>NC_135662.1:58024554-58344080 GCF_964188315.1 Podarcis muralis | reverse complement strand
ACTTATGAACAGAGTTTAGGGTTACACTGTAAGCCTGGATCCAAAGCAACACACATCAGAACACTAAATAGACCTAAAGAGCAATCCTAAACATGTCTACTCAGAAGTCAACCAAACTGAATTCAATGTGGCTTTCTTCTAGGTAGGTGGGGTTGGGATTGAATCTTTATTTCCATTCTTCGTTATCAATTATTTATTCAAATCATTTTGACCACCACCATCCCCTTTTAGAACAAAGTCATCACTAAAACAGCTTATAATCAGTGGTTTATACTGGATCAATAAGAAGCAGACGAGACAAATAATATAGCCAAGTAATTCAAAAATAATAGTTCCAATTATGCTAAATCCATGACAATTTGTAAAGGGAAGGGGACAATCTATCGTGGGCATAGCATGTGGGAATACATTTCACAGAGACCAAACAATATGCTTAGAATTAGGGTGTAATTGTTATTCTTCCTGCATTAAAGTTGATAAATTGAGAGATCATGTTTGAGTTCACTAAGTACAGATTTTCAGTGCATGTTGGTGGATAAAATAAGGATGGATTATGCAACTGGGGTAAGAACTCTTACAGTGTTTCCTGCTGCCTGAGCTTTTATTTGTGCTGTTAGGAGTTCACAACAAGGAAGCTGTATATAAAGGAGAAAGATATTAGCATGCAGTAAGGGAGTGCTGTAACAAATTGTGGAAGAGGTAGGAAATCTTTCACCTAAAAGATGATGATAATTTGTTTATTGATAATAACATTTAGAACCTGTGTTTTCCTCTCTAATGGCAGACTTCAAAATGGGTAAGAAAACAGTAAAAAGTAAAAAATTAGAATGTGAGAGCAACTTGCAGGATCATGCCAGTGGTATTCAAGTAAATATTCATGCTAGTGCAAGGATTAGTGATAATGCACTGTGGTCTCCTCCCACATTCCCCTGCATGCGATGTGCACTGTTCCCACATCTGCTTTGGAGGGTTGAGGTAATCCCAGAATGGATTTAGCAGGTGCACTGGGGAAGGAGAAGAGAATTTTCCATTGTACAGTGATAAATCATTGTGCTGATGAAACATTCTACTTCCCACTGCATTGGATACTGATAGAATGATTAAAATTAATGGACCCAAGTGAGTTATGTCCATTAGTATCTACAGGTCTATTCTGAACATTAGATACCACCAGTGCTCCCCCCCCCAAAAAAAGTTTAGGGGTATTCTCATTTTGACTCAAGAAAATCACTGGGAAAGGAAATGGAGCTGCCATCGGAGGTGGTAACAACAAAACTGACCAATCACCATGCTAGATTCCAACTCCTACTTCACACATTAAACACTCGCTTCCATCTGAGACTCAGGAAACACAGTGACAGGAAATGAAGCCGCCATCGGGGTTAGCAACGGAACTGATGATTCACCGTGCTAGAGAAGAAACTAAAAATTGTAATTTTTTTTAGTTTCTTCTCTTGTTAGATTCCCAAAATGTTTAGGGATATGCGTCCCCCTGTGTCCCCAGAGAAAAAAAGCACTGGATATCACCCAACAAATTCAACAGAATATCAACACACCAAAGCTAAAAACAGCATAAAAACAAATCAGGGAACACAGTGCTAATAAAAAAAATCAAATAAACCACAGTCTAAGATTCTAAGCAACTAAATCAAAAGCTTGTTGGAAAAGAAAAGTCTTCAGAACACAAAGAGGCAGGTGGCTTGATCTCATGGGACAAGCAGTTCCACAGGCTGGGAGCTGCCACAGAGAAAGTTCTCCTGTATGTTGCCACCACCATACCTCAGAAAGCAGTGGCATGTACAATCAGTAGATCTTAACAGGGTTTGCATGGGAGGAGGCAGGTCTTAAAACAGCCTGGTCCCAGGCTTTAAAGTTAATACTAATAACCAACACCTTGAATTGCACTCAGAAACAGGTGAGCAGCCAGTGCAATGTTTTTGTACAATATTTTTGCAGCAACATTCTGCAACCAACTTGTTCCGCTTCAGGTAGCAGTCTCTACTGGGAAAGGGTGGGCACAGCAGAAATATACTAAACAAGTCCATGTCCAGCAGGTTGAATAATCAGGAGTTGTATTCCAGAAAGGCAGGTCAGTAAACAGGAGCTTGATTCTAATATGTGTGGTCAGGTGCTGCAAAAGGTCAGCTTCCAAGATGGCCGATGGGGGGAGGTTTCAAAAACAAGTTCAGTCCAAGTGTAGGTTATGCATGAAACAAGCAGAGGCAAGGAAATGGGTGCTGTAGTACCATGGAGAGCTCCAAGTTGGGCTGGAAGCCAGGCAAGCTTAATTTGAATTCTGACTGATCCTTAAATAAGTTTTTCTTTAGGCTATAAATGAGTGAGGCCTCTATCCTTAATGACGTCCTGCATGCTTTAGGACCTCTTGACTTTGGCATTCCAGAAGGGACTTTGACATGTTACTTCAGAGCTGGAAAAATTGGATAACAGTGCTGCCCCCTCAGGCCAAAAGTGGCATGGCCTCATGGTATACACCTGATGATGTAGATTTTGAAGAGGTAGGCACTCTGATAACTAAATCCCCTTATGGATCCTTATGGGCCTCAGTTCATACAACAGGTGAAGTTTCTTAGTGGTCTTCAAAGGAAACACAATAATGAGCATGTTGCAGTAGTCTAATCAAGATGTAAGTAATACATGTATGACTACATTATTTTATGTGCATAATGTATGCAGCAAAAGAGACACAAGCACTCCAGATGTTTCAAAGAAGTGCTGTAAATATTGTAAACGCAGTGTGAGCAATTTGTACTTCCTTTCACACGGCTTCCTGGTGTTGTCAGAAGGCCAGAATTATGATCTCCTGTGGTGAAAGGCACTTTCTGCCCCTGAATTAGGAAAATATACGTACCCAGATGCATGGGGAGAGGAAGTTATGTCCTTTGCTTTAGCACATGTGAAATGGGTTGAAGACATCTATGTCTCCATAAAGGTGAACTCATTTACTGGGGGTAAAATGTGCCATGGAAATGCTTATAGCTGGTTGTTTAAACAGTGCTGAACTCCTTCAGGCTGGAGTTACTAAGAAGATTCAGGTTCATTGTCAAGAGTGCAAAACCTGAGGTCTGATAACAAGAAGATGCTATAATTGGCTCAAGTATTTCATTAGGGAACAAATCAAGTCATTTGACCAGCTGCAAAGTCCTTTGTTGCCCTCTGCAGGAGCAGAAATCCTATCCTAAAGAGAAAATAAGGGAAGCAGGAGATCTCTCCGTTTCCTCAGCAATTAAAAATATATCCTAGAACTAAGGGAGTCAAAGATCAAGCCATTGTTAGCAATGTAAAAGGGAGTGTGTGCTTATGTTGTATGAAAATAACTGTATAGGGAAGAGATGTAACCAGATCACTATATTTGTGACCTTTGTGATGCATCACTGAAATTTAATAATAATTGTTTCATCTCTGCTGGTCGCAAGGGTGAGGTGCAGGGTTAAAGAAGAAATAATGCCTTTTGTTCATTTAGTTGAATAATTGAAAGAAAAGGTTATGAGTGGCAAACCTCTGAAGCAATAGCCTCTAAGGTGGGGGTGGGGATTTGACAAAGGTCAATCCATTGTGTTCTCAACTGCATCTTGCAAGCATAAAATGCAATATTCTGTTCCACTGCCTCATTTCTTAAAATCAGGAAGTCGCTGATGAAGCTGCAGAACAGAGGGGGAATTATTTGTTGGGTGAAGGAAAGAGAAAGGGAGCTCCATTAGCAAAGTGCCTCTCTGCTGTCTCAGCAATTTTGTGCTGATGGGATGGCAGGTCCTTGTTTAAGTTCCCATAGATTTTTTCCCCCACAAGAGAATAGGCCATCAACTGATGAGTGAGATATATGCATTATACATGTATTCATAAATGAGAATTGATCAGCCTCTGGAATATTAGATTACTTGGAAATGAACTCATTCTTCTTAGGTGCCTGGCCCATTAGCACCACATGTCCCAGGAAATGGAATCTTCTTAGCATGTTCATGTTACTTTGCAAGTGATCATTGCAACCTTGTATGGAAAGGCTACTGAAACGCTTTTCTGTGTAGCAAGGCTTCTGCATGCAATTCCGCCCCCCCACCCCCAATCCCTGGTCTCTCCAGGTAGGACTGGGAAAGACTGGCATGCGTCAAAAGTTGGCTGACTTGCCCAGCTCTGTTCCAGCATCGTCCTTATTCTCCTTCCCCTGTAATATAAAGAAGGGATGGGGACCTCAGGACCAGGGGCCAGCGGTGGCCCCCCAGGCCTCGCTATCTGGCCCTCAGGATTCTCCCCAGGCCACACCTTTTCTTCACAAGCCATGCACTAGCCTTCCCTTGTACCCCCTTGAGTGTTTTTGCTGGACTATTAATGAACTCTGATAATGCCTTTTGCTTGCCTGTTTGGAGAATAGAGAGGGGTGTGCGAGAACATGTAGAATCAAGCCACCTATGCAAAGTTGAAATTCACATTCCTTGTTCTTCCTACTTTTGCTTCTGCCTACCACCGGCCTCTGGCACAGGAAAGGCTGCCTAATAGGGAATGTGGTTCTTGAGGTGAGAAGGTTCCTTATTTCTGCTGTGGAGATATACACTGGTACATGGAGAAGTTTCTCACCTGCGTGTGTTTTCCCATGCAACATCTGAACAGAAAATGCAGATGAAATCTACATGCATCCCCATATATTTGCTACCACAGCTGTTTTAGGTGGATCAAGCAACTCATTGACTACTTGCAGCCTAACTCAACCCATGTGTCTCCTGTTTGCTGCACTGCATTGGACTCTGGTGGGCCATTTTCACTCTCAAGGAGGGGGGAAATACCCTAGAATGCTGCACCCAAATAGCATGACATAGAACACTTCCCACAGGCCTTGAGTCATCTATTTGTTGTTCTGTGTGCATGATCTGCAATGAGGGCATAAGCATGTCAGTCCCACTCCTAAATGGCCTTTCCATTCATTTCACTAACGGTTACTCCCTGTGTGCATGTGCACACCTGCACAATGCCCCTTGTTGGGACACTTTAAGGAAACTTTGTACGTGTACACAAGTGGGTTGTCTATTGAGTCATTCGGCTGTCACACTTCTCCCAAACTCAAAATAAGGCATATTCCCATTCTAGTTTTCTATGCTGGTGACTTTGTGAAGCTGTGAATAATGAAGGTGACTGTTTTTGTTTTTTTTAATATTATGACAAGGTATTGTGAATGTTCTGATGTATGTTCAACTTGTAGCTCTGTTTGTGCTGGAAGAAATTCAAACAGATTCCAGGTTAAAGCAGATGGAAGTGGCTCTCAAGCCTAGCAAGTGTTCGAACACATTTCTGCATAGGCTGCCTCCTCTCTGATGACATATGCATCTCATTCATAGTTTATAGATTGTGGGCACTTTCGCAGAACCTGCCCCCACACCTGTAGAGTCATCTCGCAGTGGTTTTCCCATGCACAAAAATATATCGCCTATCGAGTTCCTGTTGCTGCACAACTGCTTTTCTGAAACAGAGCGCAAGCAACAATCCTCTTAGAAACAGATCCAAATGCTTTGCCTCCAGGTCATCTTTGAACTTCTGAAATGTTCTTTAGGCACATTTTCAAAAGTGTTGCTGGGACCAGTATATCGAATTTGGCCCATTTGCTTTGGGATTTGAAATATCAGGATTGACCAGAACATAAATGGATCTTTCCCACTTTCAGCCATGTGCTAACAACATTCAGATGCGATGCACTGGAGACTAAAATGTGTTCAGAGAATCTCTTGTCAAAATGCTCTTCGGTATGGATTTTATGCCATTTTCCAGACTTGGTGTAATTTCCCCCTTAGGGTTAGTAGAAGCAGAAAGCAGCCTGGACAAAAAAATACAAAAAACTCTAGGCTATTATTTTTGAGCCATAGCTAACTTTAGCTTGTTAATGCATATAAGAGATAAACCGAGTGCTTATTGTTGTAACCAGTCCTGGGAACAGCTGGGTGAAGGGTGGACGATAAATTTAATGGTGATGGTAATGATGTGCCTCTCCCCCTAATAGTGAACTTAGGTAGTGAGTGCTGACAGGATTGGGACCAAAACTGATAACTTATTTATAAATCTTTTTGCTTACATTTATACCCGATCTCTCTTCTGTCATAGAACCCAAGCAGGCACACAGGTGGATTTAGGAGTCACCCACTCAGGCACAGACCAGACCCAAATTCAGCAAGGCGGTGGCCTCATGTGCCTTCAGCCAATACCTTGCAAGAGGAAGGTGCAAGCATGCTCAGGAGAACCCGTTAAAAACAGAATCTAAGAGGCATCTCCCCCCATCACACACAAAACAGCTCAATAAGAACCAAGGGTTGTCTTACATCCACCAAGTTCAGGGCATTTAGTGTGTTGGTTCCTGCCTTTTGAAATGCGCTCCCAATGAACACCAGGCAGACATCTGCACTACTGGAATTCAGACACCTGCTTCAAAAACTCACTCAGCTTTTCTGAGGAGTGATCCAGCTATGTTGATGTATTATGCTGATTTATGGTGAATTTTGTATTTGTTTCAGGAATGTGATGTTATTGTTGATTTTATGCTGTTCATTGCAACAATGCTTTCTCCCCTCTTGCCATTAGCTGTATAGTCATTTTTGCATAACAGCAGCAGCAGCAACAACAACAGGGTAGCTACAGAAGGTTGAGTGTTAGTTGGAAAGGAAAATGTTAAAATCCAGAGAAGGTCACGGCTGGTTGCCTGGAACCGTGAACAGTTGCACTCCAGTTAGGAGATGAGGATACATGGCACCATTTTGCTGCAAGTCTCACTAGTTTCATATATATCTATCACAAGTCCTGAATTGAAAGGTCAGCGTTAAGAATCAGTAGTATAGCAGCAAGACTCATGCCATGACTTATGGAAGTGGCATTTTTTCCTAATAAAGAAAGATGGGAATGGTTTGTACCTTTGATGGGTAACATACTATTATCTTGTGATGCACAATGTCAGTCAAATTTTCCACCCCAAATATTGGTGTGCCTCCATGGCCCATCTCCCCAGCTGAGAGCACAGAGAAATTCCAAAATCAGATAAATGTAGAAATAAAGCATGCCAGGGGATGGGGAAATCCCCACAAACCTTTTTAACCTTACTCTGTCAGGCATTGTTAAGGAGAAGGATTGGCTTCTTGTTAGCTTAATCACTTTTGAAGCAGTTAGTCCATTAAGTCCCGCTTAGTCTATGATTCTATTAGAAGTACTGGGCAGTGTGCATCATGCCTCTTTGCCTAAGAAGGCCGATGCGTGAGAGTTTCCAAAAGGGAAAGCAAAGAGTCGTGCAATGGGGGCATATGTATGTGCATGTGTGAAACCATTCACTTTCCTGTATTGTCAGGAAGATGTACAGATGCCAAGGTATTACACCTACCAGAATGAGAAACATGTAAATGGCAAGGTACTAGGAAGTGTAAGGCTAAATTTGCCAGGTTGCTTAAATATGCACCCTTGAAATGATTTGGGCAAATTTATCAAGGCTCGCAGAAAGATCAGAAGCCTCCCAGGACCAGAAGCACTTCTAATTCCCTTCTGTTCTAACTGGAGTTTTATTTATTTTTAATGTAACCTTGAGCAGGAACTAGTGGCTCGAGGGTGCTGCATTTAGGTACTTGCCCTGCAGCTTAATGTATAGGGTACATGTATTGACAGTTTCCTGTCAGTATGATTTAACAAGTGTGTGCTGAAGAACAGAGCTCTTGAGTGTTCGAGTATTAAGGCCTGACCTGGCTGCCACTGAGTTCGCTTGGAATGTTGTGACTGACTGGAGTAAAGGAAGAGAGCCGCGGAGCTGAGCTGGATATGAAGTGTGCGTGTTCATAGGAAATGCCACCATTGCGTTAACAAGGAAATGCTTTTTACTCAGAGCAGGCTTCAAATGGTGTTCAGCTCTAACAAGTCTATTTCTCTAGTGGGCAAAGCCCTTTCACACCATACAGCTTCCTTGCCCATGGCCAACTCTTGGGAGGGTGCAATGTTTTCTCAACTCCCAGAGAAGCTGCTATGCTGGGCTTCCATTTAAGGGAACCATCATAGAGACTAGGATTTGAGTGTGGTGCACAGACCTAACATTCCAGTCTCATGCCTTACTCTTTGGCTTTTAGTGCACTGTGAAATATTAGAAGTACAGTGGACACTGGGGTTGCGAACGTGATCTGTGCAGGATGCACGTTCGCAACCCGTGTCTGCGCATCAGCACATATGCGGATTGCGATTTGGCGCTTCTGCGCATGCGCGACCACCGAAATCCGGAAGTAACCCATTCCAGTACTTCCGGGTTTCGGCGGTCCGCAACCCGAAAAAATGCAACCTGAAGCGGCTGTAACCTGAGGTACGACTGTATCATGTTTATTATCCGAAATGCTACAATATGGAGATTCTTTTTATTGTAATAAGCCCTTTGAGGAAAGAAACAGTTTGAGTATTTTATTTATCCATACTGGTTACATTTCTATCCCTCCTTTCCTCCAGGGAGCTCACAGTGGCATCCATGGTTCTTCCTCTCCCCCTTTAATTTTCATAACAACCTTGTGAGGCAAGTTAGGCTGAGAGACAATGACTGGCCCAAGGTCCCCTACTGAGCTTGATGGCTGAGTGGGGATTGGAAGAAGAAGAAGAAGAGTTTGGATTTGATATCCCGCCTTTCACTCCCCTTCAGGAGTCTCAAAGCGGCTAACAATCTCCTTTCCCTTCCTCCCCCACAACAAACACTCTGTGAGGTGAGTGGGGCTGAGAGACTTCAGAGAAGTGTGACTGGCCCAAGGTCACCCAGCAGGTGCATGTGGAGGAATGGAGACGCGAACCCGGTTACCCAGATTACGTGACTACCGCTCTTAACCACTACACCACACTGGCTCTCACACTGGCCCAGTCACCCTGGTCTTACTCCAACACCAACCACTATACAGGCTCTCCACTGTAGTCGCCATCTAGGGGAGAAAGTTGTGTTACTGCATGCAGTCCATCTTCAGCCTCATTTGCAAACCTAGAGGGTGCACAAAAGAGCCATATGGTTGGGTTAGAGGAGACTAAGTATCTTTCTTTTAGAAAACTGTATGTGGGATTTTTGGGAAATGGCTCTGGATGACCCCACTCAGTGGTTTCATGTAGATGTTAAACAGGAGGGCGGCCGTTAATATTGAACACTGAGGAACCCCATAATGAAGTCTCCACAAGGTTGAAGAGCACTCCCCAAGCATCACACTCTGGAAATGACCCTCCAAGTAGGACTTTCAAAGGTCCAGACTGCAGCCCCTGAGCTGTGCTGTCCAGACTGGCTGATCTACTGCTGGGAGCTTCACACCACAAGGTGAACGAATGGAAACTATCCCATGAGCGCTTCGCCACATGCCCAGATCTCCATAGTATCAGTTTAGTTGTGTGGCTTAGGCATAAGATGCACTTTGCATACTGCTAGCGTGATGTAGAATGTAAAGATAAGATCTCCTGGAGGATACACTAATAGACATAATATACATAAGCAAGGGAGGAGAATGGCACAAAGAGTTTCTGACAGCAAGAAAATCCTCTTCCCTGCTTTGGCAGCTAAGCGTAGATATTCCATCATGCTCAGTGACAAGAAATTCCCCACTCCAAAACTCAAGCCAGCGCGGTTATTAGAAGCATAAATCAGTTCTAGGCAGTGAATAAATCCACCTAGCATTTCAGACAATACAAAGCCTTTACTACATTAAAGCATTATTATAATCGTGACAATATGATAGGATTGATGAGTTCTATCGGCAGCAATGACCACCTTACACTTAAACAGCTCAGTGAATTACTGTCTGCAGCATTAAAGTGCATCTCTCTGCTGAAAGCACTTACAGTTGTTGACCAGATCTCTTAAACCTTTGCATTTGGAGCTGCGAGAGCTGAATTACAGAAATGTAACATGCTTCAAAAAAGGAAGTTGTGGATTTTTATTAACATTTTCCCCTCAGTAAGGCTTGCATCTATGCTTCATCCCTTTGATTCCCCCCTGAAAACAAAATGGGCATCAAGATGTTGGGATACCCGAGTGACTTTACGACTCGTTGCCTTGTGGCACCATTCATTGTTCCTGGATGTCTTTAAAAACGAAGGCCAAGTGTCTCTCTTGTCAATAAAATGATGAAAAAGTGCAAAGGGTTTCCAAATCTGCCACCTGTGCTCTTCTGTAAATCAGACCGAAATAGCAAAAGAACCACTAATGAAAGCCAGACGTCGAGGAACACCAGTCCCTACACTTTGCTCCATCTATGTGAGACCACAGGAATTTCTTGCCCTACCTGGCCAAGTACTAATATCAATGAAATGCGATGTCTCTTCAATCACGGCACACTGGGTCAAGGGCTGAGCTCCAGCTGCTTCTTGCCCACTTTCCAAAAGCATAAGATTGGTCCAGGTAAACCTCATTCACGTTAAAATCCAGGTTGCTGTGGATTGATTCCATGCCATATGAAAATATTTGCCTATGGATAGACAGGCAGTGTCCACCCACTTGGCCTCAGGAACATAGCTCTATCCAAGAAGACTTCCTGGAGACGACATAGAAATGAAGACATATTTATACGGAGGGGGAAATAGCACTTACAGAAGTCAGAAGATCTGTCCAGATTTAGCTCGGTATATATAGCACTGCCAGTCACCTGCCACCTGAAACTTACCAGTTTGCCTTAATGCCAAAAGAAACAAAAGGACTTACTGCTTTAGTTTCATGTTGGTTCATTTCAATGCTAAAGTGTCCTCTGCCTAGTACTAAAGTTACACTTCAAGAGAAATCTCAGAAATCTCAACGGTTCAGCTCATCAGTTACCAGTTATCAATTCAACTTTTGTCTGTGGCCAGCAATTGATTAGCTGCTAGGTGAAGAGAATGGTGAATTAAAATACACCTCTTTGCTGAAAGTACTTATATCCAGTGCTTTTTTCTGGGTGGGGGGACACAGGGGTACACATACCCCTAAACATTTTGTGAACCTAAGGTTGGCCTCATTGAGAGGCAGTATTTCAATATGAGAAGGAAAATGAGAGTACACCAAACATATTTTTTAAATAGAAAAAAAGCACTGCTTATATTAGTAGTGGGCCTGAGCCACATTTGGAGGGCCTTTGGTGAATCAAGTACAGACATCCATGGACTGCGGTGAATTGGGTTGAATTGTCCCAGAGCAATCTGTGAGCAGGTCATTTGGCAGAAAGGAGAGGCAGGGAAGGAAGGAAAACCACACAAGAAGGCTGAGACCTACCTGACCAGTAGCCGTGTCTTCCTAGGAGAAGGTAGACCCAGCAGTTCACTTTCCTGCCTGGTGCAAAGAGACACAGAAAACCCAGACTGTCTGGAGGAGTGCTCACTTGCTGACCCGGGCCCATGTCTCAAGTTGCCAACCGCATGAATAACTGTATCAAAAGGAGAGCAAGCCTAGACAGATAAGAACGTTTGTGGGGGTGACTGAAGGAACCATGCATGCTTTTTGTGGGGTGGGTTTTAATAGGTAGGAGTAAAATTCATCCTTCCAGGCTCCCACATGTGTGGAATGAACAGATTTTCAAAATCTCACCCTTGGCATCAAAATCAAATGCATAGGAATTAAACTGCAAAGCCTCCTTTAGATCAAGTCCAGCTATGAAGTAAGCTGGCTTCCCCTTTCTTAACAAACTGGAAAGTAAGCTTAAAATATGCAAACACTATGCAGGCAAAATACTTATATTTACAGCATAACCAGCTTCAGACATCTGTCTGAGCTGGAGCAAGCAGAGGCATGTCTGCATCCAACACCGGTCAAAGGAAGAGAGAAATGAACAGGAAGTACCATATGCTCCTTCCTCTCCAGGGAAGGGAAATGACCTCATACTGAGCCCTTTCTACCAATTGTATTTCTATGGTGTGAATATCTATCTGCAATACAGCTCTGTGGACTTAGCCCTTTCTCATTTGCATTTGTTAGGTTTGGCTGCTAATCTGCCACACTTTTTTCATTGGCTCCCCACTCTTTGTCATTAGAAAAGGTCTGAAAGTGGACTTTGCAGTAGAAGCAGCTGCAGTCACGGTGACAGGACCTTCTAGAGAGCCCGGTCAGAGGCCTTTCATCATTGCCAGGAGTCAGATGATGCTTTTCGTTACTTTGCCTCCTTCATATAGTATGAGTGCCAGTGATTCTAAGTGAATGGCAGTATGTGTACATTTTCTGGATGTCTAGAGTACTGCTGGAGCCAATGGATTTGGCAACCCTTCAGAAGAGAAGTACTCATTACTGAACTTGATGGCTGAAGTTTGCCAATAATTGCTGAATGAAAAAAAAAATCCCAGCCAAGAGAAACCTATCGTGGATAGGAAAAATTATTATCCCCTTGAAGATTTACAGTGCAAGCTTTGGTTTGATAAAAATCTGTGCCACCCCTTCAAAAAAAAGTGAGAGAAGTTCAATTCCATTAGTCAAACAGTTTGCTTCTGTGTAATTCAGGAACCAAGACTTTGGAGGGGAAAGGAATTGCAGCAAACAACAACTAAGAATGAGAAGAAACTGATATTTCATCTCAGACAATGATGCATAAATATTTCATTATTATTCATTGAGCACTTTAAAATAAAAGCATCAATGAGAATGGCTGATGTGCTCACCAGAAACATGGCTAAATATAGCATGTTTTATATGCTGCAGTCCCGTAAATTCAATGCCTTCAATACAAATTGTCTTTGAGTAACAGTGTGAAGGATGGCAGGTCCATGCCCCAGGTTTGATCCTCCAGAGGGGTGCAATCTGCACATAGATCCCTAGTGCGTATGGATTTCTTAGTGTGTGTAAAACTCCATGCGTGCAAGGCTTTACATGGGCCCTGCCTCCTTCAAAGAAAAGAATGACATGTAGGAACTATGTCAAAGGTGGCTCTAGGAGAGCATGACTGCTGCAGTCACACTGGGAGTGGACCTTCTGGGGCGCCACAACTATGAAGTCCAACAGAAGGCAAGAAGTGGGGGCACCAGATTTTGACACTGCACAGAATGCCACTGATATTTGAGATGCCAGGTTCTGCCACTGACTATGTCCTTATCAGGAAGTTCTTACTCTCAATGGTTAATAGGATAATAGGACTAGGGAAAATATCCCCCCCCCCCCCCCCGTACGTCAATCTACATTTTAAAATGATCATAGAATCATAGAACTGTAGAGTTGGAAGGGATCCCAAGTGTCATCGAGTCCAAGCTTTTGCAATGCAGGAATCTCAACTGAAGCATCCATGACAAATAGCCATCCATCTTCCCCCACAACCTGAATTTCTTTTTCTCTTGTGTTCTTTCTGTGGCAAACTTTATGGTGTTTCCCCCCTTTCCATCCACCTACCACCCAATATATTCAACCCTCTGTTAAGGATATGTCAACAACAGCAGAAAAATGACTTCAGTGAACTATAGGCTTTTCTGGGTGATCATATAGTCACGTCAAACAATTAATAAAATGGCATGTATTTAAGAAGGATATCTTATTGCTATTATTGTTTAATCCCCTGTTTAATCTCTCAGTTCCCATAACATTTTTCTGGTGGGCCAGACTCAAAGCTATCTCCATTTATACACCAAGGCAGATTTTATTGATATAAAACTCTGTGCTTCATCCCAGACTTAACAAAGACATCCATTTACACAGAGATTTTAAAAAATAAGTCCATCATTGCCTTTTCAGACTGCCACCTTCTCCAAAGTATTTCTCATGTCTAGACACTGTCAGAGACCCATCACTAATGCAACTAAAACAAACATAATCAACCAATAAAGATATCCAGATTAATGCCACAATTGCCTTAAGCACAGATGTATATATATTTTTGCACATCCTCAGATCATCATGAAATACCCTGTGAAGCTATTTCAGCACTTCATATCCCTGCGATATGGATACTTCATATGCTAGTCCAGGTCTTTCTCCGGTCACACAGAGGACAGTGACCTTATCCAAGCGCTTTGTTTTTCCATGTGATATTAATCACACAGAGGAAAAAGTGGTGATACATGTGCTCACCCCACCTCTTGCGTCGAGTGATCATCAGACCAGTTGTCCACCATGAATTGGAGAGTGGCCATCCAATGTGGGAGGGAGTCACTGGGAGTTCCCTGTGCATTTGGGAATCCTGGAAAATCAGGGATCTAAAATGCATGGGGAGCCTACATGAATAGAGAAGGCTCCCCCCTGCAGATAATTGCCTTTCAATTCATGGAGAATGATTCGGAAGGTGAGGTGGGGTGGGCTGAGCATGCCTGTCTCTGTTTCTTCTTTCATGCAATTCACATTTTGTGGAGGAACAAACATCAGGATCGTGCTCCTGACATCACAATGCTCTGCAGATGACTAAAATTTGTGAATGCAAGCATAGCTAAGAGGAATGGCATACATCCAGCCACAGATGTGCAAAACCTGCCTGAGATAGTCCATTAAGCAAGTATTTTCCCCTTTCCTCAGACTATTCCAAGCAACACATTTCCACGGAAAATTTATCTACCAATCTGAATTTCAGCTAGTTCAACTTATGATTCCATTCTTTCTGAAGCATCTGTTGCCCACTTTTGTCAAAGGCCCCAGATGTTTTGGCACGCTGTTGCACAGCATTATGGGTGTTGTAGTCATAAGCTTGAAATGACAGTTAGACATCATTCTTGTCTACTTGTCAGGGCCACATTACATTATGAGCTTCATAATTTTAAAAATGCAAGAAAAGGTTAAAGAGAAAGGAAAGGGGGGGGTGCTAAGGCCCTTCACCCCCCCACTCCCTATTTTCCTCCCGAAAGCACATTGTGATGTAAGATTATGTTTTCTTGCAAATCAACATCATCTGCATTTTGAGGGGATAAAGGCTTTAGCATGCCTGTTTTGCCACGATATAAGCAAAGAAATGTGTAGAAAGGGGTGAAATGCGAAGAGAACCTGGCCAACAGAACCACAAATCCCATCCAAGTATGAAAAAAAGGAAACCAGATGATGTTGATGATGATGACTGAGAATGTATACTCAATAATCACAGAGCACTCATGATTATTATGAATACTTTGTAACAGAGGAAGCCAAATGCTGATTTCAGTCACAACATCATAAGTCTGGGAAGCTACAGCATGGTGTGCACTTAGTTTGAATCAGAGTCATGTTGCTTTTAGCCAGGTTACATAAAGTGATGCACAATGGGGTGAAAAAAGAAAAAAAGAAAAGAAAGTATTGGCACCAAGCTGGGAAAACCTTTATTAAGTGGGATTCTACAGAGTTAGCCCTTGATCCAGTGCTGCTTGAGAATATCTATACAATCTCCATGAAGAAGTCAGCACTGTGCTTATAAAAAGTGTGGACTGGAAAGCAGCGGCGTAGCGTGGGTTGTCAGCACCCGGGGCAAGGCAATTAATTTGCACCCCCTAACCCGTGGATTTGCACCCCCTAACCTGTGGATTTGCGCCCCCTAACCCATGGATTTGCCCTAACCCCAGATGTTGCGCCCGGTGCGGCCGGCCCCCCCTGCACCCCCCACGCTACGCCACTGCTGGAAAGAAAGAGGGGGAATAGGTCTAAAAGTTTCAAATGATCTTGATATGTTACTGGAACAAGGAGCATTCAGGCAAAATATATAGCATGATCTACACATGCAGCAGAATTGCACGGTAGAGTCCTGCCTGTGCAACTTCAAGCAGTGGTTCTGTATTAGAGAGAGAGAGAATGTGTTGCAGATGCAAATAAATGGCTGAACGAATTAAGTACCAGTTCTGCCTAGCCAACAAGAAATCATTCACACTTCACCACTCTTCCCTTAGCTATTTCACCTCTAGAAACTTTGGTACAGTTAATAATTATCTTATAAAAACTAACTGGCACTAGAACTAGCAACTGATTTTACCGCTGGTTAAACAGCCTGAGTCTGTTGGCAAGTAATGTCGGCTCAGAGAGCTCCTGTACCACCCTTTGCACATAAAATTGCATGGCAGAATCATTAAGCTGATTACCTACTGCTGTCTCTTTTGCCTATATTTATCACCTTGAGTAATGGGGTAAGTACACCACATCCTCAAAAGCAACCTCCAACCCAATGAAGCTACAATAAAAGGGGTAAAATTCAGCACTTAATGTTCAACTGCATCAGAGCCTGCAGAGAGGACAAAAATTAGGTGTTGATCTGGAGCCATAAGGACATTTATCACCATGGCTAGGGACATCTGTGCACCACAGCCTGGTCCAAAGAGTTATTGTGAGTGTTCCAGGATGTCAGCAGGTACCACATATGGTGGAATATTGATTGCCTGTTAAGGAAAGGGTGGCAAAAAGGCAATCATTGATGAGTGTGTCATGACCAAGTGTTTATTATTCAAATACACACATGGAAACAAATCACTCTTCTGGCTTCCAATAATTTGTGTACAGAATAGTGTGCAGGATGCATCTGTGTGCAGGGCACCATCAAACAAAATGACCAATGCTGATCAATTTTCATAAGGATTTTTTTTTTGTTGAATCACAAATTGCTGCAAAATTTGGAGAACAGAATTTAAGAATGGAAAAACGAGAAATTGAGAGGACCAAAACTGACAGATCCCTCCATCCCTAAGGGTGAGCAGCCTCTGGGTCTCTGGAAAATGTCACACCCCACAACCTTTCATCCACAGTCAGGATAACAAGTGGTCAGGGACAGTGGCGTAGCGTGGGGAGTGCAGGGGGGGTCGGCCGCACCGGGCGCAACACCTGGGGGTTAGGGTTAGGGGGCGCAAATCCATGGGTTAGGGGGCGCAAATTACTTGCCTTGCCCCGGGACAACCCACGCTACGCCACTGGTCAGGGATGATGGGACCTGCAATCCATCCATATCTGGAGAGCTGCCTGCTGCCCACTTCTGGCTTACGTGCTTTGGTGCAGCAGTTCATATAACCTCTCTGTTATCAAATAACAAAGCTTGCATGTATAAGGCTTTTCACAATACCCCATAGAAATATAGATGCTTTTGTAATCAATCACTGAAATGCTGAGGTCTTTATTATCTACAACTGAGGAAAGATTTATTAAAGATTGCTGCCTCTCTTTGGCTTCCAGACCTAGTGTGGTGATTGCTCAGCATTTCCCCATCTGATATGAAAGAACCAAGTGTTAAAATGCATTTGACCATTGGTGCCAGAAACAAGGTGCGCCAACGATCTCTGCTTCCAGCTCTGCCACATTCAAGGCCCTGTCAAACATGGCATATAAAAGAGCTTGCTCAATAAAGATGCTTGTGTTTCTATGTTTTAACACATCCCAGTGCCCCCTGTATTCAGGTTCCTGTGATCTGTTGAAAATCTGTTTCTTTTTATCCCCAGCCAATTTAATATTTAAGTGCACTTCAGAGCAACTTAGAACTGAGTGTTGACACAATGAGATTTTGAAACATCTGAGCATGATCCCCAAAGTGCTCCACAGGCACAAATTCATGCTCACTTGCTGTCTCTTCCACTGCTAGACCATTTGAAGGGCTGATTTCCATGTTACTTGGGGTGGGGGGCAGTTTCGCACCTCCCAGATACAGGAACGATTTACATACCTGCCCTGAAGTAAACACTTTGACCCAGGTGCAAGAAATCTGTTGATCCCCTCCATTTACAACAGCTCTCTGAGTGAAGGAAAGGCATGCCCTTTGCATGAGTGGATCTGTTTTCTGAATGAATGGGGCAGCTTAAATGCCCAGTTGATTTATGTTTGATTCTGTATGCACATTCATGTGTTGACTGGAGTAGCTGTATCATGCTAGCCACCCCAGCCTAACTAGGACCTAAATGTATGTAGAAACAGGCACTTGTGTTCATTTCCCTAGCTAGCTGGACATGGGTGCAAGAGGATGCTGATATAGTTGGTTCCCATACCAAGTGAGCCTCCTCTGATAACTTCTTTAAACACAACTGATCATCTTTTTGGAATGGGAGACTTGTGTTTCATCTTCCCTGCTGCTTCCTCCTCTTCATCCCACTGAGCAGCTGAGGAAATCCCCCAATCATTTAAGAAGCACTTTCTTACATGTCAGTGGGCTCGCACCACAGCCACTTGACAATGCAGGGGCTTAACGTTTACATTTTCTTCATATGAAGGAGTGGGAACGACATTTTCCTCTACAAAAGGAGGGTGTGAGAGCTTCCAATATGGATCCCAGGGGTCTTCAGAGCTCAAGGGATTTCCCTTGCCTTCAGAAAACACCTGGTGAGTTACTCACTTGGATAAACCCTTTTGAGATCTGTTTAATGAAGCAGTCTTGCTTCCCCATTCATCCCTCTCTTATCAGGTGTGTAAATAGCCACTCCCTCTTTCCAGGTAACACTTTCCCTCCTTGACTCGCCACTTGGGTGTCCTGTCCCAGAAATCCTGCTTTCTTTTTCCTCCCAAGCTGCGTCTAAGTTGCTGTGGCAAGGCTTGCCTATCGCTTAGCTCTTTCCTCTTTGCTTTTTCGGCGACCCCTTCTTCATCCTCGCTCCCTCCCTGCTTTAAGGAATCCCCTTTAAATCTGCCACCTGCTGCACCTTGATCCTCTGGTTGGTTGGGCACCTTTCCTTCTCCAGTGGGGCTGGGCTACCCAGCCTCTTCCAGTCTGTTCGGCAGACCATCGGGCTGACAGTGTGAGTGGGGGATCCTATATGTGACTTGGCCCTTAGTAGCATCCTCGCCTACCCCTTGGGAGCTTAGTTCTTCTTGAATCAGTGTGGAACCCGATACTTGGGTCTTGATCCCTCCAACGCGCTCAGCACATGATGATGTAATCCTTTCCCCAGTGCACTGCCTGTTGTGTCTTGCTACTTAATTAAAGGGAACGTCAGACAGTTCAGAAGAGACATTAGTAAGATGTCAAATGCAACAAAGAAAGAAAATAATTTTAGGTTATAAAAAATAAAGAGTCTATGTAAATTACACCAGCCAGCTTTTTCTCCAAGCTACAGCCCTGATTGTTTGAAATGATTTTTTGTGTGTGTGTCTGGTATTTTAAACTGAAATGTGATTCTCTTGTTCATTCCTTGGCATCCTTCCCTGAAATATTCTGTTAAATGTTTTCAATTATATGCCAGTCCCAATAGGATCCTGCTAAGAAGCTTTAAAAGGTACCTTGTACCACACATTATCTGGTGTCATTTGAATACTATCAATGTAGCAATAAATAAAGATAAATTAAGTAATTTTAAAAAGTGTTACTGCTTTGAATCAATAGGCTGATGGTAGCTGACCAGATATACCCATGAGGACTGGTCTGTTTAAAGCTCTCTTAAAGATCTTAGCTCTGAGGCACACTTTAAAAAAAATGTATATCTTATTTCTATTGGGTTATGTGTACATCTAGTGCCAGATTACAGAAAAAACGAGAAGCTTAAACTAGACTATCAATCATACAGCTGTGCTTATATGTGCATTTTTTAAACTTATGGAGGCACATTATGCGTATTATGATGCCATTTTTCCCCCCAATGGAGAACTTGAAAGAGAGACAGTCCTGCAGCTGAGCTGCCATAGTAAAATCACATCATTTAGAGACAGTGCATCAGTTTAGGAGGAATGGCTTCAGAGAGAATAAACCTTATTGCCTTCACTATAGTCTAGAAATAAAGGTGTTCAGAAAGAAACCACCTGCTCCAGATGCCAGCCCTTTGCTGGATTAGAAAATACACACACAGAACAGGTGTGCATCTAGGTACACATGTGAATGGTGATGCACACCCAGAGATGAACAATGGCAAAACACAGCCAGGCAGTTGTGCACCTCCCAAAGCCAACCCCTATCCATACTGCACCAGGGGGAATGAGAACACTTGGGACATGTACATTTGCCGTTAAAACAACCATTGTGGTGTTTAAGAACAGATCATTTATCTGCGTCATTTTACTGTCTTGTGGCTCTGTGCTCCAAGTGTGAGTTGGCAGCTGTTTTTATCTCTCCTCTCTGATATTTAAGATGTGATTTTATGATGATGTATTGCTCTTGGCAGCCTTAGGCATTGACTAGCATGGCCAAAAAGGAGGGAGGATGCAAGCTTGTATTCTGGCACATCCAGAATACAGGATGAAGAGCCTTTCCCAGTACAAGGGCTGCATTCCATCATGGACCACCTTCCAGGAGCTTGATGGCCAGTGGTGGGCCCAAGGCAACAGGGCTCACTTTGACCTCCACTTTGACCTCCAGTGTGCAGGGCAACAGGGCTCACTTTGACCTCCAGTTGCTCCCACTGTTGTGTTTGAACCATGGTGGACTTCATCCTGGTATTCAGCGGTGTCAGGTGAGTCCCACTGTCCCTCTGCTCCATCTGCCACCAGCAACTCATGTGACTCTTTAGCGCAATTGGCTACATTCCAGCCATGCAAAAGGTCAGAGGTTATGTACACATCTCTCTCCATCCAGGTAAGCAAGAGCTATTGCCACTGTTGAAAAACACAAAAAGCGCTTGAGAACATGGGGTGGGGCCTGTGAGAGGCGGCGGGTGGGGGATGTTGAGAGGCCTGGTGTCAGGAGCCGGAGGAAGGGGCTGGTCAGCAATAAAACACCCAGTGTCAGTGAAGTTAACTCGTTATTCAAAGGAATCAAAACAGCGCAAGCCTAGAGATCACAGCAACTCTTTGCAGTAGGTCTTGCCCAAATGAGGCATTTGAGAGGACTGAAGGTCCTCACCTTCCCACCAGTCTCTAAGGTTCCTTCCCTAGCAGCCTAAGGCCCCTTTGCCTTGCTTCTCTTTTCTCTGCCCTCTTCATTTCTCTCTCTAATCTGGGAGACTAGGAGGGAGGGGAGCTGGTCACAGCAGGAGATGGAGATTCCCTGGATTCTTCAGCAGACTGCATCGACTGTGCCTCTTGACCCACCTCTGATTCTGATTCTGATTCTGGGCTGTTCTCTGCCACAGCCTCTCCCTGCTCATTAAACCCTGTTGCCACTTCAGCTTCCGACAACTTTCCTCCTCCCAGCCTGCTCCCTCTTCTCGCTCTGACCACTCATCACTGTCCCACCAATACCCTGGCTCTGAACCTTCTTCCCCTGCACTCCTCTTCATCCAGCCAATCCACTTGGTGTGCACTTGATATACATCTGATCTCCTACAAAATGGCAATGCAGATACAAGCAAGAGAAGGGACAATCCATCTGTTATGGTTTCTCACACAGCAATCAATTGGTGACTGGGAGTGTGTGTGCACTTAGAGTGTAGCATAAGGCTTGGGATATATGCATATCCATTTCTTTGTCTGGAGTTTGAGTTTGCTTGTCAGCACCATCCAATTTCACTATTTCACATTTTATTTCCTTTCTGGGTTTTGTCTAAAATACATGTGCTCATCCACCCTACTTATGTTTGTATATCCTGTGCATTTATTTTATTTTTTTGCTGGATTCCAGAACTGTGGAAAATGTATCAGGAGAGAGGGCTTGCAAAGTATTCAGCTGCTACAGTAGGAGGTAACTGTAACCTACAACTCTAGTTAGCTGCCAGCCCAAATGTAAGCATTGGCTAGAGAATATTCACGGAGGTCAAACATGGACCATCAAAGGATAAACTACAATGGACAATTATAGCCAATTTCTAGCTGAATATGAATATCTCCTGCTAACAGGCACACACATATTGAACTTCAGATTTCAGCATTACGACAGTCCTCACCATTGTCAGATTCCATGGCAACCCATCTAGGTGGTGAGGTAAACAGAGCAAAGCTTTGTCATCATCCAATTTGCTTGAGTGCAAGCTTCTTAGCTTGTTGTCGTGTTTTAACAAAGATTTATAATATCCTAACTGCCAAAGACTCTAGGGCTCACAAAAGTAAAGAGTGGGAGGAAGAAACAAAAGCAACTCATAAAAATGTAACATTCCATTAAGATAATTAGCATGAAATGTGAAGATTTTTATAAATCACTTCTCTGTTGTAATTACTCCTGATATATCTGTAATATTAATGCATGGTAAAGGATGGTTTAATTGGGAAATAAATGAGAGAGCTTCATTTATTATTCTTTGTGTGTGTGTGTTTGTAAGGTCCTGTTATTTTTGTTCTTGTCTAAATCTAGAAAAGACACCGTCTGAAATCTTGAACTTCCTCAACTCTTGCTTTTGTAATTCAGAAATGCAAAATTAATCAAACATTTTTAGTATGCAAAATGAGCTTTGCAAATTATAAATCTGGTAGATCAAATAGCCAGAGTAAAGCTTTGAGAAATTTATTTCCTTAAGATAAAAACGAAAAACCATACACCTACTTTGCCACTAGAGTTAGATTAAATTCAACAATAAATAATCCATCTGTGCATAACAGGTTGGGTTTTTGTTGTTGTTGTGTGTTTTTTTTGTGTGTTTTTTTTGTATATGGCAATCTTTTCAGATTTTACATGTTTTAATTGTCCATAAAGAGAACAGATTACTTTAAGAATCATTGCATTTTAATTTTTCCCCTTTCACAGCATTTGGAAATTACGACACCTTTATATCGATACTGACTTTGTGGAGAACAAGTCTTATAAAAACAAGTTATTTACAAAAGGGTGACAGATAAGAGCTCATTTAAAGCACATATCTAGAACTCAGTCACTCCCATTTTGCACTTATTAACAGTGGGATGGGGTTTATCTTGAAATCACCAAGCATTGGCTCATCTGTTCACTCCCGTTTATTTTATAGACTTTCAAGCTATGAAGATTAGAAGGGAATGAATATGCAGCCCATCTTTCTCTGCTTCATAGCCCCCACTAACACAGAACATGCTTGCAAACAATAAGTGGTCCTCTTCATTAGCTTTGCATCTTTGTTGCTGTTGTTATTAGTAGTAGCAACAGCAGCAGCAGTAGTAATATTTTAATTTATTGCCTGTCCGTTAGTTACAGTATTATAACTGCAGTTGGAATGCCATTCCATCTGACACTGCCCTGCACCATTGGATCTTGGGAGTGGAGAAATGCTATGCATGTTAGGATCAGATTTCAAAACGTTACCATACAGACAGATTTATGGGAAGAGATGTTCATGTGAAGCCTTTTATTTACTTACATTTTATTCAAATATTTATAAAGCATAGAATAGAAAGAGGTGGTGTGCAGCATAAAAACAAACTACTAAAATAATAATATCAATAGCATATCAATAACATATCAATTTAAGCTTCAGTGCCCCTTTAGAAGATCTCAATGATCAAGGTGTATTGATAAGGAATCAGACCTTAAGGCATTTTGGGCCCAAGTTGTTTAGGCTTAGGGAATGAACACTACTACTGGACTACTGCAATGCGCTCTGTTGGGAAACTGCCAGGGAGATACTGTCCATCATGGCCCCAAGCCGGCTGCCGAACGTCCATCGATCTCCCGTAGCCAGGCAGATCCAGCAGTTAGCGACACAAAACCTTAGAAATAGATTGCCACATTCTAGGCTTGTGCACACTGTTCTTTATCAGCAGAAAACACAGCCAGAAAGCTTGCACCGAAGAAGAGCATAATTTACAGATTTTATTTAGCGTTGAACAGAACAAAGAGAAAACATGACCGTTCTGAGTCAGTGACTCCGACCGACTGAAATCGAAAGGAAACAGCAAGCATAAACATCCTCAACAGGAAATACGCAGACTCTGTGACTCACAAGCCTGCTCTCTCTTAAGGTGGAACGGAAATATCCTAACATCCTCCCCCTTTTCGTGTAACCTGTAGTACCTGTGGTTCACCCAATTGCAACCTCTGTGTGTAAACCTTAAGTTGTTCTTTGTTAACAACCTTAGACAACAGATCAGCAGGAATTTCATTTCCTGCCATGTAGGACACCCGAATCAGTCCTTTCTGAATACACTCTCTTGCACGATGTAGCTTAATCTGCAAGTACTTGGTTCTTTGCTTGCAACTCTCGGAGTTCAGCAAAGCCAAACACGATCTATTGTCTTGATACACTTGTATAGGACATTTCACAGAAACCCCGATGTCCTTAAACAGTTGCATCAACCATTCACAATCCATGAGTGAAAATGACAGAGCATTGAGTTCTGCTTCACAGGAACTTAGGCTCACTGTTGTTTGCTTCTTGCACAACCAGTCAAACAGGCAGTGGTTGTACATGTAGCATACTCCAGAAGTGCTTGTACCATCTGTGGTGTCACTTCCAAAACTTGCATCTGCAAAGATTTCAAGACCTCCAGTCTTCTGACTGGTGAACCTCAGCCTGTAGTGCATAGTCCCTTTCAAATAGCGGGCTATGCGCTTCAGAGCTTTCCAATCCTGAACCGTAGGATTGTTGGCATGTCTGCTAAGCAGATTACAGCTTACAGCTATGTCAGGTCTTGAACATCTGGCAATGAAATTCAGCTTGCCTAGAACGCATCTGTATAGCGTTGTGTCAGAAAACGCTTCAGCAGTACTGTCTACCTGGTAACCTGTCACCATCGGTGTGTCTGCTGGGTTTGCATCAACCAAATTCAACCTGGTTAATACATCAGCAATTTTCTGTGTTTGGTGTACCAGAAAATTACCTGCTTGGTCCTTCTCCACCTGCAGAGAAAGATAGTTGGATACCTCACCAAGATCCTTCATGTCAAAGTGCTCCTTCAGCTGAGCTAGGGTGCTTTGATAGAAAGCCTGATTCTTCCAAAACATCAGAAGATCATCAACAAAACATAAACAATACAGTTTGTTTTGCCCCTCCTCCTTGACAAACACACATGGATCAGCTTTGCCCTGGTGAAAACCTAGAGAAAGCAATGTCTCAGTGAGTTTTGTGTTCCAACACCTGGCACTCTGCTTGAGACCATATAAGGATTTCCGCAGTTTACAGACCATTCCCTTCTGTATCTCCATCCCATCTGGTGGAAGCATGAACAGCTCTTCGTTCAAAATCCCGTACAAAAAAGCTGTATTAATGTCGTGGTGGGAAACATGCAGTTTCTCCTCCGCAGCGATCTTGAGCATCAGCCGAATGCTCTCATATTTGACGGTGGGTGAGTAGGTCTCGTGGTAATCCTGTCCTGGTACCTGTGAAAAACCTCTGGCAACCAATCTGGCTTTGTGTCTGACAACCTTGCCATTCTGGTCTGTCTTGGCCTTGAAGACCCATTTGCTGCCAACCAGTCTCATACCTGGGACTACCGGTACCAGTTCCCAAGTTTGGTTCCTGTTCAAGGAATCAACTTCAGCCTTCATGGCATTAAGCCAAGGCTCAGCATCTTTAGAGGTTAACTCCTGAACCTCTTTGAAGCTTGAAGGTTCCCACACCTTCTCTGAGCTACTAAGAACAGCAGTTGCAGTCTTAGCAAACTCATCAGCAAATCTCTTAGGAGGTCTGCCTTTGGTCGCCCTTTCAGACCTACGTACTAGACGCAAGTCTTCTGGACTCATCTCCTCTTTCTTAGGAGAAAAATGACCAATGGTGAACAGTGGTTCTTCCAGTTCATTGTCAGACGCATCAGATGGTCTGACTGAGGCCTTTGCACTCTTGTAGTCTGCTGTGTCATCACTCTCACTGACATCAGCAGCAGCGCCGCCCAATGAACTGGAATCCGAACTCTGATCATCATCATCATCATCATCATCATCCTCATCATCATCATCATCATCCTCAGCAGCTTCCTCAGCTTTAGCTGCTTGCTTGACATCACCTTCATCCTCCTCTGGGTAACTCTGGAAAATTCCCACATTTTCCCCCCACTTAGGATTGTACTCAACACTCCTTGTGAACTTTATGGATTTAGAGTCAGTCATCCATACCCTGTATGCACCTTTTTCGTACCCCATGAACAAACCATGTGCCCCACGCTTCCCAAGCTTGTTGGTTTGTGGGGTGCGTACCCACATGTCAGAACCAAATATTCTCATGTGTTTGGTGTTGGGTTTCTTGCCAAACATCTTCTCATAGGGGGTACAACCAATGGGTGATGACAATCTGCGATTAACGGAGTAAACCAGATTCCCCAAAGCTTCCCCCCAAAACTTATCAGGGAGATTGGCATCATGCAACAAGGTTTTCATTCCTTGCAGCAATGTTTGATTTGCTCTCTCCGCAAGCCCATTCATCCATGGCGATCTGGGGGTTGACATGTCATGCTGGATTCCCTTCTCAGTCAGGAAAGCTTCAAACTGCTGAGAAGTGAATTCCCCGCCCCGATCGGTAAATAGACAGCCGATACGTTTACCGTGAGCATTCTCCAGCCAAGCACAGAATGCTTTGAACCTAGGAAACGCTTGCGATTTCTGCTCGAGCATAAACACATGAATGTACCTAGAAAAAGAATCAATTAGAACCATGAAGAACCTTGCTCCTCCTAAAGAGGGCGTAAGTGGCCCAACTAGGTCCGCATGCACTAGCTGGTAGGGTTTGGAAGCCTGCCTGCTAGACTCCTTGCCTTTTGGAGCAACCTTCACCTTGTTCTCTGCACAAGATACACATTTCATGTGATACTTACAAGGTTTGATGTTCATACCTTCAACCAACTCTGGCATCTTGGCCAGTGCCTTCCAAGAGAGGTGACCAAACCTTCGATGCGCTTCATGAATGCAACCTGCATGAAGAACTTTGTTAGTTTGTGCAACACAACAAGAATCAGTATTAGATACAACAGCAGTGTCCTCATAAGTTATATGGAACAAACCATCCATAAACTTTGCATGCAAATAGTCCTCTTTGCCTTTACTGATGACACAGACGCTCCTCTTGAAGGAAATCTGAAAACCACGTCCAGTAAGCTGCGGGACGCTCAACAAATTGCTTGCAGCTCCAGGAACATACAGTACATTACTGATGGTTGTATGCAAACTTGCAAGTTTCACAGTCCCTTCTCCTGCAATTTGCAACGTCCTTCCATCAGCCAGGTGGATCTCACCTTCCTGAGGCTTGAAGGAGATAAAGAGGTGCCGATCCTTCGAGATGTGGCGGGTACAGCCCGAATCAACAACAAAGCTGCCTTTGGCTGTTGGAGCAGTCTTCACAGCAAGCAAACCCTTGTTTTCCACTGGCTTGGGCTTTTGCAGCTTCCCCCCCTGCTGCTCCTGGCCAGCAGACGTGCCTTTAGCCTTTGGTGAAGCTGTGCCAGCAAACATCGCTTTGTTTTTCCCTGGCGCGGGCTTTCCACCCCCCTTCTGCTTCGGGCCACCTGCAGGCTTTTTCTTTTGTTTATTTCCAGTCTTTGGACAAAACCTCTGAGTATGACCTTGGTTCCCACAGTTCCAGCACTTCACAGCTGCCAACGCTTTGGCTCCCCCTGGAGGCTGGAATGCTGTCCCACTTTGCTCCCCCTGAAGCGCACAAGCCGACTCAGCTGCATTCCTTCTATCATATTCGTTTTGCAAAGTCGCCAAGACCTTTGTAGCAGTGAGGTCTTGTGCTGGGAGGGTCGCCAGCTGACTTGCCACGGCATGATAGCTTTCATCCAGGGAGTCCAGGATGAGAATTGCAAACAGTGACTCAGGCATATTGAAACCTCTCTGAGTCAATTCCTGTCTGAGATGCTGCAAATGTAAAACGTGGGCTCTAAGATCTTCCCCTGGCTCTAAACGCTTCCTGTGCAGTTTTCTGAAATAAAGCAACACAGACCCAGCCTCTTGTCGGAGATGACAGGCTTTAAGCCCGTCCCACATCTCACGGGCAGTTGCCTTGCCAGCCAAGGTGATTAACTCTTCAGGAGCTACTGAGAGCAAAATTATCCCCATGGCTCTCGAATCCTGTGCTTTCCACTCATCTGTCACAGGGGCTGGGGGGTTCTCAGAAATGGTATTCCACACTCCAAGCCTTCTCATCTGGCCCTCACAGTACCTTGCCCAGGTCTGATAGTTGTGGCCATTTAGCTTCGGTGGACACGGAGCTACTTCTGAGGATTGTAAAAGATCCATCTCAGGTCTTTACGTGAGCCCAAGTCTTTATGCCTTCAAAGACTTATTATCTCGGCAGCCCATTAATCACGAACTCCCTGGCTTGGCTCCCAGGCCAATTAAGCCTTGCCGGAGTTCAAAGGCTCCTTGTTGAGGTAAACAGAAAAGCCTCCGCTCTCGCTGCTTTCGCTTTTCACATACCTCTCAAACGCAGTCTGTTGCAGCTTTACTCTCCTGTAGGTGCTGTGAATCTGGGCCCGAAACCTTGTTGTTGGGAAACTGCCAGGGAGATACTGTCCATCATGGCCCCAAGCCGGCTGCCGAACGTCCATCGATCTCCCGTAGCCAGGCAGATCCAGCAGTTAGCGACACAAAACCTTAGAAATAGATTGCCACATTCTAGGCTTGTGCACACTGTTCTTTATCAGCAGAAAACACAGCCAGAAAGCTTGCACCGAAGAAGAGCATAATTTACAGATTTTATTTAGCGTTGAACAGAACAAAGAGAAAACATGACCGTTCTGAGTCAGTGACTCCGACCGACTGAAATCGAAAGGAAACAGCAAGCATAAACATCCTCAACAGGAAATACGCAGACTCTGTGACTCACAAGCCTGCTCTCTCTTAAGGTGGAACGGAAATATCCTAACACGCTCTACGTGGGGCTACCTTTGAAGGTGACTCGGAAACTGCAATTAATCCAGAATGCGGCAGCTAGACTGGTGACCGGGAGTGGCCACTGGGACCATATAACACCGGTCCTGAAAGATCTTCATTGGCTTCCAGTACGTTTCTGAGCACAATTCAAAATGTTGGTGCTGACCTTTAAAGCCCTAAATGGCCTCAATCCTGTGAACCTGAAGGAATGTCTCCACCCCCATCATCCAGCCCAGACACTGAGGTCCAGCGCTGAGGGCCATCTGGTGGTTCCCTTGCTGTGAGAAGTGAGGTTACAGGGAACCAGGCAGAGGGCCTTCTCAGTAGTGGCCCCTGCCCTGTGGAATGCCCTCCTAGCAGATGTCAAGGCAATAAACAACTATTTTACTTTTAAAAGACAACTGAAGGTGGCCTTGTTTAGGGAAGTTTTTAATGTCTGACGCTGTATTATTTTTAATATTTGGTTGGAAGCCGCCCAGAGTGGCTGGGGAAACCCAGCCAGATGGTCGGGGTATAAATAATAAATAATAAATAATAAATAATAAATAATAAATAATAAATAATAAATAATAAATAATAAATAATAAATAATAAATAATAAATAATAAATAATAAATAATAAATAATAAATAATAAATAATAAATAATAACTTATTATTATTATTAACACAAGAACCTTGCGCCTGATCCAGCAGCAAATCGTTGGCTCTTTCAGCAAAGGAGTAACCTGCACCTATGAGCAGCAAAGCTACTGCACTTGGTTTGCTGTTGGGGTTTCAGGATCAACACACTGAAGCTCAATCCAGCCAAGACAGAAGTGCAGTTGATAGACTGCTTATCTGTGGTAGCAGATGCTGTTAAGCCTGTCCTGGGATGGCATTACACTCTTGGAAGGAATAGGTTCTCATTCCAGGGGGTTCTCTTAAACCTGGTCTTGGCTTTGGAGGCCCAGGTGGATTCTGCAGTGCAAAGAGCCTTATGCTAGCTGAGAATCATCCTAAAAGGCCTTTCTCAAGGTTCCTCTGGCGTATGAGGTAAGGTGGGTGGTGACCAGAGGCAGGACCTTTTTGGTTGTGGTGCCTCATCTTTGGAATTTCTTTCTTCTATGTGTCATTGAATCTGTTTTCTTTTCAGCACTAGGTGAAGATCTTTTCATTCACTCGCCTATTGTTATTTGATTCACCACTGGAGTTTTGTCTGCTCTGCTGCTCACATTTTTATTACTGTTTTGTTCTTTTTGGAAGCTTTTTAACACTCTGATGCAAGCTGCCCTGGGAGCCTTATTGGGTTGAATAGTAGAGAACTAAGTATACCACACAAACCCATCATAATGAGCACCATCATGAAATGTGTTTTCAAAGTCTGGGCAATCAATTTTTGTCTGTCTTTTGGGATTCTGGCTTGTATAATTTCCCTTACCATAATCTTTGTGATTGTCATGTATTCCATGAAAACCTTCCATACCTTTGTTTGCTAACCACATTTGTTCTTTGTTCAATCCATTCACCTGCCGTCCAATAGCAAGGTTCTCTGCCCAGCTAACAATAAAACCAGCCACAAAACATTAAAAGTATAACAAACCTTAAAAGCAAAAAGATAAAGCAAAATGTTCAAGCAGAAGAGATAACATAAAACCCACAGACTTTAAGAACACACCGATACTTTGAACTGATCTGACAAGTTTCAAAAGGTTTCCAGAGACCATATTAAAAATTCCAAAATGTTATTCAAAAGCCTGGGAAAGTCATGCGATCTTATATTGGGGGGGGGGGGACACAATGCAGGTCTCAGGTGAGCCTCTCTGGAAAGTTTGTTATGCCTACTTCAACTACTAATTTCAGCCTAATGGTTTGCATGGCTGCATGTTTTGCACACGAGGGTTTGTAAGTGTAAGGTGCATAAACCATTGCTCTTGTGGCAACATCCTTGCTTGTTGCTTAACTGCAACTTCATAAGGTTTGTAGCCTTAATTATAAGACAATGCAATGTGTTTTCTAAACAGCTAAGTAAATAGGTGCATATGACACATACTAGCCTGTTCCTGACATATATAGTTTATCTAGTTATTGATCATAATTTTTTGGCTGATTATGCATTTCATTTGTAATAGTTTGTTTTGCGATTATAGTTCTGCACCCCCTTATAAAAGTGGCGGAGAAGTACTAAAAGAAAACAGTTTCCCATATTTATTACAAGTTATTGATGCGTGCTGGGCCTTCTGTTCAAAATAGAATGCATTAGAGACTTTTATTATTATTATTAAGTCGGCTGGAGACAAATCATAGAGGCTGAGATAGAATTGCTTGATTTATTTTATTTTATTTTTTAAAAGAAACCCAACTTGCACATAGTTGAATACACAGATGGCAATGATAGGGGGCTGCTAAGAAGAAATAAGTTGATCGGGAAGGTTTGCTTGACTGCATTCTGAATTTGTTTCCAGCAGACCTCCTCACATGGCATTGCTTATGCAAATCTACCCTCTTTTCAGCTTGGGTCTGGATGCAGAAACCCCCTGGCAGCAGCACACAAAAGCCGAGTTGTACGGCAGCTAGCAGACCTGAAAAGGCCTGCTGAATGGAGCAATGGATGCAATATGCAGGCAGTTGAGCAAACAGAAGAGCCATTCTTTCCCGGGTACCAGTGGTGTGTGGAGAGGCAGCCTACCCTAGAGGCAGAAAGAAAAGGCCTCTAGGAAAGGGAGCGGGGCGGGTGAGGGGGGGGGGGAGAGCAGCAGCTTGGTTCCTATAAAGAAGAGAAAGGGCTAAAGAGATGGGGGTTAAGAAGAGAAGATGCAGGAAGGAGCGAGCTGCTTTAACGCTTTTTAGGGTCATTTGAAAGGTGGTTTGAATTGGGAGGAGGGAAAGGCAGAAGACAGGGGGGAAAGGGTAAATCCGTCAGAAACCCCACAAATAAATATAAAGGGACCTGGCAGGGGGAAATAGTAAGAATAGCTTTTCCACCCTTCCATTCTAATACCATCAGCAACCCTTTGGAGAAAACTAGTAGTTATGGGTTCTGCATCCTATGAAAAACAAGGGGCTACAGTAACCGCAGTTTAGCAATGTACAGGAAAACCATTTCCTCCCCACCTAGAAAACTCTATCCTACTGTACCCCCCCATTTTACTGCATAATCTCCGAATCCATTTGAGTTTGGTGGTTTTTTCCAAAAGATTTCCATATAGTTAACAAAGAAGCCATCTCATCTGCTAAGTGAAAATTTTGTCAGCCTGTTATCACATTGAATAAATGAATAATGCATTTTTAATTTCAGTCATGCTGGGTCCTTGGCTTTAAAATGGTAGAGAACAAGCCTAAAAAGACTCTCTCTCTCTCTCTTTTTTGTAATGACATAAAAGAGATACCATGAACTGCCTACCAAAAAAAAAAAAGAGGGGAAAAGGGGGGGGGGAGCTTCTTCAATGCAGAAGTTTGCAAAACCTGGTCATTAATTCATCCTTAGATGCTATTCTTTTTAAAGCATAAAAATCCAAGAAAGGCAAATAAAATGGAAGATGGAACCCATCTGCATTTCAGTGGCACCATTCCAATGCAGAACACTATCTCCTTATCTTTACCCCCCCCCCCAAGTCACTGAACAGAGGCTTTTGGGGGGTGGGGTGGGAGAGATTAGAGGAATTTATTTGCTATCAGTCAGCACTTTGCATATCAATACAAAAATTAATAAACTAATTTCAGGCATATATGACACAGTCAATGCAGAAGGCCCATTGTTAAGAGAGGAATAGTATATTCTTATCAGTGTCTTTAAACAGCTATTCATCATTTCTAAAGGGCAATTATTTGGAATCCATTAAACCCGAATTCATAATACCACTGTGTGCTGAATTTTAAATAGAAATCTGTATTTAGATGAAGGAATACATTAGTATAAGTCATTAGAGCACAGAAAAATCCATGACTTGTTCATTTTTCACTCTCTCTTCTCCCCCCTCTTCCCCGATGATACAAATCACTGAGGATATGAGCATTTCAATAAGGGGAGGGTTGCGAAAATTTTACACACACACACACACACACACACACACCCCATAGCAAAAGTGACATGCTTTTCCTTGTGGATGCGGTTATAGATAATGATGTGTTTCTCTCTCTTTTTTTTAATCACTATGTTGCAGTTATTACAAATTACTGCTAGAAATGAACTTTCCATGGCAAACAGCTTAGCAATCAGGGATGGAATAATGATTGACTGATAGATAAGTACATCTGTATTCAAATGCCAAGAAATTGAAAAAAAATATATCTGGTTATCAGGAATGTTTTCTTAAGGGAACACTAGAAAACAGACAATGATAAATATGTACAGCATATATATTTCCTATTTAGAATTCTTCTGTGCTATTCGTTGTCATGATTCAGATTGATTTCTTCGAAGGGATTTGTGATCAGCAAGCAAAACTAATAAATAATAAGTAATGATAACAATACAGAGATGCATGGCCCAAAAAGATAAGGAGGAAAGATGGCAGAGCAATCAGTTCATTTCAGCAGTCCTCTGTAGGGATACCCAGAAACAAGTTACACTACAGAACAAATAATTGCCCTTGCAAGGTGCATAACTAAAGTACCCGTTTTCTATGCTGTATATGTCATAGTGGCAATATTTCAGCCTAAAACAAACCTTTGCATAGAAAACTAACAGATCGTTTTATGTTCATATCTAAACTTATCACAGCCACAACCTGCTCATCAACCCTGTGGTTATGCTCCTCATGATAAAAAGATGAAACGAAATTTCAGAATCTGTTGAAATTCATTTGAATTTTTCAAAATGTTGGCATCTGAACTCCAAAACTGAAATCTGAGAAATAAAAATTAAAGCTAAAAGTGTTTTGATTAGTTTAAATACATTGGTTTTACCTAGAGGACTGTTTTCCTGTGTATCAACCCTAAGAACTACTTCTGAGGCTCTGTTGAGATGCCTGCCTTTGTAAACATATTAGGTCATCGAGGACACGAATCAAGGTCTTTGCGAGGAGTGGCCAGATCCTATTATGAAATATAATTCCAAGCTTGATAAGGCAAGCCCTGCCCCTTGGTCATTTTAAACTGGCCTATAAATGCTAAAAAAAACCTAGTGTTGTTTAACCTATCTGGGCCATTTTCCTTTTATTGCAAGGTTTGTGTCGGTGCACGTCACGTGGAAATGGGTAGTAAATTTTTAGGGTGATATTCATCCAAGTTATATGCTGTAATGTCATTGGGAGAAAAAAATGGATTTACCGGTAAGTTAGTTGAGACCATTTATTTCAGTTTGTCTACTCTGAATATTGCTAACATTGGGCATCACCCTTCAGTATTTTGTTGTTGGGATTTGTGATTTGTATTGCATATAGTTGTAAACCACTTTGAGAGGAATCGATGCCTAAAAACCAGTCAAGGCATATATATTTTTTTAAAAAAGTAAATAAAAATAAATAAATAACATACAATAATGAATGGATTCAAGTCATCTATCATATCCTGCCAAATATTGATTGGTATTCCACTCCAGCTGTCACAAATGATAAAATGTTGATTAGTACATATCAGAGTCTGTCAAATGTTGACTGCTATATCGTGCCAACTGTCAGATACTGTAAAAATGTTCAACTCTATTGCAAAAACTTCAGAGGTCAAATGCTGTCGCTGAATATTAAATATCCACTAAATGCTCAGACAAGCAGAGCTTTTGCAGAGAAAGGCTACCACTTTGCTGAAGCAAAATGGGCTGAGTCTGCACCCAGTCACATCCTGGATGGGAGGGTGGCTGGGGACCTTGAACTACCTAGATTTCCAGGATGGAATAAAGGCAGGATACAGATGCCTGTAGAAAAACTCACAACTGCAGTTTGCTTAGGAGCATTTCATGGAGATTTCTGAGGCTAGATTTGCTTCATCACTAATTATGATTCTTAACGCTTGACCCAAGTGAAGCCATTTATAAGTACAAAACTGCTGCTGGGAAAAAGGGAGTCCTGTCAACCTACAATTCATGTACTCTGTTATTCATCACAATATTGCACCTGTTGTTCACCTTTGTCCATTTCATCAATTCCCAGAACCAGTGAAATATTGCACTATATAATGGGAAGGGATCTTGTGCTTTTTGATCCTCAGCCTCTTCCTTATCTGGCCCCCACTGGAATTTCACTTAAAAAGTTAACAACAGTTCTTATTTGAATGGCTATTTATTTCCTGTGCCTGATGACACATATGGGACAGATTTAGAAGAGTTTGGAGTTTGGATTTGATATCCTGCCTTTCACTCCCCTTCAGGAGTCTCAAAGCGGCTCACATTCTCCTTTCCCTTCCTCCCCCACAACAAACACTCTGTGAGGTGAGTGGGGCTGAGAGACTTCAAAGAAGTGTGACTGGCCCAAGGTCACCCAGCAGCTGCATGTGGAGGAGCGGAGACGCGAACCCGGTTCCCCAGATTACGAGACTACCGCTCTTAACCACTACACCACACTGGCTCTCTTTATTCCTTTTGGCCTCCTGAACTGGGAAGGCAGGTCAGTGTGGAGGCCTAGTTTGCAAAGCCAGATGGGATAATGTTTACCGGTAAAAAAAAAAAAAAGGAATATGAGGCCTTGTGTGGTACCAGAACACATGCTGCAAAGCAGGTTGGAAGTTACAGAACCTCAGAGTTGCTCCAACAAAAGTCAAGACCAAATTGATCTTTTTAAAGCTTCACCTCCTAGACTACTTCTCCCAGGCTCCACCTTCTTGAGGAGAATTTAAAGGGCTAATCCTCCAGCCTAAAGATGGACACTCCTCTTACATTCAATGGCCTCTTGTCGGGACTACTGCCTGTCCTGCTGATATACGGCAGGAGGCATAGGTGCCAACTCCCTGGGGCCCTGGGTGCTTGAGCACCCATGAAGGGTCCAGGCACCCACAAATTTTGGTGCCAGGGTAATGCACGCTGCATGGCACCCATGGCCACGGGCACCCACAGTCGTGGGGCCAAGCTGGTATTCCTGGCAGGAGGCATTTAATCTCACAGGAGAAGCTGCTCATGAGCGTCCTAGTTTGGGCTCTACAGTCACTGGTAGTATGGGAGGTTATTCTGTAGACTCCTGTCAGCCTTGTACTTAATTAAATTAAGAGGAAATGGGATCTACAGACAGGTGCTTTTTCCAAATTTGCATTTTAGGCCTTTGGCATGCCATCAGCTGCCCCATTGCATCTTCCATTTGGTGGTCTGAGACATACAGTTTAGAAAAGGAAATAGTAATGTGGGTGGTGATGCACGAAGAGTAGTTTTTGAGGGTGGTGGTGTGGAAGGTAGTGGAACTCATGCACCTCCAACTCTGCTAAGTGTTATGTGTTCAGTGGTCTGTGTTTGCCTGAGCTTGAGTCTGGACTAAAGATTCTGAGCCCCTGTGTTCTGATTCAATACATGATACCCAATCACAGAACATTTCAGGATTTGGGCCACTGCCATTGGCCCTGAAACTCTGAGTTATGATCCACAGCTTGGGAGTTTAGACAGCCAATCACGTTGAGAGTGGGAGTGACCCAGGCCTTCAGAAATGTATATAAGCAGTTGCTTTGCCTTTGTGCCCAGCTCAATAAAGGTTCTTGTTGTTATCACTGTGTCTTGCTTTGTGGGAACCCACTTAACTTCACTAAATCTTCAGGATTCACTGATCTCACTGGGCACAGGTCTGGCTGAGTGCACTGCATGTGTTTGTTATGTTCCCTATTACTAGAACAAGCAGGGATGCTCACATCACATCAGCTGCATTTTGGATTGTGGGAAAGTGTAAGGTCTTTTATGAGAAACTTTTCCAGCTTGGTTTCCCATCAGCTCGACTTACTGATTTGTGATAGGTATCGATGCCTCACCTCCCACCCACCCAAACAAATGGTGAAAATGGCTGTGGATTTATATCCTCCCTCCCCCACCAACACACAAAACTAAAACGAGACTTATAAGCAATCTTAATTTGTGCCTGCGGCATCTGTTTTCAATGCGAGGACTCAACCTTGGAATGTATGAAGTAAGAATAGATGAAAGTTTGGGCAGGATTTCCCACACCATTGGATAGGTCAAGAGACTCCTCACACATTGGGGCTTCCAGATCAGAGGCTTTGCTTCCCAGACAGGCTATAGAATCCTGACCTTTCTTTTGCTGGAAATTAAGCATGGCCACTGCTTAGAAAGATGATGCAAACACTTTGTACTGCTTGTATGTCATACTAGCCAGTCTGCTCATATGGTGCAAACTAGAGTTGCTGACCAATCAGGAGTGGGGTGGCAGTAGGGGTGAATCTAGGCATTTGTTTTGTTTCAGGCTACTTACCTGAAAAGCAGGAATAGGATCATTTGCAAACAGCTAGATCTTTCCCCTCCAACCACGGACCTCAGATGAAGACACAAACTCCCCTCTGAGCTCCACCTGAAACACACTCCAAATTGCTGGGTTCAGACCCTTGGTTTCCTTCTCTAACTCTGGCCTCCACTCCCAGGACCTATCCAGATGTTTCACTATTTTTTCCGCTCTTTTTTGGGGAGGACATCATGGCCACATCACTGGTTTCCCTGTGATTCTTTCATCTCTGTTGAAAGCTCACAACATGTAATTTTGTCCTGGTTGCTGAAAGAGCAGTACAAATGGTACAACCTCCACAGGGATGGCTCAACTTATTGTTACTCTTTTATAAAAAGGCGCACTTTGGGTATGTGCAATGATGTTTTGGGAAGTTGAGACTTTAAATTTTGGCACCGCTCCTACTTCCCTTTTGGTGGCATTTTAAATCAATTTCTTAATTTGTGCTCAGTTTTTCATTTGCATTTTTAAACACACACACTACCCCAGAAGGGGCAATTCTGCAGGAAGCTTACCAAGGAAGAGGACTGGTGTGACAGCTTCCACTCAAGTGCTTCAGGTAGCAGACTTTTTCATTTCAAGTTGGCTACCCTGCTGTATCCTAAGGATGCAGTGCCATAGTCAGCTTCTACCTAAGCAAAGATTTGGACCAGAGATCGTCTGTATTTTGGGTAATTGATTTGAGAAATAAGAGAAACAGAGAAGTTTATTTCTTCTCGTCTTGTAGATCAGTGTTCCCCAACCTTGGGCCTCTAGCTGTTTTTGGACTACAACACCCGTCATCCCTCACTAGCAAGACCAGTGGTCAAGGATGATGGGAATTGTAGTCCAAAAACAGCTGGAGGCCCAAGGTTGGGAAACACTGTTGTAGATGATGTGAATACGGAGCATTGCACAATGAGTAGCTACAATGTCATGAACATCAGTCTGCCAGAAAATGAAAGAAAGATAAAAGCCCGCATTACTAGCTAATATATGAATTTCAGCATGGAGCATGCATATTGCAGATAGTCATGGTTAATTGTTACACTGAATTAATATCATTGTCTTCGAGGATAACATCATCTGTTGCTCCTCTGCTATTGATGGGATAGTCATTAGGGTTGAACAATGGCAATGATTAGCCTGAGGCTTCTTTAAGATAAGAAGCATGGTTAGATTCTTCAGTGGGGCCTGTTGCAGGGCCAGAATTCGGAAGGGAAATTTCCTTTGCCTCATAACTCATAGTGGGATGTACAAAGGGAAGAACTGCAGTGCCCACCAGTAGCATGGAAAGTCGCTGCAAATTCTACATATAGCTTTCACCAAAAGAGCACTAGGAGTGACTCACACTGGAAGCCTCCTAAGGGACAAGTTAGTTGTGACATTAAGATGCCATCACAGTAACATTATACAAAATCAAATAAATCTATCTCACTATTACCTACAGTAATTGGCAGCAGCTCTCCAGGCTCTCCGATAGGTGTATTTGCCAGCCCTGGCTGAAGATGCCAGGGATTGAACTGTTTGCATGCAAGTTTTCAGCAGTACCGCTGCACCTCCCCTTAAATCCCCTTTAGCAAAAGCCAGCAGCCATGGGACAGGTGGCCCATTCAGGATTAGGGACTAATATCCCATTCTATAGCCCTGATGAAAATTGCCCCCAGAGCTGCTATTTGCCATGGAAGGGCTGGTTGTGGCCATCAAGTATTTGTTGGCACCAAAGTTATTCCATTAAAACCATATTTTGCTTTTAGCACATCTCTGTGTTTCCCTGGGTCTCTGAAATGTCATTCGAAGAAAACCACCTTTTAAAAAATTGACTAGCTAGGGTCAGGGATGAGGAAACTGCAGTCCTGTAGGTGCTGTTGAACTACAGTTCCCATCATCCCTGGTGATTGTCCATACTGACTGTGGCTCTGGTGGAATTTGGGAGTCCAACAATGTCTGGAAGGCCATAGGTTTTCCACCTCTGGGTTAAATGGTATGAGCTGTGGTCCTGATGATAGGACAGTCTACAAAGAAACCTTTTATCTTCACTGCATACAGAAGAGTGGGTAAGAAAAGCTTTTATTAATGAAAATGATGAAATAATGGTTAATTAAATAACTGAAAATCACAATAAACTGTGACGTATGCACATATTATTGTGCACAATGTAGATAATGCAGTATTACATATTGTGTTATTGTACATATGATATACAGATATTGTACATATTAATTCCCCTGCCAAAGTTATGTTTTGTGTTTGCTGCTATATGGTCTATGATGAGGATCTTTGAAGCAATGATAATAGATTGTACAAAGACAGGTAGATTGCTAGGAAAGCTGGATTGCATAGGAAGGCTGTTATCCCAATCTTGTATGCTGTCAGGCACTGAATTAGGCAGTCGGATGTCGCCTTGCAGGATCAGACTTTCTACCAAAGGGAAGAAATGTAGGCTCAAGACTATTGAATCTTGGTTAGCACAGAACAAGGCCTGCTCCTGACGCAATCTTTCTTTCTTAGCTTCTCAGCTGCGCAGCTTTTTATTGCACTGCTGTGAGGTTTAATGGTAATACATCCTCCCCCTATGTCTTGCCAGAAACAGTAGCCCTTGCTTGTTATATTTTACAAATGATTTGGTGTAATGGTAATAAGATCCACAGAGCTGACTTGCGTGAGTCAAAAATGGTATCCTGCTTTGAGAATAAATGCCTTATTGTACAGCAGGAGACTAAAATGTGGCCACAAAGTTCAATTTCATTGATAATAACTCTCAAATTGCTGTGAATGAGATGGAAGTTTAGTTCCAGAGGCTTGAACCTCTTGTATCTTTTGACAAAGGTTGCCAAGCACCATAAGAATTCTGTGGCTATTGATACCTCAGCACTTCAATATGGGAGCGGCTGGGGGGAGGGGATGGTGCAGGCTGAGGCAGCAATGAGCTTAGGCGGACATGGGCACAACAGCAGAGCAAATCCAGTGCTTCTGTTGATTCTGTCAACATGCAGAGGGCCGGGAAGCCAGCTGGGAAGCTCCAGCTATGCCGTCTCCATCCATTGACCCGTGCTCCAATGTAAATCAGTGACCCGGACTTCAAAAGCCAGGGCACACTATCAGCAGATAGTACTGTGCACACAGAATAGGTGTGAGGCTTGTGAAGTCATACTACAACTACAGATTTATTAATCATAAATCAGGACAAAGAAACATGTCATCTCTCTCTCGTGTTGTCTCAGAGAGAAACAGGAAAAGGAAAAGCTATGCACAAATGGAAGTTCCCAGCATACTGTGCTGGAATGTAAACAGACATGTGACACATAACAATCCCATGTCTGTTCCTTAAGGTGGAACGGAATTCTCAACACATTCCCCTGAGCAGCCTTGATCTTGCTCCACCCCATCCTCAGTAAGTGGCAGTGATCTCATGGCCTCATGGCCATCTCCACAATGGCACCCCTGCCAGCACCTCTTGCTTCAGCCTACCATGCTTGGTATCCTCAAAAGCAAACTCTTGAAATCCACTTTCTGTTGCAATAGCCATTGTTTCTCAAAAGTTGCTTCGAAAGTATTGATATATCTCCACACCCAAGGAAGAAAGGGGCACTGTCAAGCTGCTCCTAGATGTCAAACATACTCAAGTCTGCTGCATTCATTTGTTCTACTAACTTGTCAGCAAAATCAAACGAATGACAAAGAAATACTTGTGGTCCTCATATAGAGTATGTCTAGACTGGCCCTATGTTCGTATTCATTTTCACCCTCTACTTGGGTTCCAGATTTGGTCCATGAAAGGATGGAAAGATTGACACTTCACAGACAGGTGCATATTATATCACACGTGTATCAGAGGCAGTCATCCACACCACTGCCACTCATACAGGATTTCTGCTTCACTGATAGCATCAAGCTGTCCTGCAACATAAGACATGCTGTCACACTCTTATGGTAACAGCCATCTGAAAGATGCAGCCCCTTCCTCTTGCTTCCTCCTCCATCAAGAGCTGCAGGCTATCCCATATGCCCACTTAGCAATAATGACTTGCAGCTGGATCCAGAAGTCTGCTGTTTCTTTGGATCATGTGGATTTGTCCATGCCGACCTTGAGTGGAAAGGGAGGGATATGGGTCTCATGCTTGCTCATCAAGGAAGAGAAAGCTCCGGAGGATCTAGTGCTGGAGATCAGCTACTGCTTTGCTTCCTCAGTAAGTGTGAAGTGTGCTGGTTCAACCTCCCTTAAGCACTAAGGACTTGAGAGGCTGCATGGATGCAGTAGGGGAAACAAGCTATGGTTACGCACAGCTGATATTTTTGAAGATCAGCAGTGCTAATATTACAATAGTTGCAGGACATAAAGTGCAGTTCAGGCAAACCAAGCCATCAAACACTATATTAAGAGCATATGACCATAAGAATTGCCCAGCTGGGTCAGATGTAAGGCTTATCTAGTCCTGCATCCTATTTCCCACAGATGCTACCAGATACCGGGAACCAGAGGAGAGGAAAGTGCTCTTGTGCTTGGGTCCTGCATGCACGTTTCCAACAGGCATCTGGGTGGCCATTGTGAGGACAGGATGCTGGAGTAGATGGGCCATTGGCCGGGTCCAGTAGGCTCTCTTTATGTTCTTATGCACATGAGAAGCGTAGAGCAGTGAATGAATGCAATAGTCCTCTTCTACTGTTCCCCACCAACTGCTATTCAGAGCCTTAGCGCTTCTGATGCTGGATGCAGCACAAAACTATTTTTAGTGGCAATTGATAGCTTTATCCTCCATGAATTTATCTACTATGAATCCTGTCCAAATTAATTAACCTTATGTTAATGCAATTAGGATATAGTTCACTTTACTTGGTCGGATGCTAAGAGAAGCCAGCATTACCCACCCCTCTCAGTTTAAGGAACATAAGGGACTTCTTCATCCATTCAGTCCCATCTAATTATGTTTAGTCGGTGCTTTCATGAACATAATTGGCCATTATTTGATAGAACAGCTTAAGTAATTCTAATTATTTGAGCAAAATCCTTAGACAGAAGTTTTGAATAGTAAGATAAACAGTTACATCTCTGGGGATGGCAAGGCAGCCACAGGCCATCTTGGCATTTCACATGCAACTGCCATAGTCTTAGAATTGCACTCATCCAGTTTCAAGTCGTACTCACTTCTTTGGTGCAGAAACAATAGCATCTAATTACTGGTTTACCATTTCTGTTTCCCATTTCTTGCAGAACCAGTCATTTCTTGCAGAACCAGTGATCCTTCCATACCTAGATTTAATTCATGCTGATTCTTGCCAGTTGTGAATATGAATCTTAAGATCATGCCTATTCTTCTCGTAAGAAATAATAATGCAACTTGCTTATCTACATGGACAGTAGAAGGCCATTCCTTGGACAAATGATTTGGAATTTGCTGGCATTCTTCTGGATCATTTAATACATGGGTAGGCAAACTAAGACCCAGGGGCCAGATCCGGCCCAATCGCCTTCTCAATCCAGCCCACGGACGGTGTGGGAATCAGCATGTTTTTACATGAGTAGAATGTGTCCTTTTATTTAAAATGCATCTCTGGGTTATTTGTGGGGCATAGGAATTCATTCATTTTTTTCCCGTTTCAAAATATAATCCGGCCCTCTGCAAGGTCTGGGGACAGTGGACCGGCCCCCTGTTGAAAAAGTTTGCTGACCCCTGATTTAATAGGATATATATATATATATATATATATATATATATATATATATATGATTTAAGCTGGTTAGGTTTGTCAAATGGCACAATCAAAGTCTGACTCAGCATGGACAGGGTCTGTACTAATATAAAGTAAGAATATTATTTAGGTATATTGATTTCAATCAATCTACTTTGTGTGACAAATGTGGGATATCACCCATTGTACTTTTTCTATAGATTTCAGTTTAGCTATTTGATAACAATAAAATGTCCTGGATCATTTTTTTTTTCCTTTAAGAAAGAGGGCAAACTATTCTCTTGGTCTCTGCTTCTCTTTCTCTCTTTCTGTATGTACACACACATAATCACGAGTTGGACACCATGCCACAAGCTTAAATTAAACCATATGTTTCTTTTATGAAAATAATATGAGAATAAATGAGATTCTTAGCTGGCACTCCTGATTTCTAACATGTGTTTTTCTTTGGGGAGAAATCCTCAAGATAATGTATATGCCCTCCAGGCAACTCCTTAAAACACCTGCAATACTGAGTTGCAAAAAAAATAGCCTCCTCATAAAGGCCCTTTGTTTAGTAAACAAGAATTCAATATTTGGAATGAGAACTTGATTTTCCTGCCTTAGCATTTGTTAAAAATGAACTACCATATAACCCATCAAAGAAACTATGTGCAAGTATTGTGTAGCAATCGGTATTTACAGACTCGAGCTGACATTATTTCCACAAATACAGACTTGGATCATATATAGTCCAAGTTAGCATACTTGGTTGTCACAAAAGTCACACCAGCCCTTTCTGGCTAGGGATCATGAGCGTTGTAGTCCAAAACACCTGGAGGGCAAACCAGGTTGGCAAAGGCAATGCGGACTTTCATTTAAATAGCAATAACTGGACCCAAACCATTGAAGCAGGCAAAAACGTGAAACTGCAGGACGGTTTCATATCACAGCCTTTGTGCAGAGTTATGAGTCGCTGTACAGTCAGTCACCACAACTCCGAGGTCATGTGGATTAGCTACTTGCATTGAAATGAATGGGCTCTTGTAAGTAGTGGGGTTATATATGTGTGTTAGATCCAGCATTCTAATCTGGGGTCAGTGGTTTTCTCCCCAAAGGCATAAAATTGATCTTTGAAGTACAGTGGTACCTCAGGTTACATACGCTTCAGGTTACATACGCTTCAGGTTACAGACTCCGCTAACCCAGAAATAGTGCTTCAGGTTAAGAACTTTGCTTCAGGATGAGAACAGAAATCGGGCTCCAACGGCACAGCAGCAACAGGAGGCCGCATTAGCTAAAGTGGTGCTTCAGGTTAAGAACAGTTTCAGGTTAAGTACGGACCTCCGGAACGAATTAAGTACTTAACCCGAGGTACCACTGTAGTATGTCAGTAGTTGCACCAATGCCGAGTGATCCATAGTTACCCAAAAGATTTCCATTTGTAACCTGTTTTTCTCTCTATATATCTGGAAACTCGTTATCTTTCCATTCTGCTTGTTGAGATAGTTACCTAGCTGAACAGCAAACATGCTTGTTTAACATAATGGACATCTGCTCTTATTTACTGCCTCCATACCAAATTATAACTTCAAACAACACAGAGTTCTGTACACTTTTCTCCTTCTTGAAAACCATCCAGCTCTACCTCCAACTAATTAGGCTCCATTTGTAGGTGCTGGCCTACTGAGATTGTTGCACCCTTGGTAAATTGTTGCTAGACTTAAATAACAAAAGGGTATTGTGGGTTCCCTCCCCCCACCCCCACCCCTGCCAAATATTTGCAAACTGATCCTTTGATGTATTTCACTGACCCCATTATAAGGTAAAATGTCATCATCCCACCTGACATGACTTTCCAGGACCATAACAGAATACGGCTGACTCATCGTCTGGGAATTTAGAATAGACCCTGCCTTTGTAAGGGAACTTTCAGAACTCGAAAAACTGGTTACTTGGAACAAACATAGATCAGATGTTTGACACCTTTCCTCCCTCTCCCCCCCACCGTCAATAGTTAATAGCACAACCACTTTGAGGTTGAAGGTGAAGCACATTTGCACAGGCTTGGAAATGAGAATCAAGAGACCTCCTGCTCTCATGGTTATAAAAGCCAGTTCATTTGAACTGTGCAACCCCTTTAGGGATTGACCATTACCGTAGGGCTAAATGTAGCTTGAGTTAAGATTTGTGGAGGGTGGAGGCAGCTCTCCCATCCCAACCGCAACTGTATAAAATGCTCTGCTTCACAGGAGAGAAGCTGATGAAGGAGGTATGAGACAGAGTTCCTTTGTCCATGACAGAAGAAAGTAGATGTCACGCTACCTGTCTGGTGGTGCATGTCTATGCTAGAGGAAGCTCAGAGAGGGGCAGTTTTTTGCCATTACGGCGCCCTCTGGCTTTTTTTGGAGGGGGGCATTTGCAGCACATAATAGTCTACCTAGGCTTGCAGGATCAAATAACAGGTATTTGTGTGTGTTTAATAGTAGAGGATGGAGAGCAAGAGGAAGGTGTGTGGTTGATTGATCTTCAGGAAGATTTCTTCCAGAAGATACATATCTAGAAGAATGGGAAAATGGGGGTGGGTGAGTTAATCTCTCTTCCACCAATGCAGGGGGGAGAAGAAGTGACCTGAAAATCCTCTCCCCAAGGCATGGTAGATGCAGGTGAAGCAGGTAAAGAAATGGGGGTGGGGTGATGAATTACAGGGATGTGAATTGGGCCATTGGGACAGGTCCATCCTTACTACTGATCCTGGAAGGAAGAACAGCAAAAGAGGCTTGGCCAACGGAGTCAGCCTCTTTTCTTTGGCCTTGGGTCCACCCCTGGCCAGCGTCCATTGTCCTCCCTGGCCAAGGGCTGGTCAAAGGCCAGCTCAAGCAGGTGGGTGGCACCTGCCCCGGTGAGCCCTGCTCGGTGCCACAAACCCCGCCCACCTGTGGGGAAGGGAGGGCAGATATTGGCATCCAGAAATCTGGGAAGGCCTTGGACAGGAACACTGTAAACCAGATAATACAAACTATTTCTTGAGTTTCTCTGAAGGAGAAGCTGAAAATAAGCAGGTCTGTTGTTGCCTATACTTTGCAAGCAAGTGTTGCATTGGTGTGTTTGTGGAGTCTAAAGATCATTTCAGTGTAATATTCTAGGGTAGACTTTTTTCAGCTTGGGGTCCCTAGAGGCTGCTGGACTGCAACTCTAATCACCACTGCCCATTGGCAGGAGTCCAATACACTTCTGGGAACCCATGGGAGAAGGACAGTGTTCAAGGGAACTCATATTTCTATTCCCCTTTCACATGAGAACCATGTGGCCTTCTGAGCAGTTAGCCATGGCTTCACTTCCTTTTACATGCACAAGGATTAAGTATTGGATAGCCCATTAGTCTCAGAGGCTCTGCATCTTCAAAGACTGTGTTTTCCTTCACCTTTCATCAACCTAATTTAATTTATAATTTAGTTCATTGCTTTAATTTTGCTAAAAAGGATTTGGAATGCAGTCTCTGTTATTATTATTCTTTCATTATGTTCTATATATTACTTTGTGTTGTTCCTCTTTCTATTCCACAGTTGCATACATTTTTATATACATTAGCCATATTGCTGTATCCCCCCACCCCCAGCCTGTGGGCTAAAGATTTGGCAGCTCAGTTCTGCGAAGTAAAGAGCTGAAAATGGTATATTTAAAAATTGGCTGCATGTGCTGACATATTATCTGTCAAATCATTTTGAAAACTGGGCAAGAAGACCAAATCCACAAGCTGGTAATCCAGTGCTTTGATGTGGAAACAAAGATAGGATGCAAATTCAGTGCTAGGCACTTGCTGTAGAAGCAGCTAAATCAGATTACTGCTAGCAGGCTTTTCTTCAAACAAGATATGAGAAAGCATACAATTACTTGGGATCTTTCATTTAGGTATGGTATTTCAAATGTGGTACTGAATCCCCAAAATGTAAATGCATATATTGTTGCATTCTTGCAGAATAATATTTTCTGCTATCCACTCCCGAATCTCCCCTTCTTCCTGCTCCCTTTGACTATTTTACTGCTGGCCACCAACTTTACATCGTTTATAAACATGTTAAAAAGCAAAGGTCCCAGTGCTGATCCTTGCAGGACTCGACTTTCTATATCCCTCCATTCAGAGAAATGTCTATTTATTCCTACTCTCTGCTTCCTGCTACTTAACCAATTCCAGATCCACAAGAACTTGTCCTCTTTTCCTATGGCTCTTAAATTTACTCAGGGATCTTTGATGAGCTGCTTTCTCAAAATCTTTTGAAACTCAGTAAGTCCCATGGAAGTTCCTATGGGACATTTATAACGTTATGCAGCAAAAGTTTAGAGCAGAGGAAACAAGGAAGACGCAAGTGCTCTTTAGTACCATTGTGTGAAAGAAACACGGTTTTGTATTTTCCTGCAGCCCCTCAAGGAATGCCAACAACGTGAGGCAGAATGTCAAATATTTTGATTTGTTCCTTTTCTTTGGATTTTGAATATTTATGCAAGCCACTGAATAGAATGCAAACAAAAGAATTGGATGGTTAGCATATTTTTGGAGCACATATTTCCTTCTATAGCAGGGCCCAAATGTCACAGCTGCCTGTACCAGTCAGAGGATATCATGTGAACTTTAAAAAACCTTTTTCATAGAATGAACTTTCTGTAACATCTTACTAATAGTGTGTGGCTAACCAAACTGAGTTTCCCCCTCATTTCCCTGCCCTCCTTTTAGGCAAAACCATAATGCAAACCTCAGCTTGAGTGAGACATGTTCAGGGCATGAAGGGTCAAAGAGAATAATTATTTTCTTCTGAGTAGAATTAGTTGTGTTAATTCTTCTCTATGAGAAGAACAGTATTCACTGTCTTACCCATCATGGAAATTAGAGTAGCTTATGCTTTTCACATACTTTCGAGATGAAATATGGGTATGTTAAGGGATTGAAAAATGTATCTATTAACTGCTGCAAAAAAAATGGTCATTACTTGAAACCATACACATTGCAGCTAGGATCCAGAAGTCTCTGCCTATGTGCAAAGTGTTTCCTTGTATGTATGGCAAAAGCAGACACCTTTTGCATCTGGCTACAGTGCACATCAAATGCCTCTTTGGAGTGTCATTTCTTCCCCTTCCAAAGTTTTTAGGAGCAACAGATACTGGTAGGAAGTCAGGCTGTGATATAGCCCTTTGGATCCTGGTCTATGTTTCCAATGTATAAATCAGCCTTGTAAATATGCCAGTGTAAATTACTAGCCTGCCTGCATGGGACATGGGTGGTGCTGTGGTCTAAACCACTAAGCCTCTTGGGTTGCCGATCAGAAGGTTGGTGGTTTGAATCCCTGCAACAGGGTGAGCTCCTGTTGCTCTGTCCCAGCTCCTGCCAACCTAGCAGTTCAAAAGCACGCCAGTGCAAGTAAGATAAATAGGTACTGCTGTGGTGGGAAGGTAAATGGCATTCCTGTGCACTCTGGTTTCTATCACGGTGTTCTGTTGTGCCAGAAGCGGTTTAGTCATGCTGGCCACATGACCTGGAAAGCTGTCTGTGGACAAACGCTGGCTACCTCAGCCTGAAAGCGAGATGAGCGCCACAACCCCATAGTCGCCTTGGACTGGACTTGACCATCCAGGGGTTCTTTACCTTTTACTAGCCTGCAAATGCTTTTACTAGCCTGTGGACCATGACGAGCAGGCCCTTTCATAGCCTTTGGCTTTGGTGTCAAATGCTGTCTCCTGTGAAGTAAGACTCAACTGCTAGAACGACCAGATTCTATGTGTGGCAGAAAAATATATTGGGATAGTCCAGAGGAAGCCTGTGGAAATGTGGGCTACTGACTCTTAGCTGGCTTCCACCAAGGAGACTTCTCAGGAGGGACAGTGTGGCCTGTCCCTCCTCTGTCAGCCTCTGTGCTAGTTGTAGAGGTAGAGACATCCCTTCCTCTGTAGCTAGCATGGAAACCAAGCGGGCTGGCAGCCTTCCACCAGCTCATTCACTTGCATGCGTGGAATTCCACGCATTTGCCTTCACAGAATGTCTGCAAACTTATGGCTGCCAAGCAAGATGCTAAATATGAAGCTGGTATAAAGTCTCCACGTGATTGGCTGGAGGAACAACTTTGGACACAGTCCTGCAGAAGCCAAATTGAATGGAATGTGGGCTGTGGAAAGAGCATGGCTGAAAGCTAGACAGTTAATTGCTTTCAGAACTTTACTGGCTTGACTATTCTTGTGCAGATTAATCCTTGACGTACTAGGAGACATTTGGTAGCTGTGATAAACATGTGTGTGACTGCAGTACTGCGCTGCTTGCTAATATGCATCACGCCCCCTCCCTCCCGAAGTTCGAATTACTTTTTCATATTCATAGGCAGGGTCACAGCCTATCCTGTTACATGATAGCATCTCTAATTCCTTCTCCTCTGCAAAACTTGGGGTTGGATTGGTGGCCTATTGTGATTGAGGGTGGCTGCATGGGACCTGGATAGGTAAAGGTCAGCATTCATATACAGAATGTTATTACTTGGTTGTAAATGAAATCAGTTGCTGCCCCCGTCTCTCAGCTAAAGGCTATGAGGCTTCCAAAGCTTTCTCTATCCCCCACCACCCTCTCTCTCTCTCACTTGGTGTGTGTGTGTCTCCCTCTTGGTGTGTAGACTGGAAGAGGCTGACAGGACACCTGTTCTGTGAGTGATAAGGGAAAATAAATGAATTTCACCTTGACAGCTCATTAATACATTGTTTGGCATCCACATGCATTGTGTGACCCAATCACAGCTTTGCAAAAACTCCTGTGTAGTAGCAAGTCTTATTTACATGTGATCTGGGCAATCTTTGAATGGATTTGAGTCATATATAATCATTGTATTAGCTCACATTTGGTTAACTCCGGCAAAGGAATGCAAGCAATGGGGTGTAAATGTCTAATATGGACATACACTACCTCCCCCTCCCCCACAGTGCTTTATCCATTGTATTTATGCACAATACTTCATGTCACATAGTCAGTGACAAGATGTTTTTGTATAATGGGCCCAATAAAGATTTCTCCACATTATTCCTGTGTTGCGCTTCATGTACACTATAATTCAAAGGGATGCTATGCTCCGCTGCCAGCAAGGGTGTCCCATTCATTTTTTGTACAGTGGTACCTCGGGTTACATACACTTTAGGTTACATACGCTTCAGGTTACAGACTCCGCTAACCCAGAAATATTACCTCAGAAATCGTGCAGTGGAGACGCAGTGGCAGGAGGAGGCCCTATTAGCTAAAGTAGTGCTTCAGGTTAAGAACAGACCTCCAGAATGAATTAAGTTCTTAACCCGAGGTACCACTGTACTTGAATTGGCCCCTCTGTTGAAGTGAATGTGCGGATACACCATCTGTTTGTTGTTGCACATATATGGTTCTGAGTCAGAATGACTTCACTGTAAGTCTCAAAAGACTGAGGGCCTGAGCCAGCCCAAGATCCAATGGATTCTGAATCAGCACCATTAACATCAGTTGTTGTCACTGAGCCCAATCCAAGCTGGTGCAGCATTTTGCCTGCCCACCTTATGCCCCAACCAGCATGACCAATGAGGCTGTGGATGTTTTGATAGAGCCATTGCTCCATCATGCCCTGCCATTGCCTGGATTGCCCTGCCTTTCATGCTTTGAGTAGACCCATTGGAATCTGTTGGTGGTATCTGATTAACTCAGAGTAAACCTATTGAAACCAATGGACTAATGCAAGTCCATTGGTTTCAGCATATCTTCTTTGAGTCATTGATTTCAGTAGGTCTACTTGATCTGCATCTAGCCCCTTATGTGTTTATTTTCCTCACAGATTGAAGTTTATCAAAATAGCCTTTCCTAGTATGACGTCAGTGACCAGAGCCCAAGCCTTTGTGACACAGAGCCTTCTGCAGTAGAGCTCAAATGAAGTTATAACCCTGTGGCCCTATTGAAATAGCATGGCTTATATCAGAATAATTGGTCTCAGTTAACATTAATTCCATTGGCATTGTTTCATCTAATAAAACAGAACTAAAATGCCTAAGGCATCATATTTGCTGATTTGTATTTTCAACTCATCACCATATCCCACAACTCCTCCGCACTGTTCCTTGTAACATCTTCCTATCAAAGCTCCAACGCCAACACTGAGTAATACCTCAGAGGGCTGGCGCAATCTCCCTCTTGTTAATTACTTTTTTCTCAGATATTCTCTTCTTTTGTTTCTTTGTTCTTGATAGGGTAAAAGGCCATGAGAGGGAAGGAAGGAAGAAAGGGCAACTTGGTAAGATATTGTCGTGACTTTTATGTGTGAAAAATGGAGTACGGAAGATATGAGAGAGTCAGCCCTTGGTGAAGCCTTTGTACAGCTTATTAAGCATTGCCAGCAGATTTAGCCTAAAGGAACATTTTGGAGGCTCCCATTCCAGCAAGCTACATGAGGAATGTCAAGGGAAAGTAAGTAAGTATCCATAGGACTAGTGAAATTTCATCCCTACTGCTGAAATTTCCATATACACTCGGACACCATATATACACTCAAGGGATATCTTTTTCTTTCATCAAAACTGGATCTAGAGATTGCTCATTGTCATTCAGATCTTAAGTACACCAAGTGGTGTAAATTTTCACAACTGCAAATAGAAAACAAAAAAGTTGTGAAACAGCCTGCAAAACCACGTGACTGTGTCAGCACCACATAAGATCTGCCTGGGTCTTAGGCAGTTCATAAAAAATGACTTTCAACAGCTGTGAAACAAATAGCTAAAGGACACAAATTCTGTTGAATGCCATTAGCCAGTCTGCTGTGATTATACAATAATAACTTTGATTGTGAGGGCAATAACAGCAATCACTTCTAAGTAATAAACAGAAATGAATTTATCCTCACCGTTGTAAGCCTTGTACAGATTGAAAGATTCATTGTGGTTGACAGTGGATAGCAATTCATCCAACCTCTAACCTGTGTGTCTGCATCTATATGCATCATCCTTCTCCTTGTCGACAACCATTTATGTGTCAGGTTTTTTTAAGAGGAAAATGACTTCAAAGGAGCTAAGAACGCCATTAACAATTAGCTTGCTATTGCATTCCTTTATGACATTTCAATCACCTGAGCCCTTATTGTCTGAATTATGTCAACCTTGTTTCGTTGCCTGAGTGTGTAAATTATAAAGAAATATTTTGAAAGTTCAAATAGCCCATTGTTTCCACAATCCTCTTGTGAGCCATTAGTGGGGTTTCCAAAGGGCATTTCTGACACATATGGTATGGGGCACATGCGTGAGACATACTGTACTTGACATAAATGCCTAAGACAAATCATTTGGTGTGAGAGTTCTGTCAGAAATGCGGGTCAATTGTGTCAGTTTACTAAAGAATTGATTACATGTGGGAATCAGCCACACTTTCTTTCATACCTGACTTTATAGTTGTGAAGATCATGCCACAGATTGTTCATCCTGTATCCATTTTGAATGTTTGGATTTATGACATCCTCTCATCTTTAGATAAAAACATTGCTTATTTTCTGTTTTGTCTACAGTTTTTTCTTCTTCTATTAAACTTCTATTCTATTAAACTTGTTTAGAATGTCTTCCCCTTTGACTTTAAGGGGCCAGTGTGCTTCAGTGAATAGTGTACTGAATAGGGGTGTGAGAGAGAGAGACCCAGATTATTTCATACAATATGGTTTTTCTGGATCAAAAATGGCGGGCTACAGGTTCCCCAACCCTGCTGTATGATAAAATCAGTTCAGTGACCCCCAATTTCTCCCTGTGCAGTCTAATGTCTGCCTCCATTTACCCACTCCTAAGGCACTAGAGGAGGATTCAGATACTCACATATTGATATTAGATAATATATGGTGATCCCCTATGGCCAGGATGCACAGCTCATATCTACCAGGAGCCATGTGTTCCATATTATAGACTCAATTTTATGGATTTCTCTTCCCATTGCGGACAGGTAGGCCTCTTCCCCATTGAATTCATAGTGCCTACTGAAGACTCTTATTTTTATTATTCCAGTGGGAATTTTAACTGAATTCTGATTTTTTCATTTTAACTCATTTTTATTTTCCTTGTGTTGAGTTTATATGCTCTACTTAGAAACAACTGTAATTAAGTAAGTATACAAAGAGCTGAATAAATGAATAGGGACACAAAGTTCCCAGTTTGGGAGTTGCCTGACATTCTGCATATGCGGAACTGCCTGTTTTCAAAGTAACACTCTTCGGATGGGGTGTGGTGTCATGGTCAAAGTTTAATGGCACTTTAATATTTGAAGCAGCCAGTGTTCCTTGAAGAGTGAGTGCTTAAAAAGAATGAGTGTTAAAAAGTGTGACTGTTAAAAAAGCATGCGTGTTAAAGGCTGACAGTAGATGAGATCAGGAAAATATATTACAGCTATCAGCATAGCGATCTTCCTTAACTATTGCCATTTCCTGAAGAGACAGTAGTATAAAACATGCCCCAAAGGCAGAATGTATATGTCTAAATAATAAACATTTCATTAATTGGGCTTGGAGCAGTATTGCTACTTGCTCTCAAAGAAATATTGGGGTCAATTTTCAATTCATGGAGAGCTAGGACAACATAAATGCACCTTGAAAAGGCAGTGGGGGAAAGCAAATCCTTAAATGAAGTCACAATGCAGCGATTACGTGTAGCTACTGTTTCGGAGGTAATGCTTTTTATGTGGACAAAATTATTTTCACACTCTTTCTGGATTGTACTGATCAAAGCACATGAAGCAGAAATGACTTATTCAGAATTGTATGTTTCAGTACTAGAGGCAGTTTCACGAGCAAACATTACAAATGACCAAACCCTGAAAGGACCCCAGAGAAACTTATAAAAAGAAGAAGATGAAAAACACAGATAAGGCTGAGATGAATCTCTTCTGCTTTCCATTCCTGACACCCCAATCCCTTCACTTTTACTGTGGTAACTGCTGAGCCATTTCTTAAGTTCTGAAGAGCTTCACTGTGAATTGAGTCCCCTTATACTGTTGGTTAGTTGATTGCAAACGCCATCACTCAGCTGATCAGTGGTGCCTGTAACCAGCCTTTGACCCAGTCACATTTTTACCTGCCCAGCACCTGACCTCGTATATTTGGGTGTATCTTGGCCAGAGCAGCCTCATGATCCAACTAATGAGGCCAGCAGGCTGGAGGTTCCCAGTCCCAGCCTCACAGCAACAATGGTAATTCTGTGGTCTTCCAGATATTACTAGACTCCAGCATCATTCATGATCAGGGATGATGGGACTTGTATTCCAACAACACCTGCAGGGCCATAAGTTCTCCACCCCTGCCTTACAGAATGTAAGCCTCTTATGGTGTGCCTTCCATGGCAAAGCAATTCCTGTAGAGCAGCTCCCTCTTGTGCCAAAAATATTTCTGGAAGCTCCAGAAGGACACACAAGAGGAATCTATGCTGCACTCCTTCTCACTGCTTGACTGTCCCAGTTATGGGGATGGGTGACATTGGCAAGGGAAGGACTCCTATTGTGGCTCCATCTATTTGACCTATCATGATGGAAGAAGGAGTCAAACCAAAGTGGCCCCCACACAACAAAGGGAATGCCAGAAGGGCCCTGCACCATAGGATGTGATCCCAGGTGTGTGTCAGGTGCAGGGCACTCCAGGATTCCCTGACTACTGGGGGCAAAAGCTGGACTGCATCCCAGGGATCATTCATATCCTCAGTCTCCAGTGATTTGGCAGAGGAATGGAAACCACCGAGTGGAAGTCTACTAAGAGTGTCATTCTTAACTGAGCAACTTGATTTTACTAGATTTTTCCACTAAATCTTGTGGTATGCAACTAGATTTCATTCAGAGTAGACCCATTGAAATGAATGAACATGTATAATTTCAAAAGATCTACTTTGAGTAACACCACCTGTACAGGTTTAGGACTTGCCTGCTGCATTCAGCATCAGGGTATGGAAGAGAGAGGCCTTTTTAAAAAGTTACACTTCTGCATAGATACAATGCAGAAGTGATGCCATTTCTTATTACAAAATTAGCCCTTATGTATGATGGACAGGTTTCCTGGGGAGGGAGAGGGAGAGAGAGAGACCTGGAACCAGCAGAAAACAAAGGTGGGCTTTAGATAAATACAGTGGTAGCTCGGGTTACAGACGCTTCAGGTTACAGATGCTTCAGGTTACAGACTCCGCTAACCCAGAAATAGTACCTCAGGTTAAGAACTTTACCTCAGGATGAGAACAGAAATCGTGTGGTGGCAGCAGGAGACCCCATTAGCTAAAGTGGTGCTTCAGCTTAAGAACAGTTTCAGGTTAAGAACGGACCTCCGGAACTAATTAAGTTCTTAACCCGAGGTACCACTGTATGCATTAATAGTGTTATTTAAAAAATAAGTTTTTATGCATGGTCAGAATGGATAAGAATGAAGGATACATCTGTCAATGCTCCCTTTTTGAGTGAAAGACATTCATTTTTATAGCTACTCTACCCACCCACCCATACTTTGAAAAGTGGTTTGTTCCTGTTCCTTATGCTTTCCTAGACATTTCTACAGCCTGTAAAGACCAGCGCCTCCAAGTGATGTCCCTGATTTAGAGAAGCCATCCTGGTTTCTGGTTTGATCCTGGAATGTCCTGCTTTTCCTTAGGATGTCCCTATTATCACTGGAGAAATGTTGGAGGGTATGGAGTTACCCAATCCCTGAGCTGTCTGAAGGCAATCCTATATTTTGATTTTTTAAAAAAAAGTTTAATGTTTTATTAAGTTTTTATAAATGTTGGAAGCTTCCAAGAGTGCTGAGGCAACCTAGTAAGATGTGTAGGGTATAAATAGTAAAATTATCATTATGGAATGGGATGTCCCTATTTTCATCAGAGAAAAGTTGGAGAGTATGAAAGACTAAGCTAAGCTTGCTAGGTAAAGGTAACGGGACCCCTGACCATTAGGTCCAGTCGTGACCGACTCTGGGGTTGTGGCACTGATCTCGCTTTATTGGCCGAGGGAATAAAGCCGCTTCTGGCGAACCAGAGCAGCGCACAGAAATGCCGTTTACCTTCCCACTGGAGCAGGACCTATTTATCTACTTGCACTTTGACGTGCTTTCGAACTGCTAGGTTGGCAGGAGCAGGGACCGAGCAACGGGAGCTCACCCCGTCGCAGGGATTCAAACCGCCGACTGTCTGATCGGCAAGTCGTAGGCTCTGTGGTTTAACCCACAGCGCCACCTAGATCAGTACAAAAACAGGCCACCTCTCCTGAATGTTCATATTTCTTTTTTTCATTTAAAGCTTTATTCAGTATTTTGCCACGGCACACCTAACAGTATGTGCTGAAAAGCTTAGTGAAATATAATTAATTCATTAAGTTAATTTAATTAACCAACCAAGATGGAGAGTGTTATTGTAAGTTAACACTGAGATGCCTGCTTTATATTCTGTGATATGCAAGTTCTGGTTGTTGTTTTCAAGTGTGTATGTGTGTTGCTGTAATATGGGAACTGATGGCGAAGCTGGTTTCACCTAAATCCTTTCAGCACTTTCTCCCTATAATGAAGGCCATTAGTTGAGATATATGCGAGATGCACTCAGTTCTGTCCTGCACTGGGAGATTCCTGGTACGTGTTTTAAAAAATAAAATATAACTTGAGAATAAAAAGGGTGTGGGGGAGACATTCTCTGTGGAAGATTAGAGACAGCTTTGTCAGCTACAATTATTTCTGTTATTTCTCTTCATGCAGCATTTGCATTCTTACATGTATAAATTAGATAATTAGATGATAACATGAATGCAACAGACCAATAAATTAAATTATCCAATGCTTTTGTGAGTCTACTTTCCAGATATCCCTTTTGTTCCACATTATGCTGCTTGTATAGCAGGCTTCTTTTTCAGTGGACTTGTCCTTAGATGCAATTAACTACAATAATATTTAAAATGTGACCCAAAAGCAATGGATCTCTCTCTCTCTCTCTCTCTCTCTCTCTCTCTCTCTCTCTCTCACACACACACACACACACACACACACGAATTCTGAATCTAGACAATTTGTGACAGGTGAGTTTGGCTACCATTATTTACACAATGGCTGGGAGCAAACAGGAATGTGGTGCCTGAAATTGTTCAGATACCTACATTTTCACATCAGTTTTTAAAAAATAAAAATAAAAGTCCTTATGAAAACTCATAAACATTTCCCTAATATTCACGTTCCCACTATTGTAATGCTTTTCTGCATGTTATTTTCAGTAATCTATGCATTTCTATGCACACATTACCCCAATATATGCATTTGTGTACACATTACTTGGCAAGAAACCTAGACTGCAAAATTAGAAGAAGTGTGATTTTCAAAGGGTGGCAGTGCTTTGGTTCTTGTGTTGTTTCAGTGCACAATAACCTTTTGCTTTTAATTGCAAACTGAATCGAGTTTCTACCCCACCCCACCCCTCAGGTCTTACTCAGGAAAATTTCTCCCCAAGCCCCTTGTTAGACCTGGTCAGGCAGCTAGGAAAGATTCTCATTGGCTTCCCTCTGCTTATGATGCTTGGAGTCGCTACTTTCAGAGAAGCCAAAATGGCCCCAGAAATGAGGTTTCTGTATCCACAGCCTGGCTTACCTGGGCTGATATCTACCGGTAGTTGCATGGTCAGTGCCAGATTTACATATAGGGTAAACAAGCTATAGCTTAGGGCCCCACTCTCTTGGGGGTCACTATTAATATACTTCTTAATTGTATTTCAGTTCAACAATTACTTTGATAAAATACATATTTTGTCATGTGGCTTTAAATACTTAATAGGTCCATAAATTACCACATAGCAGATTTGCAACACAAAAAACAGCGGCAATTTGTTGTTGACAAAGGACATATAAGCTGGACATATAAATGGCCCCATTACCTTCAGTAGCTTAAAAGTAAAGGTAAAGGACCCCTGATAGTTAAGTCCAGTCGCAAATGACTCTGGGGTTGCGGCGAGAGAGCCAATGTTTTTCCACAGACAGTTTTTCCGGGTCATGTGGCCAGCATGACTAAGCCACTTCTGGTGAAACCAGAGCAGGGCATGGAAACACCGTTTCCCTTCCCTCTGAATTGGTACCTATTTATCAACTTGCACTTTGACATGCTTTCAAACTGCTAGGTTGGCAGGAGCTGGTACCGAGCAACGGGAGCTCACCCCGTGGCGGGGATTCGAACCGCCGACCTTCCGATCGGCCTCATCAAACCTAAATATGGCCATGTGCATGGTTAAGGTGCTCATGTAGTGGCTGTTATTCTTCTTCCATGGAGTGAGTTTGTATTCCCAGATTAAGAAGCTGAGCCACAGAGCAATGAGGCTGCACGTGTGGCTTTCAGATGTGCTTAGGTGACATAGCAGTCTTGGTTCCACTATAAAAAGTGAATTAGAGGAATATATCTGCAGGCAAAAACAGCACTCAGCGGAAAGTCACTGGGAAAATTAGACAAATTAAGTGTATGCGGGGGGTGGGGGAGTTGGGGGAAGAGTGCTTTTAACATTTGGATTTAGGTTAAATTTCCATTAATAAGCTGTGGAACTTCATCGCCTGCATTCCTAAGTTGTGATCATATATAGTGAATAAACACTTGCATGCACGTGAAATAGAAATAATATAGTTTTCCTATGGTGGGAGGCAAGATAATCAGCATAAAAGCCCCCTTTAAGCATTAGTAGAACAGGGGCTAAATAACCTGTACGGGGGCCACAGGAGATTATGCACCACCCTTCACACCATTGCTGACTCCACTTCTTGTCTTCACATGTTAAATATGAAGGTCTGACGGGGACTTCTAAAGATGTTCAATTTATGGTCAGAAGTGGAGATTGTGGGGACATAGAGATTTGGGGTGGTGGCAGGACTTGTGAGTGCTACACCAACATAGATTTATTTAACTCCAAATCTAATTACGCATGAATGGGGCTCAACAAGTAGTGGAATGCAAGTAATAGTGGTAATATACAACCTGCACATTCATTCATTCACAAATGGTATGAGACAAAGCATGTTACCTGAAAGACTGATATTAGACCTGTTTATGTGGAAGGAATGTCCGCTGAGTTCTCTGGTGCCTATTCCTGCGCAATTTACAGGATTGCAGACATAGAAGGACTCCTAGTGGCTTGGCCCTTTGATTTGCCAACAAACAAATTCTTAGGATCCATACAACATACTTTCTGTTGCACCCACACAACTCTCAAAACCCTGTGCTGCTCATGACTAGCAAAGCAGTATAGATTGTCAGTAGGTTCCAGCCTTTCAGTCTGATCCTAAATATTTGCACTAGCATCTCTGACCTCAGTGCTAGAATAAAAGTGCCACACACTGCCCCCATAATACAACACTTTGTTGTGCTAAGTGACATTGATTTGCTTGCTACACTCCATCTGTCCCAAATGATGAATCCATATCCCAACCTCTGGCTTAATAAGTCAATATAGTTGGGTCATTATGTCCTCTGGAAATAAAACCTGAAATTCAATATCAGTCCAAGGCATTTTCTCTGGGCAGCTTCTCTACAGTGCCATATACTGCTTTCTGATACAAGTTATCCTTACCTACCCTGGTAGCCTCCATCACCTCTGACCATTAATCACATTGGCTAGGGCCAGTAGGAGTTGGTGGGTGTCCAACAACATCTAGAGGGCACCAGGTTGGGGAAGGCAGATGTAAACAGTGGTGTTCTCTGCCTATAGTGCCCTAGGCATCATATCAGGTTTCGATCCTGTTGCATCTTGCATTGTATAGCATCCTGGCTCCTTCTAGGCTGAGTGCTGAAGCTTTGGAAGAGTCTATGCAGAACATGGCATTAGCAGAGTGCTGACAGGTTCAGACTGCTGTTTTATTTTTGGAAAGTAGCCTACAGCTATTATGACTGGCTTTTTGATAGACACTGTGCAGTGCTATTTCAAGGGAGAATGAGCTATAAAAATTCAAGTAGCCCACGGCTTTGGAATTATACTTAATTTTTTAATGTGTTGTCAAGACAACAGGTGGTAATTTGAAACCGGGTTGACTTACCGTCATTTAAAGTGCACTTGTGCCCTCACTTTTCTGCATGGTATTTTTCTGAAGACATATTTTTTTGTGAGAATTAAGGTTTATACACTCATTGTGCCCTTTGCAGGGTGGCTAAGCTTTGGCTAATGTAAGGTAAAGGGACCCCTGACCATTAGGTCCAGTCGTGGCCGACTCTGGGGTTGCGGCGCTCATCTTGCTTTATTGGCCGAGGGAGCCGGTGTACAGCTTCTGGGTCATGTGGCCAGCATAACTAAGCCGCTTCTGGCGAACCAGAGCAGCGCACGGAAATGCCTTTTACCTTCCTGCCGGAGCGGTACCTATTTATCTACTTGCACTTTGATGTGCTTTAGAACTGCTAGGTTGGCAGGAGCAGGAACCGAGCAACGGGAGCTCACCCCATCACGGGGATTCGAACCGCTGACCTTCTGATCGGCAAGTCCTAGGCTCTGTGGTTTAACCCAGAGCACCACCCGTGTCCCTTGGCTAATGTAGTTGCCTCTTGATGAAGCACCATGGGAGAAGCAGCCTTCCAGCAGCTGTGACCTGGAAGGCTGCAGACACTGTACCTCAAGATCCTCTTCCAACCATCTCATCACTCAATGGTTCAGGCAAGGAGAGAGCTGCCGCCACTACTCATCACCCTCGTTGCATCGTTCAAGATACTCTGAAAGTCCACTATTCCTGGGAAGGAAAGCAAATGTTACACAAAGCCACTTGCTCATGCCTGTTCTCTGGCCCTCTCAGCAGGTCTTTCAGAGCCATCATTCAAAACTGCATCCTCTTATTGCTGACTAGGTGACCCCAGCCAGTCAGGGAACATATAGCAAGCACGCTAACTTCAGTTGGTTGTGACTTATGGGGTGAAGGGCAAGCAGAGTTGCTGCTTTCATTCTGACTAGAAATGAAGGAACACACTGTAGATCTTAAGTGCACCGGCACCTCACTCATCTAGAGACTGATGTTCCTTTGCTTGCTGCCTGTTCTGCCAGTTTCATTGCCTTCTAGTAAAATGCTGCAAATCTGGAAGCACCCTTGGTGTTCCTCCTGAATGGGTTTACCTAGCACTCTCCTTTCTCAAACCATGAGGCCAGAAGCAGGATTTTGAGTGAGTCAGGATCTTGAGGCACAGATGCCTGTATCTTCTTGTACCTACCCAATGCTTTCTCTATGGCACTAGTCCAGCCCACACCAATGACGAAATTTTCAGCCCCAATTGTGGCCATTGTCGCTTGATGATCACATCACTGACAGAGATAACTGGCTGCAGAGTGGGGCGAATGTGACAGAAACCCCAGGGATGTGGCTGTGTGGGAGAGCTGGCCTGTGGGAAGGCATGTCTGCGAAGCACAGAGCATAAGACAGTGAAGGAGTAGGAGAGATCGAGAAAGAGAGGCAGAAGCAGTGAGAGGTTGACACAGAAACAGAGAAAGGAAGAATGGTAAGGGAAATGAAGAGAACCGTAGCCATATCTGTAGCATGCTATACTCTATAATAATTCAATTTAAGGTCTTATTTTATTAATGCAAATAATGCCAACATAAAAGATTATTTAGGATGCTCACCAGGGACATTCTTTCAGTAGGACAACAGCATCAAAGTTACTGTCTCTACGATACTATTCTCTTCGCCACCATCTCCAGTTGCCTTTGTGATGGGCAAAGAATCTGGACCCTAAATTCTTGTAATCCTTTTATTGACTTGCACTTACGAGACCAATGGGATCTATTGGTCAAAGCCAACTAAAGCTGTCAGCTTGCCATTTTATTTCCTGTGTTTTGAACGTCGCTGTGGCCCCTGAAGACATCAGTCACTGGCAGGCAATATTTTATGTTCTCCTACATGAGCACTTATTCCAGTCTCTGGATCTTCAGGAGCTGCTGCGGTAATATGTCTCAGCTAAGGCTGAAAAGAGCCTCAGCCTGCAACTGAATGCAATTTAGGTGCAGTCCACATGCTACAGGCAAGCAGCCAATGTCTGAATCTAACAAACAAAGCTTTGTCCACTGGGAAAGATTAAACCTTTCTTTTTCTCATTTCTTTCCACCACTGCAGACTAGGGCAAAGCTTTCACAAAGATAGCAAGCCAGTCTATCTTCTGTTTTTAGAGTGGAGATAAAAGGGGCAAGCTAAGCAGTAGGCACAGCTGAAGAAATAGAGTGGTTTCAGTGATGTGTTACATCACCATTTAAAAAAAAAAGGTTCCTATCAAGTAAACTATATATATTGCCTAAGGATGGAGACAGACCTAGCAACAGCTGGTCCCCCCTCCCACAAAGATGAAGGATCAGCTCCTTCCCAGCAGGCCATGGTGAAATAGAAACCTAGTTAGTCTCGGACCATAAGAGTTATCAAAGATCTGCAGAGCTGCATTATGAGGCCTATAAAGCCTATCAGAGAACAAAAAGAGTCACCAGAATGAAAGATCAGAATGAATGGGGAAACAATGGGTGGAATTCAGTGCAGTGCTATTATAAGCAATCAATCAGCACAAGTATTTCTGCTTGCCAGGTGGAATGACCCTCCATCTCCTCCCTGTGTGCTGTTCCAGGGGTTCCCCCAACCCCTCACAGCCAATTCCACAGGCTTGGGAAATACAGAGAGGTAGAATAGAGGTGGGGCAGTGGGAGCCCATTGCACTAGCACAATGTTTTACATTGGCTCCCACAAGCACAACGGTTTTGTTGAGTCTGTCCCACAGTGCTTTGTTTTATACAGAACGGCTTAGCACAGGGGTCAGCAAACTTTTTCAGCAGGGGGCTGGTCCACTGTCCCTCAGACCTTGTGGGGGGCCAAACTATATTTTGGAAAAAAAACAAAACAAATTCCTATGCCCCACAAATAACCCAGAGATGCATTTTAAATAAAAGGACACATTCTGCTCATTTAAAAACACATAGATTCCCAGACCATCCGCAGGCTGGATTTAGAAGGTGATTGGGCCAGATCTGGCCCCCAGGCCTTAGTTTGCCTACCCGTGGCTTAGCACCAAATGCACAGATCAAAGTGGAAAGGAGACAAAGTGGTTCAGAAACAAATCTGAAGTTCTAAAAATGTACAGATAGAAGCCAAATCTTGGGGCCTGTGCAAAGTCTGCTGGATAGTACCTAACAGAGCTTAAACTGTTACCTCCTTCCACATTCCATCTTAAGTCCTTTATCAGTTGGAGACTTGATGGTTTACCCAGCAGCTAATTTTCTCACTCTCTCCCAACCCCTGTCTGGCTTGGCTTATCATCTAGCTCAATGAAGAATCACAGCTTTTTCATGACATTTTGTTTCGTCTAATAAAGGGTCTCCCCGGATATGGATTTTGGAATTCCCCCTAAAACTGTTGAGGAAGGAAAACCATTTCCCAAAGCTTGCTATCACAAACCTTATGATAAAAGGAAAAGGCAGAGCAAATGACTCAGGGCTTAAATGGCTTTCAGTTTACAGTCTTGACTTCCACAAGTAATGACAAGACCAGGAAGTAAGTTTATGAGTTTCCCAGAATTTCAGGAAGTACCTTGGACATAACACTTCCACAAGCCATCATTGAGGGGAACATTTGATTCATTGCACCACTGTTTTACACTGTGGAAGCAGATCGAACGGCAGCTGGACTTTTGTGGGCAAATGATGAAGCATCTCTGTACAAATGAGGAAAGTCTAGTTGAAGTACTACTAGAAGGATGGAGGGTGAAAGTTGCATGCAGGTAAACCATCTTTCAGTCCTTTTTACCAGTGATCTGGGCAGCCTAGCAACATTTTCTCTGGCCTTACTAACTCAAATGCATACCTGAGCTTTCAGAAAGCAATTTAAAAATTGACTCTTCACAAAGCCTTTCTGGCTGAGTGGAATGCAGCCGAGTCAGCTGCAACCACAGACAATAATACGGTGACATTTTAAGGGCAATGCTCTAAATGTATCCCCAACACTCAGGGAGATGGGCTTCAGTCTGGGTCATAGTGACCTGAGGCAACAGACAGTTTCGTCTGAAATACATGCTTTATTAACACTTTCTTGGGATGGGTTGCACAGACCACAAACACAGTGCAACATCACAGACACCTTGTAATAGTGGATGTTGCAGTGCAGTGATGCTTGGTGTAAATAGATGGCTTTCACATCTTCCCACTGACCATCAAAAGGCATTTTTTGCCTCATTTCCACCACATGCAGCGCCATTCCTATCCCACTACAGTTTGGGTTCCACAAAAAAACAACAACAGTGTTATTCATTTCTCTGTTCACAACATTGCCTCACTGCCAAATTCAATAGCATAATTCATTATATCATTGTTATGTAATTGCACATCATTCAATGCAGTGGTGGGAGGGAAGGGAAGGATCAATAACATACTAAGAAAAAATGACAGTGAATTGGGGAGTGAAGAAAAATGATGGCTGCAAATGCCAATCCTATTCACCCATCTGGTTTCCATTCCCGTTTGCAAATGGCTAACGCAATTTCCGGTACCATTTGCCATTTCCATGGGACCTTCAGAGATCCCCAGTCTTCCTTCAGTGTGTAGACAATGCTGGCAGAGATGGACCAGTAAGGCAGCTTCTGCCTCTGCAGCCATCGCAAAAGGAAAATGTCCATCTCTCTCTTCAGCACTGCCCTGACTCCCTTTGTCACCTCCAATGGTAGCACAAACTGGCGTCTCAAAGTGAGGTTTAAAACAAAGTCCGCAGCTGTTAATGTGCCATTAAATCATTGGGAGGCCCCAAGATACCAGCTAAAAGTGGACTCAACTCTTTTTGCAAGTCTTGGTGTACTCTCATATAAAGCATCAAGAAGTCTCAGGTAGGCATGTTTTGATACCCACCACAAGCATTTTGGAGCATGCTATTTGGCTGTATGGATTTCATGCATGAGGTGCTTAGCTCTCTCACACAATTCATGTACTTTTTACAGCTCTCCACAAAGCAATGGGAGGGACAGGGGAGAACAGGAAAAGGGCAGGACTGAGGATGTTATGCCAGCGCATTAATTGCTGATAGTTAAATATCTGGAGGTATGTGTGTTTTATCAGGTGGGTGTGAAACACTGAGAACAAGGCCACGTTGACACATTGCTGCCCATCCTTTTTCACTTCCCAGTGAGTCATCTCAAAATATCCAGACAAGCCACTGGGGTGGGATCCATGCCCCGATAGCTGGAAAACAAACTTGGCATGGAAAATCTTCATGCGACAATTACAATACAAAACTGAGTTAAGAGCTGGCATCTGACTGTGCGACTTAAACTATCCCTGCCAGAGATAAACTAATTGTGAAGCTGTGATAAGGGCTTTGGAATCCAGGTTTCATGCCCCATCCTCAAGCTTTGCTCACTGAAAGCTGGGCATTTTATTCCCCTAGGTTACATTATACAAATATATATATTGGAGCAGACTCAGAACCTGCTTATTAGAACAACACTCAGCTCTTTAAAGAAAGAAGACCGATCTCAACCCTAGCCTTGTTTCCTCAACTTCAAGTCAAAAAAGCAATCTCCAGATGGGGAATTGAGGAACTATTTAGCAGAACTGATTGTGCCCTTGGTCTTCAGAGTGCACTAAGACTAAGCAAAAGATAGTCCAAAGCTGTTCATTAGAGGCGAAATCTATACATACTATGTAAGGAAATCACCTTTGAATGATGCCTAGTTCTTGATGATGTGGACTAGGCTACACTACTTTAGACTGCAGGTGCTGCTTATACAGTTAAATAAGAAAAGGAAGGAAGGAAGGAATTTCTACATAGAAAACTAGATGTAATGGATAATGGTTCTAGTCCAGCCTTCTCTCTGACATGCTAGTTTTCTATGTTTTGGAATATATATAGAGAGAGAGCCAGCATGGTGTAGTGGTTAAGAATGGCGGACTCATAATCTGGTGAACCGGGTTCGCATCCCCGCAGCTGCTGGGTGACCCTGGGCCAGTCACACTTCTCTGAAGTCTCTCAGCCTCACTTACCTCACAGAGCGTTTGTTGTGGGGGGAGGAAGGGAAAGGAGATTGTTAGCCACTTTGAGAGTCCTTAAGGGGAGTGAAAGGTGGGATATCAAGTCCAAACTCTTCTCTTCATATATATATTCATGTGGAATCATTCTGTTACGTTAGCTCTGGAGTCTGAATTTGTGCAGCCCAGATGCAACTTTCCCATTTCAGTGAAATCCAGGCCTCGGCTACTGACATTTTATAATTCCCTTGGACTGACTCATCTCTGATGAGATGCGGTGATGAAGAACCGCCTTTATTTCAGTAAGGGAAGAAATAAATCAACCTTCTGATTGATCCATTCCTTCTCAACAAATGGATTAGTGTATTGATTGGCAAATTGCATTCTCTCTTCTTTTTAACTCGGTGCATTGTATTGCATCCATTTTGTTATCCCTATTGTTTTTACTGCCTGATGCCACAAGGCAATGTAGTGCAATATGCACTTGACCCAAATATTAATCAATGGTACAAGGTTAGGAATATTAGCAATAATGATTATGGTGGATAACCTTCTGCTTTTACACTAATGTACACGCCTCAAAATACAACTTTTACTAGAAAATATTTCCAGTTTACAAAGGTATGCTGTCATATAAGACATATTTAATATGGCCAATTTTCCACATATAAGTGTTATATAGATGCATAATTGTAATTTGGTATAGAACTACTGAGTGAAGAGTAGGTACAGTTCAGAGAATTATTACATCTCAATTATACCTTTTCATAGCCTTATCTAAGGACATGTGATCAGTAAGGAGCAATCTTAGCTATAGTTTTACCTCTGGGGTCGAGGAGAATTCAGTTGTTGCTACTTTAGGATGGGCCCATTGAATTAACTGACTTAATGGGACCTCTGTAGGCAACCTGTGATTTGCCTCCCACGCCAAATCACTTTATGTCAGAATACTCCACTTGAGATTAATATTCCTTTAAATCTCTTGTGTGATGGGTGGGTATTTAGAGAAACTAAACACGGGTCTATTGCTTGCAGGGAGCAACAGTTGACAAAAAATAATAAGGTATTAAACCAGATACACTGGTATATAAATGCATTATTTTTTCTGGAACGATCAACAGGCAGGGGGATTGCTTTTGTTTGACCCTTCCTTTTTGTTCTTCTTTCTTGCAAACATATTATTGAATAAATTCAGGAAAAGGCTATCAATAGCTTCTGGCAGTCTTGCATAGATAGCTAGTTGGCCATTGTGGGAACAGGATATAGGACTAGATGAGCTGCTGGCCTGATCCCGCTAAAGCTGACTTATCTAAAAATGAGGCATTATTTCATTAAAAATTGCCTTTTTAAGTGAAATACACATGCTCATTCCAACATTACTATGCAATAGCAATGTTTATGTTTCTACCACCCAAATGTCTAACATGGAAGGTTCATCGTCTTAGTTCTGATTAGGACTCACTTGGAATTTTGAGTCAGAGGTTTCAGCAAAGCTCCCCATCCCATATCTTTGTGCTAGACAGAAATGTGCAAGTCTGACACAAGACAGGAGCAGAATGGGGGGAATTATTTTGCCCATAGGATCTGGCACCAAAAGAATTTTAAAACAATTATAATTTAACTCTAAACAAGCCTTAGAAACACTGATTTGGTTCAGGATGCAGGTGGAGATCTGAATATTCTCCAAATGAGCTAATTGATTGAGAAAAGTTATTACTTAGATCTCCTGAGTATGCTAATGGGAGGCCTATGGAGTTTAAAAGCGTATCGGGTTTCTAAAGAAGATGGTTCTGGACTACGTTTCATACCTGCTTTGGCAATGTGTTGTTAGATTTATTTGCAAAGAGTCTGGGTGGATTAAAGAGATTCTGTGGTCCCTTGAGGCACTCCATGCAACTCTTTCAGGTGATGATTATCACGGTACCCATGTGGGAGCCATGGGCATAGCCAGGATTTTTGTTGGGGGCCAGAACTTTTGTTAGGGTGAAAGAACTGCCATGATTGGTCAGCTAGTTAAGTATTTTTATTGTTTTGCTTGATCTGGGGGGTGGGAGCTGCCCCCCCCCCGCCCCCTGGCTATGCCCATGGTGAGAGCCACCTTTCAATGGAGACCCACCACCGTTTGTCTTTGTCCAGATGCTGCCCAATTTTCACTACCCTTGTGTTACAATTTTCAGCATACTGATTGCCATTGAAGTGATTGAGAAAGCAGCTCTTCTGTGCTCATGGTGCATGTAGTGGTGTCAGAGTCCTCTGATAGCAGCTCTGAAGGGAAGATGGATTCATTCCATGGTCTGTCTCAGAGGGAAATATAGGCACCAGAACTCTCATCTGCTTCTCTGAACCTTGAGGAGACACTAGTACTACTCTGATTATTGCTTCACAGATTCCTTAGAGAGGATCAGGATAGTCCTGAGCATCTATCCTACGGCTTCAAACCCTAGAGTCCAGAAGAAGCTAGATGCAGCATGCAGGGAGTAGAGCCTCTATTCCAGAGGTGGGGAATCTCCAGCCTACAGGCCAAGTATGGCCTGCCAACCCTCCCCACTTGGCCAATGAAGTTTTGGGAAGCCACAGCCAACCACCTACCCCTGATATCATGCCTAGATAGCATCAGGTGTGGGCCATATAAGGATGGGGCTTCAAATGGATAATTGAGAGCTTAAAGTGGGCTCCTGATTGTTCATTTGCTGAAGTAAGGAAAGGGATTTTGGCAGGTGGTGGGGTGTCAGGTTTGGCACTTCTCTCTCACAAGACACAGAACGCTGGCCGTTTTACTAGTTGAGGTTTATTTAGCAATAACAGGCATTCAGCAGTCCAAGCTCCCACAACTCATTCCTCACTGTCGGAGTCAGTTGACTCAACTGGCTTCCGGCTCCTCCCAAGGCCAGATATACACCACATCCTCCCCTGCCTCCTGCTGGTCTTCCTTTGTTCTAATCGCTTGCTCCGCCTCCTACTTCTTGGAGCTTCTCCTCCTCTGGAGCTGAATCCAACCCCCTCCTACCACCTGCCTCCTGCCTCCAGCATCTCTGTGCTGCTGCGAAAACTTACAGGCAGCATTCCAGAGCGAGAAGGGCTTATCTCACTTTTGTTGTGTGGAAGAATCAAGTTCCTGTTTTCCTCTGCCTCTTGCTCCCCCTCTGCAGATTCCTCTCTGCCGACCATGTCTCTGACATGGGGGGGGGACTACCTGTCTGTCATGTCATGTCATGTGACTGATAGGTGGGTTAACCTGCCCACCTGCCAAAGTTGGCCCCTGGAGTGAGACCAGATAAAGATCTGACTCCCCAGAGTCAAAAATATTCCTCACCCCCTGCTCTAGTCAACAAATATCTAGCCCAGGTTATAAAGTTTTTTTCCGTAACTCCAGGACACTGCTAAGACAGCTTGTATGTTCTGCCTCAGCTTTAGGATCAGCTGACACTCTAGTCTCTCTCCAAGGTGATAATCCTGCCTTGTCTTCCTGTCTGTCTGAAGCCCTGGGACCTTCTCCTTGTTTGGTCCATCACCTGTCCTTGGTGGTGGGCATCCCCATGGATGGGGACATGAGGGCTGTTTCTTACTGTTGAGCACAGGCAAGGAGAAGAGATGCTCTGCAGTAATTTCAGAAGAGGTGGCATCGCACCACTTGTTTGCATAGGCCTGGAGGAAATAAATGAGGTATAATCAAATGCAAATAGTGTTGGCAGTTTTGTATTTGCTATTTGTTTTCTTCATAAATGCTCTGCGCAAAAGTTAATTCACCACTCCCCCACCATGAGAATCGGATTCAGAATAAATAGAGATGACCATTTACTATGTTGGGCTTAAACACTGTAGATATATAAGCATGTGGAGAGCCAATAAATAAAGAATGTATTTCTACATATAATCAGTATCACAGGCTGCCATCCATAATGCTTGCTTATACATGTAGGATACAAAGAACTAAATTAACATAGAATTAAGTGGAGTTTTAAAAAAAGAAATCCATTTTTATAAGAAATATGAAATTAGAGTGAGCGTCTGTCAGTTTTTAAATTGCTATTCAATTTTCAGGATTGAACCAAACCAATTAGAATAAATTAAATTTCAAGCTTGATAGATTTTTTAAAAAAACCCAACATTTATTTTAAGAACTGCATTTGGTGTTTATTGCTTTGTGGATGAAATAGCAAAAGAACAATAGTTGAATCAAGGAGCTAACATCTACTATGTCAATGGCAAAGCATATACCACATTTCTGTATTTGCCATTCTGAAATATTGAATGTGCAGAGAATATTGGACCATACATTTACAACAGCATGCCCTGGATGCTGGGATATTTTGACTTTTCTGCCTGGGTAAATTGAGAATCTAACAAGTAATTTCAGAAGTTTGGAAGTCATCACTATGAAATGTAAAACAACAATTGCACCATAAAAACTGGGCCATGTCTCTCTCTCTCTCTCTCTCTCTCTCTCTCTCTCTCTCTCTCTCTCTGTCACACACACACACACACACACACACACACACACACACACAATGGAAAATTATGAATCTGTTTTTCCTTTCAAATATATTAGAAGTCGAAGGGATACGACATCTAGATATTGATTAAGTAGGAGATAATAGCAAAAAACAAAGCAATCCATGAGGGGAAAGAACCTTTGAATGTAGATCCATGAAAGAACACACACTTTGCAATAAAAAGCCCCAAATTCAGTCCCTGGCATATCCACACAGGGGAGGGCAGGATGGACTTAGTGCTTATGTTCCTAACACATTCATTGTTCCCTTTGCTTTTCTGTGTCTTTTCTGTGCTTTTCTGTGCTTTTCTGTGGCCTCAGGGACTCCAGGGACTGTTCAGTTTCCTGGACCTAAATTTAATCTTTGGGGGCTTTTGCAGAACTTGTGTCCAGAACTCAGGTAGAAAACAGAAAAAAAAACTTTCAGATCTGATGCGACTTGGTACCTGTACAGCAAAGGATTCCCTCTCCTCAGACACACCCATTTTGGCAGCGGAATGGAAAGTCCCATAGACGCACAAATCAGCTCATTTCTAATAGATTTGCATAACGTATATACAGCACATGTGAGGTGGCAAAATCCTCTCTTTTTTTTATCAGCCAGGAGGCAGAGAATGGTGTTGTGCAGAGCCAGAACTCCTTTGTGGCCAATATAATTCATTTTTGTTGGGTTAAGCTGTCATTGCTGGTCTTTATTTAGCTTCTGATCCTGTGCAAAACAAGCTCCACAACAAAGCGAGTGAGAAGAAGGGGAACAAACTCTCTTTGGTTTTAAGATTTTAAAAGCCGAGCCAATATCCCAGGGGGCAGCTTATGCTATTTTTCAGGCGCTTTATGACAGTTCTGCTCGAGGTCAAAGTTCAGAGTTTCCCATTTTCCTTCTTCAATGTTATCATACCAGTGGTAAGAAAATATATGGATGAAAAGCTCCTATCATCTATTTCCCCCCCTACTGATTAAAAAAAATGGCTACAGGCCAAAAAAGAAATAAAAGGCCATTTGCTCCATCCTTCCATTTTCCTGTCTCTGTAGCCACTTCCGTCCTCTTCTCCCGAGGTAATACACTTCCTCATGAAATATAAATGTGGGCGGCAGTGGGAGTGAGAATAGAATCAAAAATGGCTTTGCTGTAGCTGTTTTGCAATAGAAAACTCAGTGGTTAAAAAAAAAATCACTATGGACATGGAGATTCATTAGCATTTTGGTTTCTTCTTCATTGAAAAATAAAGAAAGCTTCATATAACTGAAGGGTCCACGCTGGTCTACAGTGAAACAATACAATAATGTGCGCAAGTGAATTTGGTACCAAAATGGCCAGCATTTAATAGCCCATGAAAACATGCATCTGTCATTTAGAAAATGAGACCTACCTGAAATGGGCACATTCCTGTTAAAGTTAGCCACATTTCTTACCCCTAATCCATTCCCTACTGTATACATCAATGGTTACAGCATGGTGCTGATAATGCCAAGGTTGCAAGTTCGATCCTCGTATGGGATAGCTGCATATCATTGCATTGCCAGGTGGTTGGGCTAGATGATCCTCAGGATCCGTCCCAACTCTACAATTCTATGCTTCTATGAAATGCCAAACTTTGCTTGGAAAGTGGATAAATAAGGGCTAGCCAATGGTGCTCTCCAAAAGTTGTTTGATTCCACCAGCCCCAGTCAACACGGGCAAAGGTCAGGGATGATGTAGTGTGACAAAATCTGAAGGGCATTGCTTTGGTTACACCCGGCCTAAATCTTTGCATCAAAGCAGTGTCCTAAATATTTCTGTCCAGATCTTTGCACCAAGGCAGTGGGAAGGCTACTAAAAAAATCTGGGATCACCAAGCACAGTGTGCCCAACTGAAGCATTGCAATGGTAGGCATTCACATTCATTTTCTGTCTTGTTGCCTGCCTGTCTATTCTCTCTGGATTCCACCATTTGCCAATTACAGCTTCCAATGGATTGAATGCCATGGAAGAAGCTGCGTGATTCTTTCAGAGGGAAACCTTGGCGAAAGGAGTCCGGGTTTGGTTTTTCTCCAGCCAGAAACAATTTGCATTTGCTATCTACAGTTCCACACACACACCTCCGGGCTTTCATCCCTCAGAGTCTCCCATAGCATGGCCTCATAGGACTGGAAAGTTGAAACACAAGGAGGCTTTGTTGTTCATTTCTATAGAATTAACCTCAAGTATGAGACTTCATTTTAATTGAACACAGATGCATGCAAACCAAAGACAAGCCCCTGGCTTGTGTGTGAATAATTTTTGACCTGCAAGAATCATGGGGTCCAAAATTAGCAACTTTCCTTTAAGCCTAAACTGGCAATTTTCCACAAGACATTCCCCTTTGTCTTTTTCACCCTCTTCCAACAATGCAACCAAAAGGACTGCAGGAATATTTCCCCCTTTTGATTCATTGATACCTGAGGCTTAAAAACCCATAAAGAATAGAAGTGTGTGTGTTCTGAGCAAACCTTGTGAATTTCAAAGGTCTCAATGTGGCGGGGTCATTCACCAAGCTTGTAGTCTTTGAATGCTACCATGAGATCAGACTGTGGTTTCTGTTGTGTCTGCCTTGTGGCTGCTGACATGGTGACCTAAACATACTTAAATTAAAGAAAGTCAGCATCTATACAGCAACATTTGCAGAATCCCCCAGCTCTGAAACTCTAATAGGCATGCATTTTTCTTTGGCTTCAGAATTCATAGGTCAAAGTATGAGGACCTTTGAATATTTTTTTTAGAATAAAAACCCCCACACTGAATCTACTTTCATGGATCAGTCAAACAACTCATAAGAGCAGTCTACCCAAGTTTTATTTTTGGGCCTCACATTTTCAGCTTTACCTTGCAACACATTTGAAACAGTAACACACAGAGGCTGCCATTTTACAAGGAGGTTTTCATCTCCACCACCGCTTTTCCTTTTGAGGCATGGAAGTGAAATCAGGAGTGCTTCGTGTTACTGAAAATGTTTTACCAAGAATATAGTTCACTAGTTCTTCAGACACTAACAGAGCAACCCTAACTCTAGGAAGCCAGTGTACAGTGGTACCTCGGGTTACATACGCTTCAGGTTACATACGCTTCAGGTTACAGATTCCGCTAACTCAGAAATAGTACCTCGGGTTAAGAACTTTGCTTCAGGATGAGAACAGAAATCGTGCTCCGGCAGTGCGGTGGCAGCAGGAGGCCCCATTAGCTAAAGAGGTGCTTCAGGTTAAGAACAGTTTCAGGTTAAGAACAGACCTCCAGAACGAATTAAGTATGTAACCAGAGGTACCACTGTAATTTATATTGGCATAACCGATGCCAGCATAAATTACTCCTATTCCAAATTCTGTTCTGCATCCTCTGGGTGAGACTACTGCCAGCAGAGCTAACAGGTAAGTGTGCACTCAAGTTTTGAGGACTGGGCTCTAGGTCACTGAGCTGAAGGGGGTTTGGCATAGCTATAAGTCTTTCCTTGCTCCACCAAACTCACACTATGCCTCTCCCACTCCCCCAGAATGTCCCCTTAAAAAGGTAAAGGTACCCCTGCCCGTACGGGCCAGTCTTGCCAGACTCTAGGGTTGTGTGCTCATCTCACTCTATAGGCCGGGAGCCAGCGCTGTCCGCAGACACTTCTGGGTCACGTGGCCAGCGTGACAAGCTGCATCTGGTGAGCCAGCACAGCACACGGAACGCTGTTTACCTTCCCGCTGGTAAGCAGTCCCTATTTATCTACTTGCACCCGGGGGTGCTTTCGAACTGCTAGGTTGGCAGTCCCCTTAGGTTGGCATAAATTATTCCATTGTTGTGGACAAGTCTCCCATTGAGCTGGGGTGAATGTACCCTGTGAACACACTTGGAGTGGGAGTCAAACAATTTATTCAGCCATGACAGAAGACACAGATTAGGTTAATACTCAGAGAATCTGCATGCCTCTGAAAAATGCAGAACACATTATACATTCCCAAGACATTGTTTCACGTGAAGAATGTGCGATCATGATTGCTGTGGGCTACATACACATAAGTACTAAGCATAGACATTGGTTTCAACAGAAAACCTTGTGGTCGGTCTTTGGGGCTCAGGGGGCTTAGTTCCTCAAAAAGCAGGTTTTAGCAGGTTCAGTGGTCACTCTCTGTCACTACCCCTTCCTTCCTGAACATTGCCTTTCTGACAATGCCAGGAGCTACCCAACCACAAAGTCTGACCATTTGACTTTCCTGAAAAGCACCAACACCACAAGGAAACTTCCAGCCACGTAGGAGCAAACTCTTAGGGGCCGAGGTCCTTTTGGCACCCCCCACCTAATAAAATATTTGAGGGGGCCTGGCTTCCCTGAAGTAGAGGAGCCTTGCCATTCAAATGGTGTGCATGTACCACATCATGTGATGGATTGTGCAGGTTGGGGCTTACCTAGCCCCCCCCAATATTTTATTCAAGTTGGCACCCCACAAAGTGTCAAAAGTGGTCAGTTTGACTTTTAATTTAAAAGCATAATGTGGGCAGCTAAATGGGTCATGCTAAGCAGGTCACGTTGATTGCAAGCATAATCTAACTGGGGAAGAAGTCATCATTATGGACACGCTTAGGTCAAGAGGGTCTCTCTAGTCCCTTCACCATCTTAAGTTATACCAGCGAAGCCCAAGTCAGCCAGGAAAGCCCAAGACCTGCTGAACCCAAACACTCTCATCCCAGTGGGTCTTGTGTTGGTCATGCCAGATGGGGCTGATGGGAGTTTGAGCCTAACCACATTTGGAGAGCCACAGGTTTCACCCCTGTGTACGATAGTTATGCTAGACTTCAAATATTTTGGGATGTCCTAAACTGCTTACAGTTGCACCGTCTCATGGATTTCATACCCCAAGACTGTGGAAACAGTTAGTATTTCTAGCAAATAAATCTGTGGGAAGCTATGCTGTATTTGGAGGAAAGCAAATCTTGTGAGATTTGTTTGGTGTTTCATGATTTGGGGAATTTACAGAAGATGGTTTGTTACAAGATAGGATGGGAAGAAAGGCAAGAGCCATTTTGTTTGGGCACATGCTTGCATAGCCCAAGAAGTCAGCTGTTTAGGCACCACAACTTATATTCTTATGTCTGTCCTGATACATACAACTGGGATGTGGCACAGGCTACCGCCCACAGATTTGCGCTAGGTAGCTAAAGCACTGAAACTGAACACCAACCCTCTCTCCACCCCCAAAATTAGACCACATAGGCATGTTCTTACTTTTTCTGTATGTATTTCAATCTGACACATTTCCACTTAGGAGAAAAATCTTCCTCTTTATACAGACACACATGCATGATTTACTAGAGCAATCAGCAATGCAAAAGTTGAGCTTTAATTGCCTCTTACTGGCCCCAGAAGCTACAACATGCCTTTTCTCTTTATAGATATTTTTCAGGAAAGAGAGCTGACTCCTTAATTTTGTTTTACAGACCCTGGAAAGCTGAAATATAGCGAGCTTCTAGAGTTTTACAATCTGCCTTAGCAATTAACATGCACAACAAGCTTACATATATGGTTTAAGAATTTTTTTGCTGTTTGTTCAGAATTCTGTGCTGAATTTCCAAGCAAGATGTTCTGGTGGCCCTAGATGAGCATCAGAAGTAATGTGGCTATAGCATCTGGAACAAGCTTTGCTATACCTGAATAAACAGGTATAAAAAATGCATTGAGCATTTGTTCTACTGGACATCAGCTTGCTTAATTCACTAACCAGGGTTTTTCAAGGGGTACTTTTAAGATAAGGGAGATTGAAAGGGGGCTGACAATTCTGTTCCATCATTTTCAGATCTGCTGGAGGTCTTGATGCCTATAACCATGGTGGGTGAACTTCTGCGGGATCAATAAGATATGTATACATGGCCACCTTCCTCCAGTGAATGTAGCTGTATCACAGAAAACCAGCTGGCGCACCTTATTTTAAAAAGATGGGGACTTGCATTCTGGAAGCAAATTGAATCAACAATTATTAAAGGTTTCCAGACGTTGCTGTAGTTCAGTGTTTTTATTTCCTATATTTTCTTCAGAAATACTAACCTTTTAAATGTCCAGCTTTTAGAATTAAATATGGTTTGCATTGATTTTCCAGAACAGCAACAATAGCAGAACAACCTTTAAAAGGGTTTTACAGAGTCCAATTAAAATATCTTCATAAAGTCGTCATGCTGTAACATTTGCCTGATAAGCCTCCTCTCTCTTTTCGCTATAGGAATTATGTGAAAAGTGGCCATTAGGGATCTTTCAGTTTTATGTTTGCATGTGGTCATTCGTCAATAGTTGTAGCTTCTGTTGCTTGTGAGTAGCTAAACTATGAAAGCAGGTGCTGTTACAAGGTTTTTGCTGTTCATCTCCATTTTCAGGAAGGAGATGGAAGGAACCAAAATGGGCTGGCAAAGGATCCTGAGAAATGACTTTTGACCCTCCATATAGTCTTGCCATTGGTTTCTCTATGTCTGAGCCTCCTGCTAGTGAGACCATGAGGATCCAGAAAGTTCATTTGATTCATCGGAAAGCTAGGTTGCCAAAAAGGAAATGAGGTAAAATGATTGGTGCATAAAAGATGCAGGCTAGGGCATCTAAAATCCCCTGAATCAGGATCCAGAGAGAGAAACTTCCTTCAGCAACCAGAAATTCTATAGAAATATAGATGCAGACCAGGAAAAAACAACAGTGCTTCCAAGGTGGGTCAGGCAACCTCATACCACAGTATTTGTTCTCCAACAGGTAAGCCATTCCAGAAAGTCATGTGTATGTAATTTTGTCTCACATACATGTTTTTGGAAAGCAATTTCCCCTAACGTGCTGCATTTTCCATGAATATATATGCACACTTTACCCATGTGTATTCATTTTGGTACACAATGCTTGGCTAGAGAACTGTACTGCAAAAGTGTATCTGAAGAAGTGTGCGTGCACATGAAAGCTCATACCAATAGCAAACTTAGTTGGTCTCTAAAGTGTTACCGGAAGGATTTTAAAAAATATTTTGTACTGCAAAATTCAGAGATTTGCAAATTTCAAAGGATGACTGTCTTTCAGTTTGCATATTGAATCAAATTTCCTTCCCATCCCCACTGGCAGTTTGTTTAAACCTCAGTGAGAAGATAGTTTCACAGTGGTTATCAGGAACGTGGCCTTCTTCACTGTCAGTTGCCGTACACCGAGTTTGAATGAGGTTTTATTTTATCTCTGTCACTCTGTGTGAACTGTACAGATAGGATCAATTATTTCTCCTTAATGTTTGCCCAAAATGTCATACTATGCCTGCAGGCTGGAAGCACTCATGTTAAACGCTAACTGAAACCTTTCTAACCTACCCTAACTTGGAATTTCTGTAAAACATCAACTATGAAAACACTGGCTTCATTTTGATGTTTTGGGTGTGTGTGTTTTTAAAATAAGAGTTTCAGCATTCAATAATTTTCTTCAGACCTTTAAGACTGAGTGTTTAAAAACAGCCAGACAGTCTGTGTTTGAAAGCTACACAAAGCCTTGGTCTGATTAGGCTTTATAAAGCAGATGTTTGTTTATGAGCTTCACTTGGGATTGCTTTCAGGACTGAGTCTTTTCCACACGCATTAATAGCTTGCATCTCCCCATTTGCCCACTGAGGACCAGTGACATTCATTTTTGTACATAGCACTCTGCAGCATGCTTCTGTGAAGTGGAGCTGTGCAGAAGCAGCACCTCAAAATTCTCCACTCTATTGGTTACCAAAGAAATTGGGGAGGGAGCAGGAACCACATTATCTCCAGGGATAGAGCTCAGTGGCATAGTTTCTTGCTCCTTCCTTAAGGGTTGGTTTGTTTCTTGCTAGTGGAAGAACATAAAAGCATAACAAGAGCCTGCTGAAGCAGGCCAATGGCGGAAGCCTAGACAGCATGCGCTTCCTGAGGCTGATGGGAATTGTGGTTCAAAGCAGCTGCAGTATTGCCAGGTGAAGAGCAAATGATTTCTTTCAATTTGCGGATTCTGCTTTTCTGTCATTTGGGGGTTGGCAATGATGAGACTCTCAGTCATCTGAACTAAATGGAATAGACTAGTAAGGCAGACTGCATACCAGAAACAGCAAGGGAAATGATTAAGTTATTCAATCATTTTCCTGAGGGCAAATTCAAAATTGTTCCCCTGCCCTGCATTATCTATCTCCTCTGTGTCAGTGAGAGAGAAAGCACACAGTTTCCACAGTCTCAAGAGATGGAGTTTTCATTCTTACCTGTGAGATATTCTTATACAACCTAATGCATTTCACTCCAGAAAGGTGTTCTTGAAATTGATTTGTCAATTTCTCTTTCTCTCTCCCCCTCCCCCATTTCTTCCCTTTTGTTTTTATTATGCTAAATTAGAGTCATTATAGTTATTAGTCATACCTTTCAAAATAATTCCTCTTCCTCAAATACTTCTATTGATTATAATCCCATTTCAGAACATGTCCACTTTATCTTTGGTTTCCCATGCATGCCTCCTTGCTAAGCTCTGGCAGTATAGCTTTGATGTTTCATGGAAGCAGCTGACCTTCTAATAAAATTAGGTAATGTGCATCATGTGCATCAGTGGGTAGTGTGTCGGATGAGGACCTGAAAGACCAGGGTTCAAACACCTACTCAACCATGAGGCTCACTGGGTGAACTTGGGCCAGATACTGCTTCTCAGCTGCTGTGGGGTTTTAAATGAGAATGAGGAGAACCATGTCCACCACCTTAAGCTCCTTGGAGAAAAAGGTGGGGTATAAATGCAGTCATAAATAAACTGTACATTGCTGGTTTCTGTGGGGCTGCTTTACACAGGAACCAGTGAATGAGTCTCCATGAGCTCAGTAACACCTGGATGACTGTGGAAGCTGTTGGTTCTGACAGCTGCTGCAGGCACCCATTGAGACCTCCAACCAGGCCTTTCTCATTTTTGCCACTCATTTCATTGCTCAGCACTGGAAAGACCTGGCTTCTTTGTCCATCAGTAACTTGCAGTTACTTTATTCTCCTCTCACTCTACAACTGCAAGAAACCAGGCCCCAATAGAGGATAAAGACCTGTGGGGGCAGATGGAATTGTTTTATGAAAGAATAAATATGATGTCTTACCTCCCAGAGTTGCTGCAATAAATGAGTGTAAAGATTGTCAAGCATTTTGGTTTGATGCTGGCTTTGGATCTACTACAAATGGTAAATGTAGTAATAGAACATGACAGATGAAAAGTTGGAGAGATCTGAAGCTGAACCTGAGGCTTCCCTCACTGGGAATCCTTGCCCTCTCCTTGGCAAGGCCAGAACTCAGAGGCAGAGATGGAGGATGAGCTGCCTTTGAAAATTAGAAAGTGCTGGCTCATGAAAGTATCAGGAGACCACCATTTGCCACAGACAGCTATAATTCCCAGAGTTCCCTGGTAAAAGGGATTGGATGATAAACCATTCTGAGACAGAGCTGTCTGAGGGGAATAGGAGTCTCCAAACAACTCTCAGCACCCTTAAGAAATTACAGTTCTCAAGATTCTTTGATGGAAGCCATGACTGTTTATAAAATGGTATGATACTGCTTTAAATGTACAGTGTATAGTGAGGCCATAGAATTAGACCTCCCTTCATTGGCTACATACTCAAAACTCTCTGTTGGCTATTTCAACTGACTTGCACCTGAGTCCTGGCACTAAAAAAACAAAACAACAACACTGGGCTGGGATTTGAACCCTGGTTCAGATTAAAGCATCCCTTCAGGACTAGGATGGTTTTGAAGCCAGAAATGGATGACATCAGGAGAACAGCCAGCAAATTGAGCCTGGGATATTAAAAAGTTGCCTTAAAAAAACAGAAACACACAAATGGGCTTGACCAAAATCCCATCACACAAGAGACATAAAATCAATAATAACTCATTTCCAGAATTGTCATCTGCTCTCTAAGCTATGAACTGCAAGAGGTAAATCACAGGCAGCCGACCCATTACACCCCAGCAGGCCTCACGCTGGAATCACTTCATCTGTTCTTAAATGGCTGCAGAAGTGGTGGTGGTGGTCGGGAGAGTGGAAGCAATGCAGCAGCCGATTTTCAGACAGTCCCATCTGTGTGATATCCCTGGCCCACAGGCCTCGATTTTCCTCCCTGACAGAGGTAACTAAATCTCCTTGATGCTCACCATGCCACGGGACTGATTATTTTGCATTAGACTTAATCTTCGGGCGGCGCTGCATGTGTCTGAAGCATGGCGAGAAAACTATAGGGCGATGCGAAGGCTTTTCAACAAGCTTGCTGTAAAGCATGATTTAAACATTAGCATCATTCAAAGTGGTAGGTTGGATGTGCAGAGCTGTAATCCTTTCCCCGTGCTCTGTGAATAGGCCAGCTCCCCCCCTTTTTTTCTCCACCTACATGACTGAAGATGAACTACCCCACTTGCTGTTTCTGCTGCTTGCCACTGAGGCATTTGAATAATAAAGAACAGCCTCTGGCTCTGTTCTTTGCATGGCCTCATACATATGTCTTCTGGATGCCCCCTCTCTTAGCAAACCCCCAGCTTCTGCTTCTTCTCTCTTTTTCATTTTGCTGAAGGAAAAGCGAAAAATAAATAAATGCTGGGTGTTAACATGCTGGAAATTGGAAGGCCCCTGCACGCAGAGGACAAATTGAACATGGAGTGAAAATGAGGAAACAACAGCAAAACAACAAAAAAAGGTTTGCGCTTAACACCACATTGCTCTGAAAGGAAATTGATGCCTTTTTCAAATATAAATACCCCACAGATGATAGTTCATATACACATTTTGTTTTTGGAAGCACCCAGCTGTTCCCATTTTGCTGAGGGGAGGTAGTGAAAGGCAGGCTCAGGGCGTTTTCTAAGAGGACGGAAATTGCCTCAGTTTGGCTTGTTGTGGTACTGCCGTTGAAGCTTTTCTTTTTAATGGCAGTAATGATGGGGACAATTTTTGGAAACACTTTGACAGAAATATTTGAGTTAGGGTTGGCTTTAAGAGTACTGGGCCTGTCAGTGGCTAGCATACTCTCTAACATTTCTCTGATGAAAATAGGGACATCACATTCCATAATGATTATTTTACTATTTCTACCCCACTCATCTTACTGGGTTGCCCCAGCCACTCTGGGCAGCTTCCAACATATATAAAAAACATTAAACATTTAAAAAAAGTTCCCTATCAAGCATTGCCTTCAGATGGTTCGGGGGTCAAATAACTCCATACCCTCCAACATTCATCCAATGAAAATAGGGACATCCTAAGGAAAAGCAGGACATTCTGGAATCAAATCAGAAACTGTGATGGCTTCTCTAAATCAGGGATGTCCCTGGAAAATAGGGACACTTGCTTCCACTATTTGGCTCCAGTGAATTTCTCCCACAATTTCAGCTCTCCCAGTTAAATTATCTTCCAAAGGGGAGCCGGTGCTTAAAGAATGAGACATTCTCTGTAATTCCATTTTGCTCCCCTATGAAAAATTGTGTACAGAATACCACACAGTCACATTTGCCGGAATATTCAGTTCCTTTATGTCACCTGTGCCACTATATTCTGCTTGAGTTCCAGAATTAATTTTTGAAATCTTCCCAGGTCAGCCAAAATAAAGAAAGCGTGCAGGGCAGGACAGAGCAAACCACCCGTAGGCGTTTGGTGGGGTTAGGCAGCAGCACTCACTTGATCTCCCATCGCCTGCACTGTTGCTGCTTAGGAGGTAGAGTGGGAGGAGCAAGACTGTGGTAAGGTCAGCCCAGTTCAAACACACTGAAGGGAGTCCCAGATTGGTCCTGCCAGTGCATTTGCACTGCACAAAGCTTGTTCCCAGCTCACCCCTCTCAGGTGAGCACCACCATCCTGACCCACTGACTGCAACTGCAAGTCGGGGGGGGGGGATAAGCAGGGATGGGGGAACCTGTGGTCTTCCTGAAGTTGCTGCACTACAATTCCCATCATCCCTGATAACAGGCCATTCTGGCTAGAGCTGATGGGACTTGGAGTCCAACAATATATATCAGGAGGGCCACAGCAGGTTTCCCATCCCTTCAAGAAGGGAATGGAACCTCGTCCTCCCTAGAAATTTAATGATGGATGATTTCAGCTCCACAAAACTGAAGTGACAATTTGGATACAGTTTGCACATCTTGCCAGCTATTGCAGCATCCTAAATTATAAGTGAGGAATGGCGGTCCAAGCGTAGAAGAGGCATTCTAATGAATGACGTACAAACAGTTGCTAAGAGAGGCTCAACTCTTAGAGAGTTGTAAGTTCCCCCTTAAGCACTCTCATCCCATCCTTGACCTACAGCAAGAGGGCAATTCTTTCTTGCAAAATAGGTCATTATTGTTACCCCTGTGTTACAGAGCTAACAGGCACCACAGACTCACCATCTCATTCAGTGGCTGCATGTGTGAACTGAGACCTTCCCAGCTCATGGGTCTTTTCTTACCCAGCTCATGGGTCATTCTGTGACAATCCCCCAATTCTCCAGCAGACCAATCAGCTCAAAAATGTCCCAATCTCTCCAGGCTCCAATAAAAGGTTTAGACTGAAATGGTTTTAAAGAGCCATAAAATTACCTGGAGGGAAAATGGGGGGAGGGGGGCATTTTGATGCAAATACTGTCAAGGGCATCAATTATAGTGATATATCTGTGGTTCACTGGTTCCTTGAATTATCGTTGAGGATTTCAGTGTGCTCGTAATTGGGTCATGATGATGAAAACACTTTTTCATGTGCAAGGCTGTTACAGCTGGCACAAAATCAAATATTTAGTTACCTGTCCTCCATTATATACAGAAACATCGGATATTTATGATGCAATGAAATATTTAACCGGCATGTTGAAACACTTACACCCTAGCATTAGAATTAAAAAATATGATGAAAATGCACCTCGTATACAGAAAATGTATATTTTATATAAATTGTGTGTGCACTGAAATATTCATATAGTCTACTGAACTCCTTGCATTGTATTCAGTCAGCAGGCCTCTAGATGTTTCATATTAAAATGCACTTGTTACACAGAGAGTTATACAGTCCTATCTCAAATACCCTCTCACCCACTGAGCTGACTCATCCGATCAGCCATATCTCAGCCTAACTTCGCCCCTCTGGAGTATTCTGTCTCTCTCGGGTCACTAAAGAATGACAGCTGCAGGGATCTGATAAATTGTTTTGTTCACAATCACAGCTAGGGCTTGGCTAAGCTTTCACACATAAAAGGGACAGATTTTGGTGCATATTCATAAAGGGAAAATAGGGGAAAGGGAGCTTTCTGACATTGCTCATTCACATTCACATGCCAGTGTGAGGTCTAGACTGATCTTAGTTGTTACTGCTGCCCTTGATTCATAGCACATTTTTGTGTGTGCATGTCCTATATGGCTGCTTTTCAGACACATAAAGCCAACACATTTACACTGGAACTTACGGTGTCCAAATTCCATTTTGTCTGGAATTATATTGTCCTTATATTAGTTGCCGTATCATCTAATGAAGCGTTATTGTGTTGAACCAGATTTGTTACCATGTTGGGAAGATTTTGGAAGTGCATTGCTTTAGTTTCTCCCCTTGCTTCACTTTCATTGGGGTTTAGTGGATTTCTTTGCAGACATGCCCCCAACATCCGAAGGGGTCTCCTGGATCAGGCCCGACAAGCATGACAGAACTCTCCCGACTTGTGATTCTCAACAACTGGTATTCAAAGGCATGTGACCTCAGGCCGTGAAGGAAGGACACAGCCATCATGAGCAGGAGCCTGGTGGCGAGGCCAGCAGAGATGTGATGTTGAGGGAAGAGCCTCACTCTTTCTTCACACGAGATCCTCATCACATAGGAAGCTGCCTTGTACCAATTCAACTTGGAGATCCCAGGGATTGAACCCCGGATCTTCTGTATGTAAAGCAGCAGCCCTATCACTCAGCTACAGCCCTTCCCAGAGCTCAAATGGCAAACTCTTCTCTGCGTTGGTCAGTTGTCTGCATTAACCAAATGTGGTGAGATTCTCTGCACTCACGGCTTCAAATGTGAGCTAACAACTGGGGACTTCATAAAACAGTGATGTTTCCCCACATTGATCGCATATTCAGTTGCTCATTTGTATTAGCTATCTGAGGCAGCTGGCATCAAGTGAGGAAGGCTCACCCCGAGTGATAAATTATTATGGCCTTTCACGAAACAGGTTGTCTTTTTATTCATAGGTTTCGGATCTTAAAATTTCAGGTTTCTGCTCCAAGTGTCGCTTATACACTTGGAAAAATTTACATATTTGCCATTCTGTGAGAAATGGTAATATATATATATATATATATATATATATATATATATGCTTTCGTAGATTTTCACGGGTATAGGAATGCAGGTTTTGGTGTCCTCGGGTGTCTTCCCGTGTAAAAGTTGGGGTGTCTAGGCGACGTTTCGACGAGGTCTCACTCGTCATCTTCAGGCTGGTGCTTTCGGCTTCTTGTTACTGGAACAGAGCAGGATCTCAGTGTTTGAGTTCCTATAAATACTGTTGAGGGGTGTGGTGTATAGCCTCCAATGTTCTGGGCAGAGAGGAAGTTCCCAGGCTAGTGTGCCTTTTCTTCTTTTGTTCCTTAATTGCTTGAGGGATATCTTGAGTGATTTCTTGAGTGATATCCTGAGTACCACTTAGGTGGGTCATTAGGTATGGATTAGTTGCTAAAGCCTTTGTGTCTTGACCTCTTGAACTTTGTGAAGAGTTTTTCTGAGAAGATGGCTGTACTGCATTTAGTTGTGCTCTGGCTTGGCTTCGTGTATAGGGGCGAGCTGTGGTTTTGTGGCCTGTGCCAGCCAGATCTGTGTAGGGATTGCAGGGGGGTGCAGCATCCGGAGGTGCCACCATGGTTTGGCTACTGGATGGTGTCTGTAATTTATCTGTGGAGAGGGTCTGGGTTTGGGTCTGGTGTGGTTGATTGGTGATGGCGTTCTGTGTGCCTCTGGATCTGGTGTCAGTTTTTGTGGGGAGGGCTAATTTCCAGATGTCTGGCAAGCGGGATGTGTCGTCACGCTTGTTCATGTTGTGAGGGTGTTTCTCTATCTCGATGGCTTCCATGATTATTCTCTTGTGGTGATGTTCCATGTTAGAGAGCAATTTGGAATCTGCAAAATTAATTTCGTGTCCTGTTTCTTTCATGTGTTGGAAAAGAGAGGAAGTTTTTTCTTCTTTTTTGACGGCATTCTTGTGTTCTGCGATACGTGCATTTATTCGTCTGTTTGTTTGTCCAATGTACGTGGCTGGGCAGACTTTGCAGGGTATTTCATAGACCCCTTGGTTTTCCAACTGGATTTTATCCTTGGGGTTTCTGAGGATATTGGCTATTTTTTGGTTGGCGCAAAAGGCTGTTTTGATATTGTGTTTATGGAGGATTTTGCTAATTTTATCTGTAGTGCCCTTGATATAAGGAAGGAGGGCATGGCACTACAGATAAAATTAGCAAAAAAATAGGTCAAGACACAAAGGCTTTAGCAACTAATCCATACCTAATGACCCACCTAAGTGGTACTCAGGATATCACTCAAGAAATCACTCAAGATATCCCTCAAGCAATTAAGGAACAAAAGAAGAAAAGGCACACTAGCCTGGGAACTTCCTCTCTGCCCAGAACATTGGAGGCTATACACCACACCCCTCAACAGTATTTATAGGAACTCAAACACTGAGATCCTGCTCTGTTCCAGTAACAAGAAGCCGAAAGCACCAGCCTGAAGATGACGAGTGAGACCTCGTCGAAACGTCGCCTAGACACCCCAACTTTTACACGGGAAGACACCCGAGGACACCAAAACCTGCATATATATATATATATATATATATATATATATATATATATATATTCGCTTACATTTTGCTGCATTATTTTACAGAAAAACCTTTTCATATAATACAAAACACATTCTCACTTTATTGCAGACTAAGCAATTGGCTGTTTATTTTTGAAATACACAAGGCAGAAACCAGAGAAAAGTCTAGAGGTGGAATCTTGCCCTGGGCCATGATAATAAGAGTCTTGAAATTTAACCCCATAGTGTTCAGGTTACTGCAGTGCATTTGAGGGGAAGAGATAGGACTGTAGTTTCATCATCACTATCAAGTTACAGTTATCTCTGTGTTGTGTCATCTTGTGAGGGCTGGGTGAGTATGTATGCATGTATGCACCTTGTATGTATGCACCTTGATTTTAAGGTGTGAATTTGCACACAATATATGAGCTTACAACACACAAAGCAGTCCTATCCATGTCTACTCACAGAACTCCTTCTGAGTTTAATAGGCTGTACTTCCCTGTAAGCATCCATAGCATTTTAGCTGCATTTTAAAAAACAGTATGACTAAACTTTTAAGACTGTGAGACGATACTAAGCATCTGTCCAGAATAAAGCAGCTATCATGCACAATATGATTGTGGATGAAGGGGCTGACCTGGTGTGCATAACTAAGACCTGGGCAGATGAGCTGGGTGGCCTAATGTTGACTCAGCTGCCAGACCGATTTAGGGTAGCATGATTGGTGCAGGAGCACTGCAGGGGATGCTGCAACTATGCTTTAGAATGGAGCATGAAAAGCAGGGGGTGCTGAATTTTGGCATCACACAGGGTGCCGCTTGAGACCCCAAGATCTGCTACTGCCAGCTGCCAGGATACTTGGTACAACACCATTTCAGGTCCGTAGGGTGGAGCATGGGTTTTTGCTATTGCTGTTGCAATAATCCATAAAAATTCCATCTCCCTCATCTGGAGACCAATGCACAATATGTCTTTGTCTGAGGAATTGCTCATAGTACTGGAGATGCTATCAGTGCACCATCTACCCCACTGTTCCCTGTTTGAACTGGTGGTGATAATCTTAGATGGGGTGTTGGGGAGAGCCTTCATGATGGTGTTGGGAGAACCTCAAGGTCCATGCTAAGGCTGCTTCTTATGGACTGCATCAGAACTTCATGGCCTCCATGTCGACCATGGGACTGTTTCAATATGTTGTTGGCTGAATGCATGTGGCCAGACATACTCCCAACCTGGTGTGGGTGTGTTTTAAGCCCAGGGAGCTCTCTTAGTAGTTCTGCCACTCTCTAGAAGTGCGAAGGCAGGTGGCGCAAGAGAATGCTTTATCTGAGGCAACGTCGTCTTTGCCCTGGCCTTTGGCAGTTAAGGCATTTTGTTTTGTGGGACACACCTCTTCTGATGAAGCTTAACTGTTCTGTGCTGATAGGAATGGTTTTACCATATATATGTGTGCAGGGCCGGCCCCAAAACATTTGGCACTCGAGGTGAACCAGAATATGCGCCCTCCCTGTTACAGAAGAAGAGGTGAGTGAAGATCTACACCAGGGGCAGAAGAATCAAATCAACTTTACTGGATGGTTGAAGTGGGAATCAAAGACCATCAAGGGGGGGAAGCGGAGCCTGCTCTGAATCACACCAAGTGGTTGCAGACCCCAGGAGACCCCAGAGGGAAGCCCCTGATATTTTCTCCCTCGGGTGAGAGGAAACCAGCAGCACCTTCTATTCACCAAGAGACCTCTGTAGAGACAGAATGGGGGGGGTGCTGAGGAGTCAGCAGATCTGGCCTCCAAGCAGTGCACTGCAGTCATGCTGCCCCCATGGCAGCGGCAGCAGCAAGCAATGCATTTCTTTAAGGATGGCTCTGCTGCTTCTGTGGATCCTGTTGCCTGAGGCAGTTGCCTTGCCTTACCTCATGGGTGTGTGTGTTTAATCTGTTTTTATAATTGTATATTATATTGTTGTAGCCAGCTCTGGAGCTTTATGGTGAAAAGTGGGTAAAGTTTTATATATATATCAAACAATAAATCAAATCTTCTGCCCTAAACAATGAACCATGAAGTAGTGACAATGACAAAACACCGAAGTAATGTATGGAGGGCTAGGCCCACGCCACAACAGCATAAGTCAGTGCCTAGGGGTGGAACAAGAGCAAGCCCTCAGTACTACAAAGCCAGTCATAGTTCTCTGTGTTGCTGCACTGTTCAACGCTTGGCAAACCATGTGGTAAGTTGGTTGTCTATATTCGGCCAATATCTGTTTTCAATCCTAATGCTCCATTTTAACTGGCTACCATGTTTGCCTTTATTTTATTATCAAAAAGTGATGATAGCCTATGTCTAACCTACCGGCATGTGGTTTCCATGGACAGAGATTTACAGCCACATCTCTGAACCTTTTTGTTGTCGTTGAAAACTGAAAGTGTCTTTATGCAGTTCGTTTACGTGTCAGCTTCCAAACTCTGCCACGTTACCAGTTCCGAACTGACAGCCCCGGAGGAAACAAAAGTACTGAAAATATAGCCAAGGAGGGCCAATTCCATTGAGTAATTTTTAAGTGTGTGAATTTGACTGTGCAATAGGCACCATATGCTAAAGATTTATTTGTACCCGTATTAAACATTGATTAAACTGCTTGCAACATGAAATCTCCAGATTTGGAAGGTGGCTGTACAAATATGTACATTTGTTCTGCTAGATCTTATAATATATGTATATATATTCCACTATATAATATATGCTCAGGATAATGTTTTTATGAGTAAGAATTTCATGTTGTTGCATGTGTGTTGCATGTGTACTTAATGGAAGATACCTGGCTGAATGTTTGCATCTGCATGGGAGTGTGTGTGTGTGTGTGTGTGTGTGTGTGTGTGTGGTTGGAGATCTGATATCGGAGAGGAATCATCCATGTGCTCTGCAAATGTGACTTTCTCAGTGACTGCATTTTATGCACAATTTCCAAATCGTGATAAAGTTTTGCATTTTGACAGATGATTGAATCGAAATCCTTGTGCGCTATTCAAATGTATGATTCTTACATAAACTGCCTCCGGTTCTCCACTGAAGTGGCCCTGATAGTACAACTGAGTTGGTACCTCAGGACTCCAAAATTGACCCCCCGGGACTCCGTAGTGACGTCATGACTTCATATTTGCAGATGTGCTAGATTGCACAAAATATCAATATGCTCTTGGCTTCAGTAAACTTTAGTTGAAAGAAGGTTCAGATATAATCCTTTCCATGGCTAGAAGAACAAGAGTTTCATGACAAACTATTTGCTTCTGTTATGAGAGAGACTTCTTTTTACTTATACCTGCTGAACCATGATGCACACAGGGCCTTTGAAGGAAACCAAAACACATCAATGCAATTTTTAAAATTTTGAAGACGAAATAGCTTCTTGAATGAGAGGCGCACAGAAGAAATCACTCCTGGGGCATAGTGGAGTTGGGCATGTTTTGCTGTGGTGAAAAATCTTCCTGATTGTGAGTACTTTTTCACTTGAAGGTTACATTAACATTACACAGGGAGAGATTCAACTAATTAACAAATTATCAGTTTGTGGAGTTTGTCGCGCATGCAGCAACATGCACACAAAGCAGTTCTTTGTGATCCAGCAGCTGTCCTCTTCTCAGTTCACAGCTTCATTAATCATGTGCGCTGCATGTTATTGTCTAAATTTCAGTGCCATTGGAGACGAGGGGGAAAAACATTGGGAAAGAAATGTTGCTTACTCTCCAGGAACAGGCTTGGATTACCAATGGCCATGGGGACAGAAAAACTCTTGACTGAAGCAGTACTAAGAGGATAATTAAAATACAAAGTATTCTTATGCTCCCACTGAAACGCTTAGGAGTTGCTTTTCATATCTGAACTCGGCTCGGTTGTGAGTTGGGCTACTTAGACTTCGCTTCCAGTAGGAATTTTGTGTATGCAAGTGGGGATTTTAATTTCCACATAAAAAGATAAAACTTATTCAGCTGGAAAGCAACTCTTCAAATGCATTCAAAGGCAGCCAGCCAATGGCTCGGTTTAATACAACGGCATTGGTGTAAGTATTTTTCCTATATAATTGTAGGCGAGAGTTGTTATAATTACATTTATCATATTGTCAGTGTGATCCTGTGCATGCTTACTTCAGAGTAAGTCCCACTGTGTTCAATGGAGATTACTCTCTAAATTAGTAAATGTGTTTAGGGTTGCAGGTGCTGAGCAGGGATGGGGTGAACCTTTCTAATCCATACTTCCTGAATATTATGTGAACCAAAACATCCTTCAAAATCTGCATTTCTCTGAATTCTGCAATGCAGTTCTGTGAAATGGACTTCTTTTTCAGGGTTGGTGGGACATAGTGAGAAAAAGAAAAATCTCAGGAAGGTTCTCAGACAAATATCTTCTGAGAAATCTCTGCTCAGCTCCGGATTGGCAATTCGGTTGTAGAGTAGATGGTGTTATATTCACCCTAAACCTGTCCTGTGGCATATTTGGGAAGCATTTTAAAAACGTGATTTAGCAATATTTGTGTACAGAGGAAGAGCTGATTCACATGTGCATGTTCAGAACCTGATGTCCGTAACCTCAAGTGGTGCTGTGCATGGGTGACTAGGACATCACCCACCAAACTCTCAGGGGGGGACAGGCTTCCCACATCACCTCCAGCACGAGCAACGGAGGCAGTTCACACACTCGACTGCTACTCACTGGATGAAAAGTAATAAAGAAGCCAAGTGATGGCTATGAAACAGCCTGATGTGTACACCTGGATTTGCAACAGAAACTTCTGAGATTGTGCATAAATGATTAATAATAACAGTGTTTCCAACATTGTCTCCAGTTTTCAGCATGAAACAAAAGTATGCACAGAAAATACTTGGGTTAATAATGGTGCTTGATCTCAAGTGACTCCTCACAGCCTTTATGGAGGTACAAAATCATTCAGTTTCTCATACCTGTTTATGAACCTAATTTGAAGCCACATCTCACCCATTTAAAGGTAATGATGGCACACATTCTTCAGATACTTGCAATCTCACAACATGCATATTTTAATCATGCCTTCTTCTCCCCCCCCCCCCCCATGTACCTTGTGCATAATTGGAAACATAATTTTCTCACACTACTCCCCTGGCTGAATATTTGGAGAGCTTTAAAATCTTATTTTACTGAATCTTTTTTGATTGAAATTCCCACTGCATTTCTTTCCATGACCTTTAATTTCAGAGATGGATGTCTTGAACTAACAATAATCAACTCAGTCAATTCAAGCATACTTCTATATATATATATAAATCAAATCCAAATGTACCCTACAAAGACCAGTGGAATTTTCAGGGATATGTACCTGGTTCATTTTGTTTCTCAGTAGCTTCTCAAAAGCTATTCAGACATTGTGTTGTATCCAGCTAAGGGGACAAGGCTATGGCAGGATCCACCAGCGGCTTGGGATGAAGCGGATCTTAGGCTCAGCCAGCTTTTTCTCAGCTCAGCTGGACTCAGCCGGCATTAAGTCCCCAACTCTGGCTCTGCCAAATATATGCTGGCATAATGTTCTCACCCCAGCTCAGTTGGGGCCATCCCAGCTGGCTGAGCTGAGGCCAGTGAAAGTCTTTTCATTCTGAGGGCAAGATGGGATGAAGGGGTGGGGACTTATCTGGATCCTAAGCCCATTCAGCTCAATCACATGACCTGGAACCCAGCATTTGTATTCTTCTGATATTTGAATATGCAGATTTTTGGCAAATGGTTTTCTTTTGTGTAATGCATTTTTGTATGCTGTTCTCAGTCATATACACATTTTTTGTGTGGCCTTTCCCCTTGTACATATTTTGCGGGGTTGGAGAAGTGCAAATATCAAAGGAAACCATTTCTGGCACTTGAGGTCGCTTCTGGACTTCAGTTCTTTGGTCCACAGACTACTGTAAGCATTTCCTGTTATTGTTCAACTCAATATAAATAAAAAGGATCCCCAGTCACTTCCAATGTTTAAGCTAGACTGTGGAGGTTTAATAAATAATAATAAATAGAATATGTAAGGCTTATTAGTGCTTCTGATTTCTAGTAGCCCAATTACTTGCTTGGCTAAGTCACAGGCAGGTGCTGTAAGCCCTTTCCCCTGAAAATAAATGAAATCATATATTGCTTCCAAGCATACCACTGGTTCTCCAAATCATATCCATGCAGAACATTTACTTTTCCTTTCAAGTCTTCTATCACCCTTTCTTATACCTGGGTCCTCTTCAGCATTCACCCTGCAAAATGAGTTTTAACGTGCTTCTAAAGCCTCCAGACTAACCTTTCAGAAGAATCTGACATTTCCCGAGTCACTAGGCAACTAAGTCCTTCTCTGTCAGAATAGACAGTATCTTCTTAAATCACTTACATGTGTCAATAATAACTTCTTTCTTCACTGAAGAGCCATATGAGAACAGGGGCCTCTGCTATGCTAGACTAAAGGGTTTTGTTTCTCAAACTGCCCTTGGTATAGTTGGAATCCGGAGACGGAATATAGGGAGGGGTGTTGTTGGAGGCTCAAGCTGAAACAATCGGTTCGAGCCATATGCATCCCCCATCAAACTGACACAAAGGTGATTTCAGTGTTGAGAACATTTATAAACTGAACCATGGTCACTGATTAAGAGCTTTGGAGTGTGTGGCTTTTATGAGGCCCTCCGATGCTCTCGGTGTTTCCATTCCTGCTGAGCCAGCACCTGTTTGCACTTTCTCATTCCAGACGCCCTCCTTCGAGATGATAATATTTTATTACATGCTCCCTGTCTGTGGGCCAAGTGTGTTCACATCCTTGGACCTTTGCCTCAAAACTAGGATATCAGGATCTGGCTAAACCTCGCAGAAAGGATCCAATTCCATTTGCCTCACTCTGGCTAGAATCTCCACGATGCAATGAACTGAGTCTTCTGAAGGTATAGTTAGCCATCCACAATTAATTCAGTCTGATTTCCAAAGGAGCATTTCCAAATGGCGTAAACTGCAGGAGCAGAGGCAGTGTGTCTGGATTGTTAATGCACCAGCCTGCTGAGCCATGGTCACAATGAATTAAACAAGTAGGTCTTAAAATTGTTTGCACTGAGGAGCATTGCTCTATACGAATTGCTTGTCTTCATTGCACGCCATCGTAACTTCTTAATTTACAACACGGAAGGTTTCTGGAAAGGCTGCTGAATTAAAACTTAGCTATTGCATTTGTCCTCCGTAGCTGATACCCAATGTGTTTATGCACAAGGAAGGAAACACTATTCATATAGGGATTGATTTTGAAGGTGTGTTTTTTTCTTTGTCACAATCACTTGCTATTTTAAATGTAGGAATAAAATGTGGGTTGCCTCTTCAGCATATGGAAGAAACTTCGCAGTAATGATTGGTTCTTTAGTGCTCTCCCCTGTGATTTACATTGTCAAATAATACAGGGAAGATCTGTAACTCATAGCATTAGAGGACATGCTTTAAATGGGTTCGATCTATTCGAATTTGTTAGCCTAGCAAAAATGACACAAAAAGTTAGGAACCAAAAGAACACAAAGTTCATGAACGATTGGAATAAATTTATGACTTATATAGAAGGAAACCATAGAAGTTTAAAGACTATAGCCGGTTTGATATAAATCTCGCGATGAGTAAACCATTTACAAACATAAGCTGCAAGAGAGATAAATCATGGATATTAAGAAGCCTGAAAGCAGGAGGGATGGAGGTCAGTAGGGGGATGAAAAGATGAAAAACTGTTAAAAATATAGAGAAACAAAGATGGAGATAAATAATTGAAACGGAAACTGTTTATTTTGTTTGTAATTCCTTTGTTTATTCTTTTCTGGTTGTAACGATTGACTTGGGGTGGGGTTTTGTGATTGTATGTTTTATGTGTGTGAAATATAATAAAAAGAATATAAAAATAATAATAATAATAAATGGGTTCGATCACCAGCATTCCCAGGCAGGGCTTGATCCTTGGAGAACCAGCCAGTGTAGAGCAGTGCTGGCTGATGTGGTACTCCAGATGTTGCTGGACTCCAATTTCCTTCATGCCTGAGTAGCGGCCGTGCTGACTGGGGCTGATGGGACTTGGAATCCAACAATATCTGGAGGGCACAACTTTTTGTATCTCTGATATAGAGAATGTAGAATAAGGTGGAGCAATGTTCTCCATCTTATGAGACACCCATTATGAGACAGCTTTCTATGTTTTTATCGTGATCTTGGAGATCACCTGGAAGCACACCAAATTCAGATCCATTGCCATAAGCAAAACGAGAAGATTTATAAGTTGTGAGGTGTGTGTGTACACACATGCACATGTATGTGTTACAGTTATTTTTAAATCCTCATATTCTGACAGATACATTTTATACTCAAAAGTATAAGAAAGTGTGACACAGTTTGGTCATTGCTATAACTGCAGCTTGTGAGTGCCAGCAGCTTCTATGAATCTCACAGCATCACATGATGTAAAAGAAAACTGTTCTACATTTCTCATGCCTTTCTTTCTTTTCTTTTTTTTACTACTCCCCAAACCACATTCTCTTCTTTTTCTTTCAAATGAGGCATTAAATGCTGGATGTGCTCTGTTACTCTCAGTAAGAATGCCAATGTGAGACAATTTAAAAACCTGCTCTTTACAAAATGTGATTACATATACCTAAAAAACAGCAAAGCTGATCAAATATTTTCCCTGCTCCAGATGTTAGACCTTTTCCCCAGCTGCCATTTTTCAGCATGAATGTTTTTCTAAAGGCAGAGAAATTCTCCCAAGATTACCATTTTGACCGTTACTTTTTCTACAGCCTGAATTTTGTGAAGTGGCTTTTGGCAAATCTCTCTTTCCCACACTATGTTTGCAATCTGTACAATGGGAACAATAGTAACCAACCATGCAAGGTTGTTGTGGGGGGCAAAACCAATATTTATCTGTTTTGATTGGGTAGTTTTTATATCAGATTCCCAGGAGGGTTTATAAGAAATAACAAAACAATAAAAATGTAAATACAAGTACTGTGTAATAAACTAAAAGGCCACAAGACCACAAAGTAGCATAAAACAGCAAGATTAAAATTGCATCCGAGAAGCATAGGCGAAGTATTACTTTTTAAGGGCCTTCGCATTGTACCAAAATGTCCTCTCTGGGAAAAGCATTCCACAATTGGGCCAGGCCCTATGGCAGCCACTCACCTACCCTCAAGTGGTGGAGACGCTGGTAGGAGACCTTCCACTGAAGAGCTTGACGTTTCCTGAGTCACCAGGCAACTGAGTCCTTCTCTAGCAGAGTAGACAGTCTCTTCTTAAATCACATAGATATGTCAATAGTAACTTCTTTCTTCACTGGAGAGCCAGATGAAAACAGGGGCCTCTGCTAAGATTGACTAAGGTGTTTGTTTCTCAAGCTGCCCTCGGTATAGTTGGAGTCCAGAGACAGTCCCTTGTACATACTACAACCACCACAGGGGGACATAATCATACTGCCAATCAATTGGCATAGTAAGGGCTCTTTGAGACTTGCCGGGGGGGGGGGGTTAATCAGTGTGCTCAGTATAAAAGGTATGTGCAATGAACAGTGGTACCCTGGTTGTCGAACATAATCCGTTCTGGGAATCCGTTCGACTCCAGGAACCAGTGCTTTTTTCTGGGGAGACACAGGGGTACACATACCCCTCAATATTTTGTGAATCTTTGTACTTTTGTCCATTTACTGTATTTATTTTTCCTGATTTGAACTATAAAATGGTGACTTTCTTGAGTCAATATGAGAGTACCCCTAAATATTTTTTAAGGAAAAAAAGCACTGCCTGAAACCGTTTGAAAACCAAGGTGTGGCTTCAGATTGGCTGCAGGAGCTTCCTGCACTCAATTGGAAGCCATGGGAGCCGTGTGAAATGTTTGGCTTCCAAAAAATGTTTGCAAACCCGAACACTTACTTCCGGGTTTGCGGCATTTGGGAGCCGATTTGTTCAGGAGCCAAGCCGTTCAAGAACCAAGGTACCATTGTGTAAACAATGAAGTTCTGTAAAAAGGATAAGCAGGAGTGAGATGAATGGAAAGCAACAGGCACTACAAACTCCCAAGTATAAGACGCTACAAGTACAGGAGCAAAGTTGCTAAGATTAAAAATGGTGAAATTCTGGTGTTCAAGCTTGCTTATGACAGATTACCCTAGTTAAGCTACTATCTCTGTGCTTCTGCAAGATGAAGGGATAATCATATTCACCCAGGCTTACTGAACTGTTGGAAGAATTGCTGAGATTCCTCTTCCATGCTGCTGCAAAAATGACACACTAATACAGAGATAATGTTTATGGAATCCTCTATAGCAGTCTTTGCCAACCTGATGCCCTCCAGATGTTTTGGACTACAACTCCCATCAACCACAGCCAGCTAGTTGTAGCTGAAAACATCTGTAGGGCACTAGGCTGGCAAAGACTAGTCTAAAGTGCTTTGTAAGTGCTGAAGTTTATGGTGCTGAATATCGTTCTGGGGGTGCTGCACCTGTAATGGGAAAAAGATGAAGCCTGGATTCCTCCAAAATGAATAAATCAACAGCTACTAGCATTGCCCATCTTTTCTTCCTTTTTGGAAATTATCAGAGGAAATAAATGAATTTCCAAAAGATTAAGTCTCACCATCCCTAAATGTTCTTTTATTCTTGATTTGGATAAGTGAAAGCCAGCAAAACAATTATTCCATCCAAAAATCTGACAGAATGCTACTTTCTGAAGCCTTTTATTTAATCATTCTCCCCTTTTAAATCTGCATTATTAAACAGGCAGCGCACTAACCTTCAGAACAGAAGCAGGGGAGGGGAAAAGTTGGAAGGAAAACGATTCTCTATAGTATTCACTTTGATAAGTCTTTTGTCCTTTTAAGCCCTGACCTTACATTTGTAAGATAAAAGTGTATTGGGTGCCATGTGTCTCACCGCATTATTAGGAGCCTACTCATTTGATCTTGTTTCCTCTCATTACTAGCCTTTTAAGATCTTTTCTGATGAGTAATGTGGATATGCCGAGCATGATTGGGGCGCCTTTAAATGGTGTGCACCATCATTTTTGCCTTTCCTGTATAATTTACAGTCATTCTCCAACTGCGCATTTCGAATTCTAATATCCATTTATGATTTATCTTCCACTGCTCTGGTACAAAGAGGCACATCCTCTGTGGCTAGAGTAGAACAGAGATTTTCAGTTGCATTCCAAAAACAAAATTATTGCTAATGCAACTATTTCTCTCCCAATTTACTTTCAGCTGCCCCAAAGCCATTATGTTGGCACCATATTTTTGGCAGACACCTGCCACCCGCACTGTCAGTTATACAACCGTGGCAATTATGTTTCTGGGCTTTGCTTTGTGTAGCCTGATAGAAAGCCAGCGCTATGACTGAGGGTATGGACTGGTTGCCAAAAACTTTCCTTCTTCACTGTGCTTTCTGAAGTGGAACCAGACACAAAGCGCAATAGACAAAGAAGTCGTGGGTTTAGTCCGTTGAGCAGAATTCATACCAGAGACTCCAGGGCACTGCCGAGACAAAATAAATCAGTACATATGTAAATAAATAACATCTTCTTTAAAAAGAAGATAAAATTCCATGTGGAAAAAAATTACGAGTAGAATCCAGACAAGTTAAGCATAGTTAAGTCCCTTTGATTTCCTTAGGATAGCTGAGCTGGGCACATACTTAATTTTCTCTCATGGAAATCAGTGCATCTGAAGGGAGTCTAATTTTTCTGAATTGTGCCCACTCTTAAGAGTCTGCTTTTAGGAGGTCTGTATAAAAAGCTGTACACTATTTTCACCCATTACAACAAACAAAACATTGAATCTGGCAGATGAATGTATCTCAAATCCACAACTTATCGCCAAACTACTATTGGGGTGTGATATTGCTACATAGGGGGACGCGGGTGGCGCTGTGGGTTAAACCACAGAGCCTAGGACTTGCCGATCAGAAGGTCGGTGGTTCGAATCCCCGCGATGGGGTGAGGTCCCGTTGCTGAGTCCCAGCTCCTGCCAACCTAGCAGTTCAAAAGCACGTCAAAGTGCAAGTAGATAAATAGATACCGCTCTGGCGGGAAGGTAAACAGCGTTTCCGTGTGCTGCTCTGGTTCGCCAGAAGTGGCTTAGTCATGCTGGCCACATGACCTGGAAGCTGTACGCTGGCTCCCTCAGCCAATAAAGCGAGATGAGCGCCGCAACCCCAGAGTCGGCCACGACTGGACCTAATGGTCAGGGGTCCCTTTACCTTTACCTTTATTGCTACAGAAAGCAAGGATGGAGAACGTGCCACCCTCCAAATGTTGACTCCAACTTCCACCAGCCCTGATCAGTATGTCCAGGATGATGAACATTGTAGTCTAACAATGTCTAGTGAACCACAGGTTCCCCAACTCCAGGCATAAGGCACACAGAAATGTGCTGATGTGATATCCCTTCCTATATAATTGCTGCAACATTCCCACAACACCTTATAGGTAGAAATTTGCTAGTTATAAATGGTACTTCCAGACACGTTTCCCCCAAGCAGTAAACCCTACAATATTGCTTGACCTTTCCTATTCTGAGTGAAGATCATCCTTACCTGAATAGTAACCTGTTATATATGGAGAATTCTGATAGGCTGTTTTCACACCTCAGCTAAAGAGGAAAACACTTGACACATCGGCTACCGGCTAGGGTGCTTTTTCTTTGGTGGCGCCCTAGTTGTGGGACTCCTCCCCAAGGCATATTCACTTGGAATCATCATTACTCTCTGTTAGGTGTCATGTTAAGTTGGCCTTGTTTGCCAGAGCTTTCAGCTGCAATTACAATTTCTGCTTTAACTGCTGTTTGTCTCTGCTTTTTTAAATATGTTGGTGGTGGTATCTTTTTTTTTTTTTAAAAAAAAAGATGGTTCTATGCTTGGTTTGCTCCCACGATGGCCATCAACTTGGATGGCTTCAGGAGAGGATTAGACAAATTCATGGAGGATAATGCCAGCAGCCGATACTAATGCTGATGGCTGTGTTCTACTTCCACTATTCGGGACAGTTTGCCTCTGAAAGCCAGTCACTAGAAACCGCGGGAGGGGAGTGCTGTTGCATCCATGTTATTCTTGCAGGCCTCCTGCAGGCATCTGGTTGGCCACTGTGAGAACAGGATACTGAATGGGCCCCTAGCCTCCTGCAGCAAGCCCTTCTTGCCCTCTTACATTTGCATTATGTATTGATTTTAACTGTGTTTCGTATGCCACTTTGAAGGCCGGTGTGGTGAGGAAGATCGGGTAATGATCCCATCAATAAAAGTGAAGCTGTTTCTCTGGTGCCTGCTGCCTTAGCTGCAGCATGAGTGTTGTAATGTTCGATAGGTAAAGGTAAAGGTACCTCTGCCCGTACGGGCCAGTCTTGCCAGACTCTAGGGTTGTGCGCTCATCTCACTCTATAGGCCGGGAGCCAGCACTGTCCGCAGACACTTCCGGGTCACGTGGCCAGCGTGACAAGCTGCATCTGGCGAGCCAGCGCAGCACACGGAACGCCATTTACCTTCCCGCTAGTAAGCAGTCCCTATTTATCTACTTGCACCCGGAGGTGCTTTCAAGCTGCTAGGTTGGCAGGCGCTGGGACCGAGCAGCGGGAGCGCACCCCGCCGCGGGGATTCGAACCGCTGACCATTCAATCGACAAGCCCTAGGCACTGAGGTTTTACCCACAGCGCCACCCGCGTCCCCTAATGTTCGATAGGGATACACTAAACACAAAAATGTGCAGCAGGAAGCCACAACTGGCCCAGCTTCCTGTCACATGGCTACAAATGCAATGGCTAGATCTGCATTTCCCAAACATGGGTCTCCAGCTGTTTTGGGACTACAACTCCCATCATCCTTAGCTAGCAGGAGCAGTTGGTAATGGGTTATGGGAACTGTAGTCCAAAAACAGCCAGAGACCCGAGTTTGGGAAGCACTGGGCTAGAGATGAACATCTTTAGATCCCACTGGGATGACTGGCACAAGGGGCTAAAGAGCCAGTGGTGCAGTTAGGTAATTTTAGACTTTGGACTTGCCTTATGGGAGCTGTCATTTTATGGTGTGTTTAGGGACTCTTTTTGCTCATTCTGCTGTGCAGGGCGCTGGACATCTGCCTCCAAGTCCTGTGCTGATAGCAATAGCATGCATACCTGCCAAGTGCCCCATTTTAAGCAGGATGGTAGTGCTTTTTTCTTTTTTTTTCTTTTTTGAGGCTCTGCTTTCATTCCAGGGTGCCCTAATTTCACATGACAGGCAGGTGGCGACATGATGTGTGTGGGGGGGGGCAGTTTTCCAGATCTTGGTTAGAAAAAGTTGGAGGGTATGCAGCATGTAGAATGGAGGCAAAAGTCATGAGAAGTCCAGGCTGTGGGAAGTTATTCTTTCCTCTCTCTCTACCTCCTTGCATCAAGCTAAGGCCTTCTTTGGAGCTGAGGCTGCAGTCCTAATTCCATTTACCAGGGCAAAAGCTAGATGAATTCAATAGGACTTACTTCTGAGTAGTCCTGATTAGGATTGCACTGCTAGCCTATGATGCATCCCCCACAAACCATTAATGCATCATTATCACCAGCCATTTGACAAGTCAACCACCAGAGTGTCAATAAACTCCTGCCTTTGCTCTCTGCATGGTTGACAAATACCTGGTAAGCTGATGGGCTGTGTTCACTTTGGTTATTTACATTTCTGTGCAGACTTCCTGCATGCCAGTGTCTATCAGGAAAAAAGAGGGTTTAATTGTATGAATTCTAAACAGAATGACTTAATATTGTGTCTAATGTTGATGGTCGAAAGATCTGCCGTGGCTTATGAAGGTGACCTGTTGAGCAGGAAGCAGACTGATTTCTGAGAACCTGTTACAAAGAGAGGGGGGAAATTCCTTGTTTGCTCTATAAATTGAATCAACTCATTGAATTAAGTAGAAAACTAATTAAAGCTTTTCAAACCAAATGCAGTTTGAATATGCATTCCATATTCATCTAAAACCCAGAATATCTCCATGGCAGATCAAGAGATAACAAGAGATTGCTGATTAGACCACTAAAAATAATTTTAAAGGGGGGAAATAAAAATATTGAAAGCTCCCACTCAGCAGTAAGTGTTCTGTTTTAATCTCTGTGTATTGTTCCACTCCATTTTCTAAAAAATGATTGTGTTAAGTCAAACTATTGTCAAGTCAATGAGCAACTCTCAAATGTCTTTGAGAAGAGCATATCTTCCCACTATTCAGTTGGGGTTTGATATTATTCCCAACTGGAGACACCACTGTTTACCTCATTCGGGCTGATATATGCAACAAAAATGAGGTAGTAGAACCTTGAAGTGGTTATGCAGACTGTGCTAAGTAGATCTGTGGCCAATCTACCCTGTGATGCCATGGGGATCATCTGCCCTGGATCCATTCCTGAAGAAACTTTGGGTTTTAAACCCCAATTTTAACATAGCCTGGATAGTTCAGTTGCTTGGAACATAGTGCTGATAACTCCAAGGTTGCAGGTTCAATCCCTGTATAGGACAGTTGCATATTCCTGTATTGCAGAGGGCCGGACAAAATGGTCCCCAGGCTCCCTTCCAGGTCTACAAGTCTTTGATTCTATGATTCCATGTATATTGAACTGACAGAAAGCTTTCGTTTTTTATGGTCTTAATATTTTTTATCATATATATATATATATATATATATATATATATATATATATATAACTAACACATATCATTTTCGACAATCATTTAGCACAATTTCATATCTTATACAATTTTTTGACTTCCATCAATCACATCTGAAAAATTTCCAATCTTTTTTGCTTAATTTACATTTCTTAATTTCACTATTACTTTTAATTATCTTAACAAATATCTCTCTTCATAACCTTCCTTGCAATATTTCATATATTCCTCCTTACAAAACTTATTGTAATCCTACTAGCATAATCTGTTGATTACAATTGCTTTTCAAATAATTCACATATTTATTCCAGTCCTCTGAGAATATTTTTCATCTCACTCAGAGCCAGGAAGAGGTGTTTTTGTTTTAAGCTTTTGCATTTCAAATATTATTTCAAAGATATTTTGAGTCTGCAAACACACCCACACCCACCCAAAACACCACCAAATGAAATAGTTGGGCAAATCTACATACACATTTCAGTTCCTAACTCTTTTAAGGATGTATGGCTTCCCCCAAAGAATCCTAGGAATTGTAGCTTGGTACCTTCTTCCCAGAACACCAACGTTTCCAAAGGATTTCCCCAGGAAGCAGGAACATGTTATAAGCATATTTAAATCTGCAATGTAGATAAATGCCCAGGATTCCGAAACACTTTGTTTTCCTGCCAGATTCCATGCTTTCTTTGTTTTGCAAGCATTTTTGGAAATATTTGCTTAATGGAGGAACTAAGCGCTTCTCTTTTCAACAAAACTTACAGTGAACTAGGAGCATTTTACCTTTTAAAGAACTTGTGCAGGGAGAGTTTCCAGAGGATGTGGAAAATTGGTAGAGGTTGGAGGCTTTATTTCGGAGGGGAAAACAAAATCTTGTCAACACCTTCTTTAAAAAAAAAAGGATCAAGAAACAATTAAAGCCTGTATGTGATGAAACAGGGAGAGAACCAGCCAAGGCTGTTTGCTAATGTACTCGCTGGGGTTCTTCCTTTTGAGAGGCTTGAAAACGCTCCAGTCGATCCACTCTTCCCGCTAGTCTTACTCCTCTCCCCCTGCCAAAACTGTGTGCAATCTGTTATGTACTAGCCTTGCACTGCGCTTGCAACTCAATGGGACATAACAGATTGTGTATTTATTATGTTTAAATGAACATTATGTCAGGCATGGGTGGGTAGAGGCACTTAACCCTTCCTCTGCTAGCCGATTCTCCCTTTCCTGGCTCAGTTTCGCCTGCTCACCTGCCAGAACTGGGCTCCCAGGTAAAGCCTGGGAGTATTAGCTAGGGTGAGTGAAATTCGCAGGACAAAACTGGTGGGTGTAGGAAGGGTTATTGTGTGGCTTCGATTTATTTTTGTTGGGTTCTGCATTGGGGAAGTACGGCAGAACAGCTAAGAAAGTGAGAAGATGTATGGACAGTCCTGACTAATGAACTATGAGCACATCACTGACATGTTGTAGAATACACCTACAGAAAAAGGCCCACAGTCAGCCTAAGGAAAGAAAACAGGAGCACAACTGCCCCTCACCCAAATACTGATAGCCCCTCAGGTATCAGCGGTTAGAAGCAGAATGCTCATTTCTCTCTCTCTCTCTCTCTCTCACACACACACACACACACCCCGAGAACCAAATTTCTCAGTTCAACATTATCCGGACCCTGAGATCATCTTCTGAGGCCCTTCTTCGTGGGCTTCCTCCTCGAGAGCTCCAGAGGGTGGTAACATAATGGGCCTTCTCTGCAGTGGCTCCCTGTCTGTGGAATGCTCTCCCTAAGGAAGTTTGCCTGTCTTCATTATACACTTTTAGGTGCCAGGCAAAAACGTTCCTTTTTAACCAGGCCTGTGGTTGATCTGGTTGACATCCTATGCCCTTTTAAAATGCGGCTCTTTTCAGAGGGGTGTTGTGTGTGTGTTATTGGATTGTTGTTCTTATTTTGATTATATATACAGTGGTACTTCGGGTTAAGAACTTAATTCGTTCTGGAGGTCCGTTCTTAACCTTAAACTGTTCTTAACTTGAGGTACCACTTTATAGCTAATGGAGCCTCCTGCTGCTGCTGCGCTGTCGCTGCATGATTTCTGTTCTCATCCTGAAGCAAAGTTCTTAACCTGAGGTACTATTTCTGGGTTAGCAGAGTCAGTAACCTGAAGTATCTGTAACCCGAGGTACCATTGTATTGTGATTTTTATGTTGATCTTTTCTGTGAACTCGCTCCCATTCCAGAATATGCAGCTGTTCTTTCCTTACATAAGAGTTAACAGAGCTTCCTTCTGTTGACATGGCTGACCTGTCCTTGCATTGCAGTGGTCAAAGATTTGGGAGGCAACAATGCAATGAATGAACAAATACTCCATGCCCATAAATGCATGGTCTCCGCCATCTGTTTTGTAACTGTAGATCCTTTCTACAGGTGGGTCAATGTGATTCTGAGGTAAACATGTGAAGGGGGCTTGCATATAAATGACAGTATGATGGACATCATGGGAATAAGGAAGAGCTATAGTGCACTTTCAGCTACAGTCTGGGTCTTGAATGTTAACGGAAAGTGAGACATACTGAGGAGGGGTCCAGTGGTGGGGTAGCCAGATAGTGTATTCCATTCCCCAAAGGGTGTTTCCACCATACCTGCTTTGAGATCTTATATGCAATAAATCAGCTTGGGCACAGGTGTAGGCAACTACCTTTAAGTGACACCTCCAATATCCCAAAGATTTCATCAGGACTTGTGGCCAGAAAGTATTCTTAAGATTTAACTGCACCTGTTTATTTGGCATTCAGGCAAAGCAGGTTACCAGCCTCTGGGCAAAATCACCAGCTTCTGTCTGTTTTATTTTTTTACTTTTTACTTTTTATATAACCACTGGCACGAACTTCTCCGCTGAGCTTGCTTTTGTGGTACTCCTTAATGGAAAGACAAATTAAGCTGAGTTTTTCTTCGTTCCTGCTTCTAATGTATTTTTCAGCCTTGTTATTTCTGGCTCGTCATCCTTCCCCTTTCCGCACTTTGGGAGAGTTCAAAGTTTGCAGTCCATTGTCCCTCCCACTCTTGATGTCACAAAGAATTAAACCCAACACATGTTCTTTAGAATGCAAGGAAATGCTCTAAAAGCGATTGTAGGCTGTTGTCTGTCTGACAATGCTGAGTCTCACATCAGTGCCACAGAGACTATGAAATGCCACAGGAAGACCTAAAACAGGAGCTCAATTCCCACTTTGTTATGTTATATATAAGTGTGAAAATCTATGCAGTCTTTTCTCCAAGGGGTTCAAAGTCTAGAAACACATAAAGTAAACAATGAGCCCTCAAAGCAGAAAAGCATCACAACAGCATTTAGATCCTATTTGCTTGCATTGCACTTGCTTTGTTACTCTCTCTCTCTCTCTCTCTTTTCGGCAATATCAGTTGAACATCTAATCAGCTACTATTTTCTCTTCAAAACTCACCTGGGAACTCTTACGAGATGGCTTTTGGCTATGAACCTGGAAAGTCTTTGCATTTGCCTGTTAAAATGATTAGTGCTTAAATGAATGTGATCATCTACTGAATTAAAGCACCACCAAATCCCGCTCTCATTACATGATCTCATGCAGGCCTGGCTTCCAAAACATCCCCGGAGAGTTTTATAAAAATTGTTCATCCCATTGTTTAAAAGCAACCTCTGTTCGAGGGAGGAAATGTGGCTGACATTATCACTTAAAGGGGACTACCAGTGCCAAGACAATAAAAGTAAAGAGTATACTTCAATCATAATATTTTTAAAGCTGTTTTGTAGCAAACCATGCACTGCTCCTTAAGTTTATTTATTTATTACATTTTTATCCCACCCTTCCTCCAATGAGCTCAGGGCAGCCTATGCCGCACCATCAGCTATTTTTTCCTCCTAACAACTCTTCTATGTGGCGTGTGGATATTATCATTATAGGTTTTAGTCACCAGATGGAGCTAAACGTAGTTGTGTCTGGATAGAATCGGGAATTTCCTGTGTCTATCCTGTTCTTGTTGGGGACTCTGAGATAATAAAGTTCTTGTCTCGTTTACTGACTGGCATGTTCTTTAAGTCTTCCGTGACAAGTGTTTAGGATGAGAGATTGTGCCTGTCACTGGATCAGCCAGTGAGCTTCATAGTTGAGGGCACACTTGAACTCAGATATTACCAATGCTAGTCAAACTGATCCACTGGTTCTTACATGCATTTGTATAATGCAGGCTTGAACCTGGGGAGATTCTGCAGAAGTGCAGAAAGCCACAAAATGACTGTGAGCTTATAGTGATCTCAGTTTCTAGCTGCTATGGTATTCAAAAATATGCATGGAAACATGTGTGGAGTGCCTGGTGATGTCTCACATCTGCTGCATTAGACTTGCAGAGGTGAGGACAGAACTACAGATTATGAGAAGGGTTCCCAACTCTGTGTTTGTCTTGCAGTGCTAATATTGTCAGGCAGCAGGAAGGATGTTTAACCCATTTCCCACTAAGCATTCCTGCCTCTGCATTTTCTACCTACAGGCTGTTTCTAAGTTGGTTTTACCTATAAGGAAGGAAGGCCAAAGAATATAAGCAATTTAGGAGATGTGACACCACAAGCAAAAACCTGCAAGCTGAGGTGTTGCTGATGCTAGTACGCAAAGTGTTTTAATCTGTAATAGATTCGCAGCAAGCCCATTCAGAGCTCTTTCACTGCTGCAGCAGATCAGATCTATGAACTGCAATGTAAATGGGCCCTATGCAAACTGTGCAAACTTCAGTTCAACTGAAGGGAGCAAACGAATTTTGGTTTTTCACAATGGTCTTCTCAACAGAATTACTTGAACCCACTACAAATTTATTTGTGATAGATTTTGAGGACAGGTACATTTTCTCAAAGTCTCTATCTATCATGCCCCTCACCTGCAGGTTAATCTTTTATTATATATTCCCCTGGAGTTCCAGTTTAAGATGAAGGGCTACCTGAGCATTTACACATTTAAAAAAATTGATCTTCATGTTTAACTCCCATATTAATGGCTTACTTACCAGTTTTAGCTATTTCATCTACTGTGGAAGTTAATGCTGTAATGTTCTTCTCCAGAGGTTTAAAAGCTTTCTCAAACTTCTCTGTGAGCTCTGTTGTAAATGACTGAAAATGCTGCAACTCCATTTTCCTTATCAAGTGTTATAGGGGATTCTTCAAGTGACATAGATATGTTAGAACTACAAAACTGTCCTTGTTTGTGTCCAGTACCATTGTTTTTAGCAGATTTTGCAGCTTGTGTGAATTAGATTGGAAAAAATCACTTCCAGTTTCTGGAGTTCAAAGGCATTATTCATGCAGGAAATATTTACAAGATGAGTGGAGTGGAGATGAGGGAGCGAGAGAGTGAGAGAGAGAGATCAGACATCTTAGTATGTTGGGAGAGAACAACAAAATGACTGAGCTTTTAAAAGTGGAGTTAACTTAGACAAAGAGGCTTATACACAAGTAATGGCTGTAATTCTAAACAAGCAGTGCCCTCAAGCGGTTTAAACACCTGCATTAACTAGAAGCTTAGGAAAAAGAAATGTATTTTCTTTCCTCCAACAGTTCTAACCTTGAAATAGCTCATTAACTGCCATTTCTTGTTTGATACACATCCAGGAATCATTTCCCCTAACTCCTACCTTAAAAAACTTTGCATTTCTCACCAATTTTTCTAGCTCCAGACTTCTTATTTTCTGTCAGCATTGGAGCTCCCAGATCTCATAGCCATTTTGGATCCCAGCATAACCAGACACACACACATACACACCTGTGACAGTGGCCACTATCCTGAATGGGATTAGTAAGATTCATGGTAGACAAAGCTACCAGTGATTATTAGATTAACCACGATAGCTAAATGTTCCTTCCACTATTAGAGGTAGTATGCTTCTGAATACCAGTTGCTGGGGAAAACAAGTAGCAGCAGAAGGTTATTGTGTACGCATCTTCCTTGTGGGTTTCCCATAGCTACCTAGTTGACCATTGTGAGAAACAGGATGCTGGACTAGATAGGCATCCAGCAGAGAAAGTCTTAGAATGTCAGGAAACTTTCTGCCTTCATTCCTACTTAACCATGGTCCTGGGTTGCACACATAGGGTTGTGCATATTTATATATGGATCAGGATCCAAAGGCCAATAATCAACAATACCAAAAACCAAGTGAAGGATGCCAGAGTGAGAACCAGATTGTGGTCTGAGAATCCTGAGGTGAGGTTTTGGGGTTGAACTCGAGTCTGCAAATTGATTTCACCTCCTCAGATGTAACATTTAGCTCCTAATGAGTGATAAATAACCTCACTGTGCTCTTGGTGGGTTTCTTTTACTGTGCAATTGTACCACAGAGCCATCCTGTTACAGCGGATTCACACATTCACAGAACAGGTGGTGGAAGACAGAACCTGAAAGTCTTGTGTAGTGATCCACAGAGGAAGGTGTGTTATCAGCAGGACTGAACTGGGCTTTGATTATTTTCATTCTATTCCAGATGGTAGGAGAAGAAATTTTAGGTTCTGTAGTTTGTGCAGAAACTTTGTGGGCGGGAGTTTATATTTATCTTTTTAAACAGACTTAAACCTGTGTTCAGTGTAATCTTTCCTTTTACTTTGTGCAGCGATAGTTGCTAAATAATTCCTCATAGTTTCATTTGCTTTAACATAGTCCCATCAAACCTGGAAACAAAACTGAATAAGTTCCTCCCTTTTTATCACCACATAAATTACGCCGTTTCTCCCAGCAGTAGGTTCCTAGACATTTAACAGAGGATTTTTTTTTTAAAAAAAAATTAAAAATGGACAGTTGGCTCCCAAATGCTAGTGTAGGAAATATCACAGTATGTTGAGGTATTTCATTTGGTAAACATCCTTATTAGGAATGGCAGATGAGATCACAAATTTCCCCTGAATGGTCTGATTTCATGAAGCTCGTTGCAATTTGAACACAGAGATTAAAAATCCCGGGAGATCCATAGACCTTTGCTAAGGCTGCATAGAAAGGGGCAGAACATACCCTATGTCCAAAGTCAACAGGCTGTACTTAAGAGTGGGGGGAAGATGAAATCCCCCAAACATGAATAGCAGAACCTGTTGTCAGTTAGAACACTGGTGGCTGGTATCTATTGGGATGGACTGGTTAGGCAGAAAACAGGGAAGCCAATAGAGGATGGAGTCAGAGCCAATGAGAGGTAGAACCAATTCAATATAGGCCATCACCCCCAATCTTCCTCCTCCCTGCTGTGTTCTACAACAGCAACACTGAGGCTAAGGACAAGCCACCCAATCGACAGCTTGTAAGTAAGAAGACAGGCAGGTGGAGCTACCTGATGGGAGACTAAAGTCAATGGGGCAGGGCCCTCTTCTCCCTAATGGACCAGTCTATGCCACAAGTTGTTATGGGACGCGGGTGGCGCTGTGGGTAAAACCTCAGCGCCCAGGACTTACCGATCGCATGGTCAGTGGTTCGAATCCCCACGGCGGGGTGCGCTCCCGTCGTTCGGTCCCAGCGCCTGCCAACCTAGCAGTTCGAAAGCACCTCCAGGTGCAAGTAGATAAATAGGGACCGCTTACCAGCGGGAAGGTAAACGGTGTTCCGTGTGCTGCGCTGGCTCACCAGATGCAGCTTGTCATGCTAGCCACGTGACCGGCCTCTTGAGTGAGATGAGCGCACAACCCTAGAGTCTGGCAAGACTGGCCCGAACGGGCAGGGGTACCTTTACCTTTTATGCCAAGTTGGAGATATTTAAATATATCTTCTAACTAAAGGTTTTTTTGTTGTTTTTTTTAAAAAGCAGTTGCTTTTTTTACAAGACCTCTCATATCTTGCATATCTTGCAGGGAAAGGATTAAACACTTTTCTCTGGCTGCCTGTAGATTCCCTGCAAGTTGGCTGGCTCCTGTGCCACTTTGCTGCAGTGGAAGGGCAATGACTTTGGCTTAAAAGCCTCAGTTGGCTTTAAAAAAACAGGGCTAGTCCAAGACATCTTGCCTGAGGTGGATGAGCAAATCCCCTCTCACAATGTCAACCCAAGGCCAGTCGCGTTATTTTGGCATCTGAGGCAGCAAATCCCGTAAACTCCTCTCCTCTTCCCCGGCAGTGAAAATATGATGCTAAATAGTTAAAGTAACTGACCATTTACTGACCTGTCATGACACTCAAAATTAGCTGCCTGAGGTGACCCCTCTCTTTGGCGACTGATAGGGCTGGCTCTGCTAAACAGCATGTAGCTGTTGCCTGAGTTTATGCCTCTGGCCTTTGTTACCATGTATACAGAAAGAATGCACATTTTAAAATATGTAACGCCATGGTTAGCGGAAACATTTACTTCAGGGCAGTACAGAAATGGACGCTAACACTGACAATGAGGATATTAGAAGAGCTCAAAGCCTTGTGAGCTCGGTTTCTGTACCATGTCAGTCTCTGTCATATCAGTTAACTGAATGCCAATGTTGTGCTTGTCTTTCTCAACTTACTTGCTTGCCTTCCTGCCAGGCCACCACTGTTGTCACCACTGTCACTAATACTCCTCTCCTCCGACTGTGAAATAAAACAGTCTTCAAGCAGGTGTCCTAAGGTGGTTACAGTGCAAGCTCTTCTTGCCTCAGGCACCCAGCTGCAGCATGCTTTTAGTTCACAGCTGGAGGAGGAAGAGGAGAAGGTGGCAGAAGCAGCAGTTGAGATGGAACAGAGAGCCAACGGGAGGAGAAGTAGGGTTGTGCATTTGCTCTGGACAAATCCCAAATTGGGCTGATCAGGGCAGCCCTGGATCAAGTCAGGTCCACCTGTGGTGAACTAGGGCTGTCGTAAGGGGAGGCAGTTGGGGGGCAAGGAGCGGGGAGTAAGAAAGAGATGCAGTTTAAAACTATGCAAGTCTCCCATTTGAGGTTGGGGATTAGGTTGGGTTCAAATTGTCCAGGTCAGATTAGGGCCAGATTAGGATCGTCAAATTGGAGGTGCCTTGAGCACAGCCCTATTAAAACAGCACCGTGCTCAATTTACTGGCATGCTAGTAAGAGCGGTCATAGCCTGTGTGTTGCACTATGAAAGTCTGTTTCATATTACACCTCTCTCAGGCCTAAGAGCCCATCTTCGTATTTGAGCCCATCTTCGTATTTGTAAGTCTGTAGGATTTGAAAGTATATATGAGGCATGTTCAAGTGATGGGAGTTCTTTCTATAACTGGACTAAAATTTGCTCATGAAGAAGAAGAAGAAGAAGAAGAAGAAGAAGAAGAAGAAGAAGAGTAGTTTGGATTAGATATCCTGCTTTATCACTACCCAAAGGAGTCTCAAAGCGGCTAACATTCTCCTTTCCCTTCCTCCCCCACAACAAACACTCTGTGAGGTGAGTGGGGCTGAGAGACTTCAAAGAAGTGTGACTAGCCCAAGGTCACCCAGCAGCTGCATGTGGAGAAGCGGAGACGCGAACCCGGTTCACCAGATTACGAGTCTACCGCTCTTAACCACCACACCACACTGCAAGTTATCCCCCCCACACACACTTTTTGCAGCATCCACACAACATTATTGGCATCTAAATGCCAGCCCATATTTTCTTCTCATTTATTCACAGTTTACCATTGGGGAAAGGTGGCTTGAAAAAGTAATGCACACCTGTTGCCAATGCCTGGTTTGCAGTATCTCAACAACCCATTGCAAATTAAACCCCCCTCTGGAAGTACCCCCAAAGTCTTATTGAAATTAATGGAACAAGCTAACCCTATACCCACTTTCTTATGGAAAGTAAGCCCTATGGAACTCAGTGGGTTTTCCTTCTGAGTAGATATGTAGAGAATTGCGCTGTTAATCCCATTGCTTTCCACTGCACTTAGTTGTGTGACTAACTTTAGATGAATTGGAGCCAACATATGTTTCTCACAGAGAAAGTTTAAGAGTCATACACATAGGCTAAAAACTCTAGACCGAATCAATCTTTTTAAAAAACACCCAATTTCCTCCCCTATGTAATGCAGAGATTTTAATCTCCTTTTCCTTAAGTAATGCAGAAGTTTTCCTACAAATATCGTTGATTTTTTTCTCACCAGCATTATGGGGTCCCAAAGTACATCTTTTAAAATAATGCCTAATGGGTCTCCAGATAAGTATCAACTTTTACCGGCTGTGGAAAGCTTTATGTAATTTTTTTAAAGATTACTGCGTCTACGGATAGGCTGTCTGAGGAGGTGGAAAAGTCACCAAAGTCTGTTGTACATCCTGATGTGATGCGAGTTATCACACACCTCTTCCCTTTTTTATTGGGAGGCTTAACTGGAGGTGTCAGAAATTCTGCAGGTTTGCTTATGGCTTGTGTAAATTGGCCTCCAAGTTGCTGATGTGACTTGACTTGACTTGGCAACAAGGATACTGAAGGGGAAGTGAAGGCAGAGGCGAGGAAATGCCTCTCTCCTCAGCAAAGTCTTCTTTCTTCAAAAGGATACCAGACAGATTATTATTATTTTTTTATGAAAGGTAAAACTAGACAGCCAGATTAATTCAGAAAGAAAGGGTTGGAGTTTTTTGTGTTTTTGTTTTTAAAAAAGCAAGTTGTCATCATTCTGGGACATATTTTTCTACTACATATTATAATTGCATCTCATTAATACACATCCTGTTGTCGTGAACATGCCAGGTGCCAGGCATATGGACGATAGGTTGCGTTTCTTCCAGAATACTTTTATTTAGAAATTGTTGTTATCCAATGAGAAAAACATGAGTCTGCTTCTGAGAAATCTTGATAAGTCGTAAGAATTGATGAGCACTATGGTTTGAGGACTCTTGACCTCCTTTTCTCCTTTCCCTAATCTTTTTAAAGTACTTTTGCCATCCCATTTTCTGACTTTTCTCTGCATTTGTCGGGATTAGAAACATACACTAAACCACTAAAAGCTGTGCTGGTCAAGACTGTATAAGGGCAAAGCTAGCTATGATAGCACCAGACTCAGAAAAAAAGGGGTGTGAGAAGTTGGGTGTGCTCAATTTACCCTCTCAATACATACCTAACCTCAGCAGTGTGTCATCCTAAGGTCGCTTTTCTCCTTAGCTGAGATCTAGTTCACTTAGGGAGGAGCATTTCTAGAACAAGATCCACTGGGATTTCTGATTAAGGTTGATGAAGGTATATTTTTACTGGGAGAGCTGCTCCAACAGATACAGGGTTTTATAGGTCAATACCAGCACTCTGGACTTGGAAATATATAGGCAGCCAGCACTTCTGTGCCAGGCAGGATCAGTGCTATATCATCAGCTCACCTGTCAGTGATTAGGCAGCTGCAGTTTCCATTCTGCACTAGCTGCAGTTTCCAAACAGGCAGCCCTACATAAAGGACATGCGGTAATGCAATCCTGAGGATACCAGACCATAGATTACTACAAACCAGGTTATCTTTGCCCATATAGGGTCGTAGTTGGGCCACCAGCCAGGCACTCCACACCACCAAGACCACATGAACCTCAAGTGACAGCAGCTGATCCAGGATGACCCCCCCAAACACTCTGGACCTCCTCTTCCAGAGGAAGTGTTACCCCATTTAGAGTAGGCTGCAAAGCCTGACAGGAGAGCCACCCACCAGCAGCATCTTAGTCTTGGTTTCTTCGCCCTCATGTAGTCCATTATCACAACCAGGTCCCAATTCAGCCCATCCACCACTTCACTTGCAGGAGATGAAACAGAGCAACAGAACTGTGTGAATTGAAGTGTAGGATGCCAGGCACCTGAGATGGTTGCAAATGCTAATTCCGTTTTGAGGGAAACCTGTCCTTTTTTTTCGAAAGGCTGTCTCTTAAAAAAATATATTATTAGTTTTTTTAACATATCATTTTCAACAATTATTAAACATACTTTTATAGCTTATACAATTTTTTTTACTTCCATTAATCACATCTGAAAATTTCCCAATCTTTTCACTTAATATACATTTCTTACTTTCACTATTACATTTAAATCTCATAACTAATGTCTCTCTTCTTTCTCTTCTTTGCAATATTTCGTATATTTCCCCTTACAAAACTTCTTGTAATCCTACTAGCATAATTTGTTGATTACAGTTGCTCTTCAGATAGTTCGTATATTTCTTCCAGTCTTCTGTAAATTTCTGGTCCCGCAGGTTTTGAATCCTTCCTGTCATTTTATCCAGTTCTGCGTAGTCTGTTAATTTTGTCTGCCATTCTTCTTTCGCAACCCTCTCAGGCACTCCATGTTGTTGTTGTTTTTAAGAGAACACTCAAACATTTCCACACTGATTTATTTAAATGTATAAAGACTTAGCTTTTAAACATTGCAGTCAACAGCTGTCAGGCACGTGGTAGGCATATTCCTCACCTGTCCATGCTTACATGAAATTCCAGCCAAAGGTGACATAGTGCTTTCAGAATGCATTATAGTCACCAGCGAAGGCTGCAGAATGCAGACCACAAGAAAGATAAGAAAGATAACTGATGGAACCCCCTCAGTCACCTTAGCACAAGAAAGCCCCTGAAATCCACCCATGAGTTTGTCACTGAAAATTTCCCTTCCCTTTGAAAATTCTCTCTCTCTCTCTCTCTCTCTCTCACACACACACACACACACACACACACACACCAGGGACTGCAATACAATATAGCAAAGGGAAAAATCACTCCAAGGCTTGAGATAGCATATATATAATATGTGAACGTAGAGCAATCTAAAGTGGCATTGCTTCATACATTGGACTTAACTTGCAGCACACTTGCCAAAAAAAGGTTGGCAGTCACTCTAGGATAACCACAGGAAAATGACTGAACCTGCTTTGGAGTTTGCTCCTCATGACAAAGAGCTATAAAATTGCAGATTGTTAAAACAACATCATTCTGAGTAGAACAGAGAAGCCAGGTAGCAATCATCTTGTGAAAGAGTAGTAGAATGAAGATAAATAGGGAAGAAAGACTGCCACATTGTGATGTGATGCATTCTTTGATTTATTCCCCCCCCCTTCTGCAAATTCAGAGTTCTAAATCAATTATAATGATTTGTGGGTTGTTGTGGTTTTTTTTAAAAAAAATCCAAAATAAAAGCATTGACTCCATTTTAACCACCTGCACCATGGATCTCTGCCCAACTAATTTCCTTTCTGAAATATCAGCGTTTACTGCTTGTTCTTCTCAGCATGGTTAAGCTGTTGTTACAAAGGCAACATTTCCATGGCAGCAAAGAAAATGGCAATGCTCCTGAGGCAGAAAAGGAGAGCGAAGGGTCTTCTTGAGCCAGATGTATTTGAAAGTGACTGGCCAATATCCATCTAATATAATATTATAGGAGTGTGCAACTCCAGTGCTGGAGCCAGATAATGAGGCAAATCAGGTTGTTTTACGCTTCCCCAAGTCCAACCATGATGTCAACAAAGCATCCTAAGTCACATCAGGTCTCCTACCAAGCCTCATGTCACTCTATTTTTCCATGCAATATATAACAGAGAATATATTTCTGCACAATATGAAGGTGAAGGGACCCCTGACCATTAGGCCGAGTTGTGGCCGACTCTGGGGTTGCAGCGCTCATCTCGCTTTATTGACCAAGGGAGCCGGCGTACAGCTTCTGGGTCATGTGGCCAGCATGACTAAGCTGTTTCTGGTGAACCAGAGCAGTGCACGGAAATGCCATTTACCTTCCTGCTGGAGAGGTACCTATTTATCTACTTGCACTTTGATGTGCTTTCGAACTTCTAGGTGGGCAGGAGCAGGGATTGAGCAATGGGAGCTCACCCCATCGCGGGGATTGAACCACTGACCTTCTGATCGGCAAGTCCTAGGCTCTGTGGTTTAACCTACAGCACTACCCTCGTCCCTCTGCACAATATACCTCTATGTTTTTCTATGTCCCCGTGCTTGTCTCCTCTAGGCCCATGGACTATGGAAGAAGTGAGGGTTGCTAAATGCTGCCTGCAGAGCACTAAAGAGCTCTGGAGAGCAGCACAAAGTTTTTAACAAGATAAAATCTTCATTTACTCATTTTTTGAAAAATTGCTCACTGCTCTGCTTGGAGAAGGAGAAGGAACACAACCCTCCAGAACTCCAGACTCCACAGGCAGCATTCAGAAGAGGCTTATCTTGCAACACCAATTGCAAGATTCTGCCTCCCAACACAAGCAAGTCCTGGAAGAGCTAAGCCAGCCGAGTGAAGCTGCCGAAGTGTTGTTGTTTTTTTAAAGAAAAAAACATACAAGCCAGAATACACCCCACTTGACCACCTCTTAATTATTAAATTAAAAAGCAAGAGACATCACTACGAAATTAAACTGATGTGGATTTTGGAATTTTAGTTGGCCAAATAAAGTTACTGCCCTAATATGGATTATGGGGGGGGGATCTATTCCCATTTAGCTCCCCCACAAAAGCCTCTGCACCTACAATTTGGCTGGCTAAATGCACCCTGGAGAAGTTCCCATGCCTACAAATTTCATCTGCTTCTGCCAAACCATTATAGCTGTTTTAGATTCCCTATAGGAGTGAATGTGGAAAAGAGAGCTTTGTTTGTCCTCACCTTAGCATGACGGAGTATACAAACAACTATGAAACTGGCATTCTCAAAATGAGTACTATTTTGTGTATTCCATTGAAAAGGGGTTACACTTCAAGACCAATACTCCAGTGCCTTTCCAGAGCCCACTTTTGTTGAAATGAAATCACTGCCCCATTGACTTCAGTAGCTAGGGCAACCAATTCAAAAGGAATGTGTGCCTGGATCTGCTATCTTTCTTCATGTAAATCCTTGTGGATGATAGAGCTCCGTATGAACTTTAGACCCCTTGTGACTTATTTCTGGCATAGGATGCAGAGTGCAGGAGCATCAGATTATATAACTGAGATATGTTAAAAGCTTCCATCTGGTTGGAAAACCTGGGGATTTCACAAAATTTGGGCATTTTGTCAGGGATTGAATGGTTTCATAATTTAGGAAAGATAATGGGTGACTGTTTAAATTGGAATGCTCTTCCTCCGGAGTTGGAGATGAAGCATGAAGCTGTATGACTCATGAAAATGATTCAAGAGTTTTTGTCCAATAGTGCAAGAAAGGCTTCCAGGTGACTGAATATATTTCAAGTGTGAGAACAGCCTGAGTCACTCATCGATCCCCAATCCCAGCCACATATTGTAATGGGTAAAGGATGTGCAGGATAGATGATAGATGATAGATAGATAGATGATAGATAGATAGATAGATAGATAGATAGATGATAGATAGATAGATAGATAGATGATAGATAGATAGATAGATAGATAGATAGATAGATAGATAGATGATAGATAGATAGATAGATAGATAGATAGATAGATAGATAGATTAGATAGATAGATAGATAGATGATAGATGATAGATAGATGATAGATAGATGATAGATAGATAGATAGATAGATAGATAGATAGATAGATAGATGATAGATAGATAGATAGATGATAGATAGATGATAGATAGATAATAGGTAGATAGATAGATCTTAGAAATTGGATTTTTGATCAGGATGCCAACCAAGCCAGAGCACCATCGTTGCTGCCCGTTATTCTACTTGGCACCCCCAAATTAAGACCAATCACTCAAGGCCCCATTACCTTGAGACTCCGACATTCCTACAACTAGGCAGGGCCTTTGTAGAACTAAGATTCCAACAAATGTCCTCAGCATACTTAGAGGGGAGATATCAGGGAATTCCCTGAGATATCAGGGAATGGATCGCAAATGGATTGGATGCAATCAGGTAGAGGACACACTATCTGCTGATTTCCTCCCTGTATACCACATCCAGAAGAAAATTTATATTGCCAATTCTTCATTGGCTTCCAGGTCGATCCGCACAGGCAGTGACAGTTGAACTCCTAGCAGATAAATATCTGTACATAAGATATCTGTACATAATGCCAGGTAGCCAAATTTGCACTGGCAGCCAAGAAGCTGCATTCCAGCTATGTGGATGCACTCCAATCTTAAATTTTAATGTTGTAAATTTCTTTTATGTTGTAAACCGCAGCAGGTTACGTTGTATGATTTTAGATGAAAGTTTTCCTTTTATTCTCTGTTATCCATTGTAAAGGCCTTTGGCTATATACATTAAAATTGACTGACTGACACGTTAGATAGATAGATGATAGACAGAGAGAGAGAGAGAGAGAGAGAGAGAGAGAGAGAGAGATTAGATGATAGATGATAGATAGATAGATGATAGATGATAGATGATAGATAGATAGATAGATAGATAGATGATAGATAGATAGATAGATAGATAGATAGATAGATAGATAGATGATAGATAGATGATAGATAGATAGATAGATAGATAGAGATAGATAGATAGATAGATAGATAGAGATAGATAGATAGATAGATAGATAGATAGATAGATGATAGAGATAGATAGATAGATAGATAGATAGATAGATAGATAGATAGATAGATGATAGATAGATAGATAGATAGATAGATAGATAGATAGATGATAGATAGGTGATATAGATAGATAGATGATAGATAATAACATATATTAGCATCAAAGGAAAACACTGTAGTGTCCTCTATTCCTATGATGTGAAAAGATTTCTGCTGAATTTATTGATGCTGATGCACATCATTATTTGATTATGTCTGACTAATGGGTCTACTCTGAGTATGACTTACCGTAGCTGGATATCACCCAACCTTTTTTCTTTTTTTAAAAAAAACTTTCCAGCCTTGTCAAATGTGCTTGTCCTCCTCGCAAGCTGATTGACTTGTACCCTGCATATTATTCATTCTCTTTCCGCTTTGTTCTGCCTAATTATGGAGCTGCCAATCTCAAAACATGCAAAAGAGGTAAATTTGAAAACATTCTCCGTTTTTATATTATACTATTGTGAGAATTGTTATTTCTCTCTCTCTCTCGTGTGTGAGAGAGAGACAGAGGCAGCTCCAAATTAACTTTTTGCAGACAGAAAAAAAAGGGCGGCTCTTTAGTAGGAAAGAAAAGAAGTGACAGGTATATAATTATTTGAGCATTCCTACTTTTGTTACTTTCCCCACCCTCCTGCCAGTCTTCTTACCCTCCCCAGCCTTATTTTAACAAAGTTCAGGACCCTTTTTACATGAGAACAGGCTGAGTAGCATTAACAGAGCTTTAGTGACATTTCTTGGCAAGCAGTTTCTACAAGGTAATGCAGATCCTATTCATGTGTTACCTTTAAGGACCACCTCTATATGATTTGTACGCAGAACACAGGAAGTCAGACTATTGCCCCATCAGCTCAGTACTTTCAGGACTGACTGGCAATGGCTCTCAAGGGTTCCAGGCAGGAGTCTTGCCCCAGCAAACCTGGTAATGCCAGGAACTGAACCTGGAAACACACACTTTGCCACTGCGCTACAGTCCTTCCGCCTATTCTGCTTTGGTAGTATATGTACACAAGTAGCATGTGGGTAGGTAAGATGATAGACACAGAGAAAGGAAAAATGTGGGATAGAATTGACCATATCATCTCAGCCGCATGGAGACCCATATTCCCCTCACAGAGCTACAATTCCCACAGTGGTTTGACAATAAATCTCTTTTTCCGGAGAACTATGGGGATTGTAGCTCTGTGAGAGGGATAGATGTCTCCTAGCAGCTCTCAGCATGCTTACCAAACTACATTACCCAGGAGTCTTTGGGGGGAAGCCATGACTGTTTACAATGGTATCATACTGCTTTAAATGTATAGTGAAGATGGGACCTCAGTCTCAGTCTGGTCATTGCCTGGACCAAAGTACTCTTTGGAGCCCTTTGTAAACTGCTTTGAGCAGGTGGGGTATAACAAAATACAGTGGTACCTCAGGTTACATATGCTTCTGGTTACATATGCTTCAGGTTACAGACTCTGCTAACCCAGATATAGTACCTCAGGTTAAGAACTTTGCTTCAGGTTGAGAACAGAAATCGTGCTCCAGCAGCGCAGCGGCAGCAGGAGGCCCCATTAGCTAAAGTGGTGCTTCAGGTTAAGAACAGTTTTAGGTTAAGAACGGACCTCCGGAACGAATAAGTACTTAACCTGAGGTACCACTGTATAGAAATGGCCTTAAATCATAGGTTCCACTGAAGTCAGGGGAAGTTCTGCTGTCACCTAATTAAGCCATCTACTTTCTGGTTGCTTAGGATTGTGTTGCCTTTTGCCTACGCTGGATACAAATACAATGAACTCACCTGCTCTGGACTCTCCTTTGAGCTGCTTTTTTAAAAAATTGCTGAACTGGTGCTGCTGTGCTGTGCTGTGCTGCTAAGGTTGCAGTCCTTTGAATACTTATTTGGGAGTAAGTCTCATTTCAGTCAGTGGGAGTTACTGTTGAGAATACAGGCATAGGTCTGTGTGTGCCTCACAAGTGTGTGTGCAAACAAGGACAAATGCATTATTCTGCAGAGGCTGTGAGGCATGACTATTAATCTGCATTTTGGTTTTGGTTTTTTTCGATACATGCTTGACAATAGCTCGTATTGACTTTGTAAGGAAATTAATTGTTCTAAATCAATAAAATCCCAGATTAAATTGCATTCAGACTGTCAACTAAGGGCTTAAGCTTGATAACTTGGAATTCATACAACAGCCTAGCATGAATTATGCAAAAGGCAGAATTTGTAGCAGAGAAGGTTACTTTGGCAATTAAAAACATTGCATAGAATTAGTTTGTCCATTACTACAGTGATTTTACAGTAAGCTATGTTATCTTTCCCGTAGGTAGAATCAGGTCGTTCAAAGGATCTCATGGAATTTAATGTCAACCTTCTCAATTAAAGGTAAAGGGACCCCTGACCATTAGGTCCAGTCGTGACCGATTCTGGGGTTGCAGCGCTCATCTTGCTTTATTGGCTGAGGGAGCCGGCGTACAGCTTCCGGGTCATGTGGCCAGCATGACTAAGCCACTTCTGGCGAACCAGAGCAGCGCACGGAAATGCCGTTTACCTTCCCACCGAAGCGGTACCTATTTATCTACTTGCACTTTGACGTGCTTTCGAACTGCTAGGTTGGCAGGAGCAGGGACCGAGCAACGGGAGCTCACCCCGTCATGGGGATTCAAACCACCAACCTTCTGATTGGCAATCCTAGGCTCTGTGGTTTAACCCACAGCGCCACCCGCGCCCCATAACCTTCTCAATTACTCTACTTTTATTTCAAAAGGTGTTCCTTAGACCATGGGGAAAGACTTTAAAATATGGAAACTGTATGGTGCAGAAAACAAGTAGAACCCAGGAGAGTCTTGAGGTAGTTACAGGAAGGATTTTACCCAAGAAGGGTCTAACATATAGGTCACAGGCTTCATGGAGCTCTGAGTGATTTGAGTATGGCTCACATTGCTTTGTTAAAATCCAAAGAATGGCTCATATTTGAGAAATTATTGTTGTTGTTGTTGTTGTTGTTGTTGTTGTTATTATTATTATTATTATTAATTCTGAACAAAGCTGGATGTTGAAGAGCAGCCTCCCCTAACCAAGTACTTTCCAGACGATCATGGATTATGGGAATAGCAATGCAAAACATCTGAAGGGCACCAAGGCTGTTGTAGAACATAAGCAGCTTGTCCATCAAATGCCATTTGACACTTGCCAGTTTCAAAATTACATCAGCTACATTAGAGCTATTTTTCTAGAAAAAGAGGGGCCAGAATTGAGTTCCTGTGTTCCCCTGGGGGAAAAAAGCCCTGAGCTACATACTACACAATGTACTGATCTGCCAGCATTTTCCTCTGGATGGTAGATCTTTTTTGACCAGAGTCTTGGTGTCAATGAAAATGCTTCTATAGCTAAAAAGTGAATTGTTGCTTAGGCTGCAGTACAAAAGCTGTTGGAGTGGGAGCTGTTGGTGTAAAGCAGAGTCCCGTGCCCAGCAGAAGGATGAGGAGTACGTACTACATACTCTATATTGCTTTCCTTACAGTTCAAAGCAGATATATTACAGAAAGACATCTTGCCTCTGCCGGAGCAGATAATGCATCCTCTCTCCTCGACAGCTTGGAGAGAATCACACAGTGAAAAACAGGAAACCAGTGTACGTCACATCCAGTCTCCCTTTCCCGTGAGAAACTCCAACAGTACAGACTGTGGAATGTAAACACCTGTCTCGTGACAAGCCCTTTCGCTGCACAGTGAAGGAAAGCAGAAACCAACATCCTCCCCCTTTCTGTGAACATCACTGGGCAGCGTGTTCGTACAATATCAGTACAAACCCAACTTCTGCACATAGGTACAGTGTTGATCCCTTGATACAATCTTGGACAATACATCAGCAGGAATTTCATTACCTGGCATATAGGACACCGTTACGAGTCCCTTCTGAATACATTCCCTAGCATGCTGCAACTTTAATTGCAAGTGCTTCGTGCTTTGCTTACAACCTTCAGACTTCAGGAAAGCCAAACATGCTTTGTTGTCCTGGTAAACCTGGATTGGACATTTGACAGGAATTTTCATATCTTTGCACAATTGTATCAACCATTCACAATCCTTAAGTGAATAAGACAGTGCATTCAGTTCAGCTTCACAAGTACTTAAGCTAACTGTTGTTTGCTTCTTGCATGACCAATCAAACAGACCCTGATTGTACATGTAGCAAACTCCAGACGTACTTTTCCTGTCTGCAGTGTCACTTCCAAAACTTGCATCTGCAAATATCTCAAGACCACCAGACTTCTGATTGTTAAATCTCAGTCTGTAATGCATAGTGCCTTTCAAATACCGCGCTATGCGTTTCAGAGCTTTCCAATCCTTGACACTAGGATTGTTGACTTGTCTGCTTAGCAAATTACAGCTAACAGCAATGTCTGGTCTTGAACATCTGGCAATGAAGTTTAGCTTGCCTAGCACACTTCTGTACAGTGTAGTGTCAGAAAATGCTTCTTCAGTGTCATCTACCTGATAACCTGTTGTCATTGGTGTGTCTACAGGGTTAGCATCCATCAGGTTTAGTTTGCTTAACACATCAGCAATTTTCCGTGACTGGTGTACTAGAATGTTACCATCTTGATCTCTTTCTATTTCCAGAGATAGGTAGTTGTTTACCTCACCAAGATCTTTCATGTCAAAGTGCTCTTTCAGTTGAGCTAGGGCGTTATTGTACATTGCGACATCTTTCCAAAAGAATAATAAATCATCAACATAAAACAAACAGTACAGTTTCTTTTGCCCCTCCTCTTTGACAAATACACATGGATCAGCTTTCCCTTGTTGAAAACCTAGAGAAAACAATACTTCAGTGAGTTTTGTGTGCCAACACCGTGCACTTTGTTTGAGACCATAAAGGGATTTCTTCAGAGCACAAACAAATCCCTGTTTTACCTGTACGCCATCAGGTGGAAGCATATAAAGTGATTCATCTAGAGATCCGTACAGAAAAGCTGTATTAATATCATGGTGACTAATGTGTAGTTTTTCCTCTGCAGCTAGCTTGAGCATAAGCCTAATGCTTTCATACCTCACTGTGGGTGAGTAGGTCTCGTGATAGTCTTCACCTGGTACCTGTGCAAAACCTCTGGCTACCAATCTGGCTTTGTGTCTGACTATCTTGCCATTTTGATCTGTCTTCGCTTTGAAGACCCATTTGCTTCCAAGCAGTTTCATTCCTGGAACTACTGGAACAAGCTCCCATGTTTTGTTCCTTTCCAAGGAATCAAGCTCAGCCTTCATGGCATTTAACCATGGCTCAGCTTCCTTTGAATCCAAACCCTGGATTTCTTGGAAACTTGAAGGTTCAAATACCTTCTTGGAGCTTTTAACAGCTGTTACTGCTATCGTAGCAAACTCATCAGCAAATCTCTTTGGAGGTTTGCCTTTTGTGGCTCTCTGTGACCTACGAATTAGCCTTAAGTCTTCAACACTCTCCTCTTCCTTCTTAGGAGAAGAGCGACCTATTGTGAACAATGGTTCTTCCAATTCTTGATCAGAGCTTTCAGAGGGTCGCATAGAGGCTTTCGCACTCTTGAAATCCTCTGAATCACCCGATTCAGTTTCAGATTCAGACTCAGAACCTTCATCAGTGGGTGTGGGTTGTTGTGGTTGCTTTTGACTACCCTCAGTCTCATCACCGTCATCAGGATAACATTGGAAAATTCCCACATTCTCCCCCCACTTTGCATTGTACTCAACACTTCTCGTGAGCTTAATTGTCTTAGAGTCAGTCATCATTATTCTGTAAGACCCTTTCTGATAACCTAGAAAGATACCATGCAATCCACGCTTGTCTAACTTGGAGTTTTGTGGTGAATGAACCCACATGTCAGAACCAAAAATTTTCATGTGCTTGATGTATGGCTTCTTGCCAAACATCTTCTCATAGGGGGTACAACCAATCGCTGAAGATAACCTGCGATTGTAACTGTAAACAAAACACGAGAGAGATTCGGCCCAATAACTCTCTGGAAGATTGGCATCATGCAGCAAGGTTTTTAACCCTTGAAGCAATGTCTGATTTGCCCGTTCCGCAAGTCCATTCTGCCATGGCGAGCGAGGACTAGACAAATCGTGTTGAATTCCTTTCTCAGTCAGAAAAGCTTCAAACTGCTGAGAAGTGAATTCTCCCCCACGATCACTGAAAAGAGTCTTTATCTTCTTACCATGCACATTTTCCAACCAAGCACAGAATTCCTTGAACCTAGGAAAAGCCTCTGATTTCTGCTTGAGATTGTACACAAAAATATATCTAGAAAATGCATCAATGAGAACCATGAAGTACCTATTTCCACCCAAAGAGGGCGCTAGTGGTCCAACCAAATCAGCATGAACAACTTGGTATGGTTCCGTAGCTTGCCTACTAGACACCTTACCTTTCGCAGCCATTTTCACCTTGTTTGCTGCGCATGCTTTGCACTTCATGTGGTACCTGCAGGGTTTAATAGTCATACCTTCAACCAAGGCAGGCATTTTAGATACTGCCTCAAAATGCAAATGACCAAATTTTCGATGAAAATCATGAATACATTCTGCATGCAAACTTTTGTTAGAACCTGCAATGCAACAAGTGTCATCCTGCACAACATCATCATAATACAAAACAAACAAACGATCAACATATTCAGCATGCAATACATAGTCATTTTTCTTTGTGATGATGCACTTCTTGTTCTTGAAGGACACGTCAATGTTCCGCTCATTCAGCTGTCCAACGCTGAGAAGATTATGTTTGGAATCTGGCACGTAAAGGACATTCTGTATCGATAAGTCCAAACTCTGAAGAACAACAGTTCCGTAGCCTTTACTGGGAATAGTGTGGTCATCCGCCTGGTGAATCGCACCTTCCTGCGGTGTAAAAGACACAAATAGTCTCTTATCGTTGCACATGTGGTGGGTTGCCGCTGAATCAACAACGAAGAAAGATCTAGACGTCTTCTGGACCTCTGCAACCTTTGGAGTGAAGCGTGAAACCATAGCCTTGTGCTGCGTTGTCCTAGACACCGGACCTTTGCCTTTGCCTCGGCCTTTTCCGCGCGATGAGCTTTCGCTGCGCTGCTCTGTCTTGGCCCTGGGATATCTGCATTCCCTCTTCATATGGCCTAGACGTCCACACGAGTAGCATTTCACTGCCTTCAAAGCTTTGGCGCCATCTGGTGGTTCCACTGCACTATGGGATGACGTCTGTGAAGACTCCCCCTTGCCCATGCAGCTAGCACCCCGGCGATCTGCTTCATTCTGAATCACGGCAGTAACAAAGTCCACTGTCAGCTGAGCAGTTGGCTGCACAGCAATCTGGGTTGCAACAGACTCCCAACCTGAACCCAAAGATTGTAGTATCATGAAAGAATACACAGCCTCTGGAAAATTGAGTCCTCTCTGTTGCAGCTCATGTCTCAGATTTTGCATCTCCATCAGATGTAAACGCACATCTCCACCTTCAGCAAGAGCCATATTATGCAGCTTGTTAAAGTAAAACATAGTAGATCCAGCTTCTGTCCTTAAGTGAGCCTCTCTCAAAGAATCCCAAATTTCTCTGGCTGAGGTCTTATCACGCAATAGACAGAGCTCTTCTGGGGATACTATCAATGTAAGAGTTCCTCTTGCTTTGGAATCTTTAGCTGCCCATGCATCTGTAACTGGAGCTGGGGGGGTGTCTGTAATCACCTCAAACAAACCCTCTTTCCGCAGAATTGCCTCTGCATACAAAGCCCAGTCCGCATAGTTTTTCTTGTTGAGCTTAGGAATCCCACAAGCATCCTGAAGGGCCATCATGACTCTGGCATTAGCCTTCAGCGTCATATATGCTGCTTTAAATCTTGCTGCGTCACTGCTGCAGCTGCCTTATTCCAAAGGCGCTTTTAAAAGTTACTTTCGATTTCCCCAGCATTGTAACTTGTGCCTGGGAGCCTTTTGCGTATTCTCGGCAAAACGGCTTTAAAAGTTCAAAGTCCAGCCATAAAGCCATTAACTGGAAGCTGGCAGGCTGCCCGGAGCAGTAGTACATACCTCATCAATCACTTTTACGCGCAGAGCAGATTCCGATCTGATCTGTCCCTCTGCATTCCGATCCTTTGCCGGCACTCCGATTCGACTTCTGGGCCCATAACCACGTGTTGGTGTAAAGCAGAGTCCCGTGCCCAGCAGAAGGATGAGGAGTACGTACTACATACTCTATATTGCTTTCCTTACAGTTCAAAGCAGATATATTACAGAAAGACATCTTGCCTCTGCCGGAGCAGATAATGCATCCTCTCTCCTCGACAGCTTGGAGAGAATCACACAGTGAAAAACAGGAAACCAGTGTACGTCACATCCAGTCTCCCTTTCCCGTGAGAAACTCCAACAGTACAGACTGTGGAATGTAAACACCTGTCTCGTGACAAGCCCTTTCGCTGCACAGTGAAGGAAAGCAGAAACCAACAGGAGCTGGGCTGTTGCTGGCAGGGCAGAAATGAGGGTGAAGAATTCTTGTGCTCTTCTGTTTTCTGTCCTCCTCCCTCTGTCTTGCTCATCCTCCCTAATTTCAGAGGGAAACTTCTTGTAGCCCTACAACTGCAGTACCTGGGACTTAAAAACATAAACATGATCCAGAGCTTCTTACAGGAAAATGTTGCTTTGGGATGTCAGTGTTTGTCTCATAGCAATTCTTGGTCCCCTCAATTGTGTCTAAAATGAGGGATTGCGGGGCAGCAGATGGTTGTGGTCACCAGTGTGTTTCTGTAGAAGCCTGCTCACTACTCAAGCCTACCATTTACATTATCACTTATAGCAGGATGACAGAGAGGTGGGACTCAGTATCACCTCCTCTCATTGATATTTTAGCTCAGTTCAATCTGTGATTTGCCCTTTTAACATGAAAACAAACCAGTGCTTGAAAGGAGTTCAGGTCTTATTATCGTCCCAGGAAAATGACTTTATGTAAAGAAGTCTTTAGTTTCAATTCTCCCCCTCCCTCAATCTGTTCCCCGATGCAAATCTTGTGGCAAGAGACACTTTTTGTTATTCCATTTTAGGTGTGTGCGCTGGCACCTCTTTCAAGCTCTCTGCAATTCAGTCATACCATACTGGTGCTTGCTTGCGATGCAGAGTGGCAAATGTTGCAACAACAACTATGCTGTGGACATGGAACTGTCATCACCTTTCTCATAAGAAAAACTTTACAAGCCCAGGCAGGGCAGAACTGTGGCAGTTTACCAAAGCCTAGCTTCAGTTATGAAGTTCTCCTTTTCTCTTTGCATGGACAGGCGGAGTCCCCCCGACCCCAGGCGACCCCCGAGCGGAATAATGACTCAAGACAATGTGCTATGGGTTTAAAATTGACCACAACTTTATTAAGTTTCAGATGCAGGGAGACCTTGGCTCAGGCATTGGGTGTTTATCCTTCCCAGTCCCCAGCCAGGGATCTGGGGGACATCAGGGTTATCCAGAATGTGAGGGGATTGGACTGACTTTGGAGAACATATGTTCAAGCAGAGAGCCCGCCCCCCAATTCACCACCATTGCAGGGGAGAGCAATGACAACCTCTCAGCATACGGCCAATGCCTCCCCTCAACACCTTTCTCATAAGTAAAACTTTACAAGCCCAGGCAGGGCAGAGCTGTGGCAGTTTACCAAAGCCTAGCTTCAGTTATGAGGTTCTCCTTTTCTCTTTCCAAGAGGGTTTCTGTTTTAATACTTTCTTCCATATCTGATAGCTCAGTAGGTCTTGTAGCACAGAGACAACAGTGACTGATGAGGTGCAACTTCACTTTGCGATGATTCATAATCCATTCTATCCTTGCAATAACATTTGAATGCAAAGTAGAGCTGGTCAGCCCATGGCCCAAACCTCTGTGTGTCCCCCATTCTCACAAAAGCATCCTGTACCTGGCATTGCAAGCTGGGACACAGCACCCCAGTTTTTGCTGGAGAGTATGCTCCGTTTTGACTGTCTCTGGTGCCCCAAAGAAAATTCTAGAATTATTTCTGAGAGTAAAGGAAACCTTCCTAATTCCACAGATGAGATGTCCTGAATAAAAATAAAATCTTCCTCAATACTGAGCTCCTTCTGGTAATTGCTTTTGCTAATATAGCAGTGATTCTGTAACATCATGTACCAGTGTGGTTTCATACCACCTGATGAACAGAGTAATAACTTTGCAGTGACACAACAGCCATCACAGATCCTCCTAAGCATTCAGTTATGACCATCATGGAACACCCTGCCATATATTATAATGTGGGTTTTAGCTGATCAAGTCCACATTATGTGGATTTCCTTGGCCCATGGGCCTTACTACTTCATTTTTGACCCTAAAGCAATCGCTCCCTGCACCCCCACAAAATGGGAGAAGCCCCGACTCTTGATTATGTGAAATATCAAAAAACCTTCAATGGCAGTATCCTAAAAATGCCTCCTGGATTAATAAAAGGCTGTTTTTTTAAATTGCCATTTGAGTTTCCTATATATTTTTAGTCTATTTTTAGTTAGGGTAGTTGAGGGATAGACAGCTTAATGAGGAGTCTCATTAACGTCTGCAGGGGAGATCTCTGCTGATTGAGTATATGTAAAGAAAAAGGCACATTGCTATAATCCTTTGCACATTTATGTGGGAGTATGTGCCATTCAGCTCAGATTTACTTCCGACGTACAGCACAATCCTACGCTTGTTTACTAAGTAAGGCCCACACAGTTCAATAGGGCTTACTCCCAGGACAGTGTGCATAGTATTGCAGCCTAAACATGAAAAGTAGGATCAGGCTGTACATTTGAGACAGCTTGTACCACTATTTTCATTTTCTGTTATGTTCAATAGCATGGTGGGCCGTTAGCACTGCGGAGCTGCTGTTCGCCAAATCCCATCATTTCTCATCAGATAAGCCTGCAAATTAGTAAAAACTGACTGCTCGCTGACACTGTCTGAAGTCTTGCTTTTATCTTGGAAATGCAGATATTGCTGCCCTGAAGGCAACTCACCTTCCGCCGAATGGGGTTGAGCAGATCATGGCAGCTGCTCAATAACCAATCCCTTTTGCTACCGGTGTCTATCTGTTATCAGAAAGGAGGAAGTGAATGCTGGAAAGCATTTACTGTGCCTTAATGGCAATTGTTATTTATGAGACTGTCACTGCTCTGCCAGCCCAGATTACATTGTGACAACAATATAAGAAGTGAGCAGAACTCTGCAATGGATGTTTTCCAAAAAGGAAAAACAAAACCCGTGCAACATGCAATCTATAAACTCTTTGGATTTCTCACTCGCTTTAAACCAACTGGAAACCACCAGCTGTCAGTTCCTATAAAGCTGCTTTCTATGTCTCAGTGCAAACAGTTTTGAATTTGCTGCCACAGCATGCAGGTATAGCAGCATACCGAAGCTGACAAGTGCTCCCCAGCTCCCCAAGCTTACCCCACTTCCATTTGCCCTGAAAAACACATTCCTAATAAAAAACAGAGGGGGAAAGGCTTTGGGCCATCTCTTTCTGGTTGTGTTTTCTCCCTCTCTCCATAGATGTCCAAAGATGGATGGTGTTTACAGTCTCATTGCCATCCCCTAAGGCCATGCTGGGAAATCTTTTTCAAGCTGAGGGCCATATTCTTCAGTGGAGCACCTTCTGGACCACCACTGGCTACATGCCAGTGATGAAGCTAAAGCATCAGAGCAGCAGATGTGACTCTCACCTTTATACAGCAGGCTATATTTCAAACGTCACGTGTTGTGTATATGTGTGTGTGTGTGTGTGTGTGTGTGTGTACACACACACACAAAGCAGACCCTCCAAGTGTCCCTATTTTCCAACGACAGTCCCAGATTTACAGAAGCCAGCATGGTTTCTGATTTGATCCCAGAATGTCCTGCTTTTCCTTAGGACATCCCTATTTTCATTGGAGAAATGTCAGAGGGTATGGAGTTATGCAACCCCTGAGCCAAGGAGATAAGTAGCTATACAACCTTTAGAAGATATCTGTATAGGGAAGTTTTTTAAAATTTTCAATGTTTTGTCATGTTTTTATATATGTTGGAAGCTGACCAGAGTGGCTGGGACAACCCAGTCAGATGGGTGGGGTATAAATGATAAAATCATTGCCATCATCATCATCATTGACTAGGACGTCCCTATTTTCATTGGAGAAATGTTAGAGGGTATGAAAAAGGCATAGAGCAGGGCCAGAAAGGAGGAGGACCTGGTGGTATGTGGAGAGTCCAGAGATGTCTGGATGGCTGCATTTGGCCGCCAGGCCTAATGTTCCCCAGCCATTCCCTAAGATAGCAGGAGTTCTCTGAGCCACCTTGCTCACAATGCCTCCCTCTGATGAAGGACTCTTGCCCAGATCAAGTCACTAGTGGTCTTTTAGAGAGCCACCCTTTATAGCAAACATGTTCTCTGGATCACCTTATCCACAATGCCTTGTTCTGAAGGACTTTTCCTCAGATTGAGGCATAGGCAGCATTCCAGAGAGATCTTTGGTAGCATCACCACCACATTGCTGCAAGGGCGAAGTGGTGGCAGTGGAGACCTCACCACAATAGACATTGGGGGGGGGCGGTTGGACAACCATGCCAGTCTACCACCTGCTAGCCCTTGTTGTATACCCAGCAGTTGCACCAGAACTTGAGGATTCCCACACCCCTGGCATTTTCAGAGTTTGTTTGATTATATTTCCAGCAGAAACTTGGCATATAATTTTCACATTTCTCTGAAGTTCAATGGAATTCACAACCACGGCTGTTTCCTACGTCATGTTCCACTTTTTGATACCTGCTAATTTGCGCAACTTAAAAGATGACAAATTTCCTTTGTGGTACATTACTCATTAGAGCACTGACAGATCCTGCCATCGTTAACAAAAGGTTTAATTTAAAGCAATATAAACAGCATTGTACGGCAGAAGTGGAAGAAGGGGCAATTAAAATGCATCTGCTATGATGGAATGAACTTTAACAAAGATCCTAATGATCATATTAGAAGTCATGCATGAAGTTCTATTTTTGATGAATGGCATAATCATAAAAAAGAAAAAAGAGGAAAAAACCCTCCACTTTAACATAAATATGAACCGTGGCATTTGTGAACCTGATAGAATCGTGACACTGCAGACATTTTGCCATAATGAGAAGGGAGAAAAAGAGAGGGGAAATATTCTCTCGCTGCCTATGCATCATTTCTTCCATAGAAGGTCACTCTGTTGTAAAGTGATTTTTGTAATTGTTGTCATTCTATATCACTTATGTCACATTTAGGCTAGATTAATTTTGAGAGTATCATTCTAATAGATGATTAGCTAGCTGCTTTGTTCAATGCTGTAGACACACACACACACACAGAGAGAGAGAGAGAGAGAAAGAGAGAGAGAGAGAGAGAGAGAGAGAGAGAGAGAGAGAGAAGCCAAAATACTATCTATTGTAAAACAGACAAATTAAGGAGAAGCTCTGAGGTGGGTTTGTTTCACAACAAACAACAATATGCTGGTTCAGAGATCAAAGTCCAGAAAACTAACTCTCTCTCTCTCTCTCTCTCTCTCTCTCTCTCTCTCTCACACACACACACACACACACACAGACACACACACACACAGACACATTCTCTTTCTTTATTTGTTTAGCCATAACATATTATGGGACAAAAGTCTGCACTGCCTTCCCCTTCTCCTTTATGGTGAACTCCAAGCAATGCATGTGAAAAGCACTACCTTCCAGGAGCTCCTCCCAAGTGCTGGTGAAGAATCCATGACCAGTGGGATTGCCTCACCTTGGGGTGACCAGGGCCCCTAGCTCCAGTATGAGGGAAGCCTCCAAGCCCTGCTTGGTCTCCAAAGAGTGACACTGACACCTTTCTCTGCCAACAACCCTAGTCTTTGGCACAATGGGAGCAGCCAACTTACTGCCAAGAAAGCCTGAGGGCACATGGGCGCCGCTGTAACTGTTTCTGACAAAGACCCACCAAGGGCGCCCTCGCCACATGTGTTTGGGAGTAAATAGGAGTCTGCCCAGGGACGTGGGTGGCGCTGTGGGTAAAAGCCTCAGCGCCTAGGGCTTGCTGATCGAAAGGTCGGAGGTTCGAATCCCCACGGCGGGGTGCACTCCCGTTGCTCGGTCCCAGCACCTGCCAACCTAGCAGTTCGAAAGCACCCCCGGGTGCAAGTAGATAAATAGGGACCGCTTACTGGCGGGAAGGTAAACGGTGTTTCCGTGTGCTGCGCTGGCTCGCCAGATGCAGCTTTGACACGCTGGCCACGTGACCCGGAAGTGTCTCCGGACAGCGCTGGCCCCCGGCCTCTTGAGTGAGATGGGCGTACAACCCTAGAGTCTGGCAAGACTGGCCCGTACGGGCAGGGGTACCTTTACCTTTTTTTTAGGAGTCTGCCCAGGGAGGGATGTGGGCTGGAAGGGGTGTCTCTGTTGGCACCAGTGAGCATCCTTGGAACGCCCCACCCATTTTGCAGACCCTCCAGCAGCTGTACTATTGAGGCAGGAGGCAGAAAGTGGAGGTGATGCTGGGCAGGTAATGAGGCAGCGTGCCTGCAGTAGAGAGGGTAGCCTTTGCCAGGATCTCACTAGCCTCTTTTATTCTCCTCCCCAGGTCCCCTGGCCTGCCTTCCCTGTGGCTGTGGGGAGGGGTAAAATGGTCCCTCCAAAGCTCACCTGCTCACTTTACTTGAAGAGTGTGGAAGGGATGCCTCCCACCGTGTGTGTGTGTGTGTGTGTGTGTGTGTGTGTGTGTGTGTTAAAACATTTTCTTGGGTTGTGATAGAACATACAGAGTTTCTGCTTCCAAGTCATAGAGTCATTTGAACAAATCAGTCATATTCAGAGTGAGACATTCCTGTTACAGGCAATACTTTGAGGGCTATGGTGGGCCCACAAAGGGATTTCCTTCAAAGCAAGCAAGTAATTTTGCCACACACACACACACACACACACACACACACACACACACTACCGCCCTGGGGCACGTGCCTCCTTTTGCCTAATCGTAGAGCCGGTGCCGTCTCACATTTCCACAACCTTGAGACCAATGAATGTGAGTACAGTCGTACCTCGGGTTACATACGCTTCAGGTTACATACACTTCAGGTTACAGACTCCGCTAACCCGGAAATAGTACCTTGGGTTAAGAACTTTGCTTCAGGATGAGAACAGAAATCGTGCTCTGGCAGTGCGGCGGCAGCAGGAGGCCCCATTAGCTAAAGTGGTGCTTCAGGTTAAGAACAGTTTCAGGTTAAGAACGGACCTCCAGAACGAATTAAGTACTTAACCCGAGGTACCACTGTATGTCCATTAGCCATTCAGCTAGAATTTAATTGCAAATCTTCTTGGGTTGTAGAGATTGTACCCATTTCCCCCCTTTTTGGAAATGGGACTCGACAACGTTAGAATGCTGCCACCTTCTGCCTGTCTCTCTGTCTCCTGTCCGGCTCACAGACAGTAGCAGCTGGCTCTGCCTACATCCCAGAGACTTGTAAGCTGATTTATACTGATCCTGAACTGCCGTTCTGCAATATATAACATGACAAGTTAAACACAAAGCCTGCCAAAAATTCTTGATAGGCTCGGCTCTCATGCAGCAGCACTTGAAAAGACCATTACAACTGCCATCTAACTACAGTTTGCTCAATATTTTTGACAGTGAATTATCTGAACAGCAGTTTATCTCGGTGCTCACTGGTGTTAAAGCAGTGGTGTTAGAGCAATTTAAGGATTCAGAAGATGAAGATTTTGCAGGGAGGTGGGAGAGAAGCCTAAATACATAAAGTTGGTGTCAGTTTCAGTTTTGAATTGATTTGTTCTATCTCATCTCCAAACTCCACAATGGAGCCAAGAAGCAATTTGTTACCTGCTTAGGTTTTCCCCCTTATGTAGATCACAAAAGAGCTCAATGAATTCTAGCTACTGCCATTGCCTGCAGCCCTGGGTGAATGTAATAAGCACATTCCAGCAGGGATAGACTAAGAACAGCGCTAATTATGCTACAGATTAGGGGTCCAGCCACACAAGAGGTCCTTGATGCACCTGATGTTATTTTAGACCATTGAGCAGCATTTATATTCACAGTTGCAAAGTATTCTAAAGCATATGAAAAAAACCAAACCAGCAACATTTGCAGAAGACTAAAATTGCCTTCTACACCGCAGGTCAGGAGTGCCCATTTTCGCTCTTAGGGTAGAAGGGTAGGGCATTGTGAATCCCTCTTCAGAAGCTTAATTACAAGTGGTCTGCCCTGTTTAAGTGGCACTGCTGTTATAGGCTGAGATTATTGCTGGGAGAAGCCTGAGATTATTGTTGGGAGAAGCTTCATTGAACTTGTGTGAGGAAAGAAGAGATGATTCTGTAGCGCATGGATGTAGCATAGTGCAGTGCATGGGAGCTGCAGGGCCTCATGAGCAGAGTGATGTGGTAGCTCAGGAATGGGGATCTATGACCCTGCAGGAGTTACTGGACTACAACTCCCATCATTCCGCCCGCGACTCCCAAGCCTACCCTGAGCTGTTGGTGTAAGTGGGGGAGCTGTACTGCTTTGCCGGCAGCATTCTCCCTCTTCCCCCTTCGTTTTGACAGCTGGGGGGAGCCTTGGAAGTCACAGGCGGGTACCACACCAAATGTCCACCATGGGTGGCTTGCTCCACCCCCGTGAGCGGTTTGCTCCGCCCCCGGCTGCAGGGTTCGCACTCCGCTCCATGCACCCAAGTGGCTATCCTGTACCTGGGAGGGCACCCTCCACGCCCCGTGGCCCTTGGGACTGCGTCCGTCCTGGGCAGCACGGGCATATGCTCCTCCGTTGGGTAAAGGGTGTGTGGTTGAGAAGGTGTGAGAAAGGAGAAACCCAGGGACCAAACAGAGAGGCATTTGGCCCCTGGACCTGGGTCTTGTGTTACAACTCTTGACCTCTAGAATTGTGCTGTTTTTCTTTGTTGCTCATGTGGCAGTGAACAAAGGCTAGAACTTCTGAAAATGTGAGATTGCACTGCGTGGCTTTAACCTGCACAATGTGGGAGACTGCAAATGGAACCATGAATGTGCAGGCTGCAGGAATCATGCACACACTTGCTAGGCTCATTGAACACAACAAGCCTTATTCTTAGCTCATTTAGGACTCTTCTGGCAGTCATGTTGTTATGCAGTGAAAGAAAAGTACCCATATGCTATGCATCTCATAGAGTACATCCATTTATTTTAGCAACTTTGTGATTTTTGAAAGGTGACAAAATATAAGTTGAAAGAGCTGCCTGTGCAGCCTCACCTTATGCTGGTATGCAAATGTACAGCACTGAAAAGATGTGCATGTTTTGCACAATGTAACAATCCTTTTCTTTAGGATCCTGTTTTTGAATCCAGCAACAGTAGCTTGGCTTCCATGCTAGGCTTAGGCATTTTTACATCTGCATATACAGTGGTGCCCCGCAAGATGAAATTAATTCGTTCCGCAAGTTTTGTCGTCTAGCGAATTTTTTGTCTTGCGAATTATTATTTAGACAAAGGAAACAAAGTTGCGAGACGTTTTCGTCTTGCGAAGCAAGCCCATAGGGAAATTCGTCTTGCGAGGCAACTCGCAAACGGAAAAACCTTTCGTCTAGCGAGTTTTTTGTCTTGTGAGGCATTCGTCTTGCGAGGTACCACTGTATTTAATCACATATAAAGGAGCAATGACTCAGTGCTGACAAATGTACAAGAATTTTCACTTATGTGTGGTTTTTTTATAAGATTTGGGAACTTTCATACTCTCAGACAGAAGCATACAAGAATTTACGGTTATGCAGCAAAGTACTAACATGGATATCATAGTAGCAGTACAAAGGAACCAATGGAGGCTTAACCATCTCTAGGTCAACTGAGGTGACTTGCTGTCAGTCCATTTGCAGGGAAAGTTTGACGTCAAACAGCATCTGCAAATGGACTTCAAAGGGGCACACTGTTGGTCAACTGATTCAGATCCTTTGAACTTTGGCAGGTAGGCAGCCCAGCTTATACCTGGAAATGATGAATTGTGAATCTTGTGGATATTCTGAGACTTTGTGGGTCCAGTTCCAGAGGCAACCTTCCAGTTTGTGGTTTAGAAGCAGCCACTGTAAAGCACTGTGGCCTGTGTACACTGTGAATATTGTATCCAGTGAGTAGGCTCAGTAAGTTTTGAGAGCCTCCACAAAAGCCAAATGTTGCAGATCTGTTGCTCAATATTTGGTTTCTCTCTCATTTAACTTCTGACTGGTGTGCTTCTTCCCTGCTCACCCGTTTGTTCTAACGCAAGTCCCAAGGCAACCTTTGAGGCATCACAGGTTACAATAAATGGGCAGGAAGGATATGGGAATTTAAGAGCTGCAGAATTAAGCAGACTCACCATCAGCACCTCAAACATTCCTTGGTGCTCTCCTCCCCACACAAGGCTGTTCATACAATGGGGCAGCCCTCTGTAAGAAACCTTCTACAAATCTTCTGTAAAAACCGCAGTGACCAAGGAATCCCTGGATTTCTCCCTTTTTTAAAAACAACAACAACAACAAATTTTATTGGTTTTAAACAAATACAATAATCATTAAACACTTATTCAACAGTGCATCTAATGGTATTGGTTTTATCCATTGTCTCTTGACATGCACTTAGAAATTCACCATTCAAACATATAACTTCTCCCACAGTTGAAGGCACTTTATGGGTTTAAATCACATCTAGTTTGTGGGGATGGGGCACAAAGCAAACTCGACACTCTTGACACTGTGCCCATATTCTGCTGACCTCATCACCCTTCTCCCTCTCCATTGCAACCTCTGCACTGTGAAGTCAGGAAAACATCTCCAACCCACCCTACTTTGTTCTGCCCTGCCCCACCAGCCACTGCTGCCTGGATCACTCTTCACATGGACTGTTCTTATGGTTGCCAGTGATGGCCTTTCTCCATCAGCGACTTCTCATTTCCTTGATGCATCATATCTCTGTCCAGACAATCCCATCTCCAGTTACCATTTCCTCCACATAGTTTACAAATGTCATTTGCCAGGGACTCTCTTTCAGAAGTGTCCCTCTTCACCTCCGCAAATACTACTTATTGTTTGTAACTAAGTCTTCTCCAAATGCTGAGCCACTGTTGTTCCTTGCAAAGGCTGCAGAAGCTCTGGATCTGGGAATTAAAAGCAGGCATCATTAAGGAAACATCCGCCACAGCTTCCACATTCTGCACTCTTCATACAATGGTTTATCTAAGATGGCTTCTCCTTTCACCCAAAAGCTAGGAAGCTCCAAGGGTAATCCATAGATAAATTGGCTTTTAATATGTGATTCTGTCATTGTTTGCCACTAGGCACAAGCCCCTCTCTGCACTGTCAGCTTGATATTTGGTCAAGCAGGTTCTGCCTCACTTAAATTATCAGTTGGCCAGGGAGGAGCATGCTCAGTTATTTTACACAGCCTTCTCAGACTGCATATGTAAGCATGCAGAGGTCTCCTCTCTTGTCTTTCCTTCCTGAGTTTCAAAAAGGCCAAGCATCCATCACAATGTCTTTAAAGTGCTTTCAGAGATGCTTCTCAGGAACCACAATCCGCACTGGGAAGCTGGAGGATGGCATCACCCTCTGGAAACACTGTCAAGGACTGTGCTGCTTTCTGATCAGTCCAGACATTCATGAAGGCCAAAAGATCCAAGATTAGCCAGGCATTCACTGATTTTGGGTCCATCCAAGTGGCTAGAAAATTTCTTCTCTGGCATTAAGGCTTTTGCCACCTTAAAGCTGCTAACACCAGTTGTAAGACTGGTGTATAATTTTTTTAAATTTGTTTAGTAATACACACACACACCGTTTATTCAAACAGATCTATATAAGCGGTTTACATAAAATGGTATAACAAAGTCATTAAAGGAGCAATAAAACATATTCTAAGAACAGTACAGTAGACATAATAAAAATATCCAAATGTAGATAAAATCAACTGTTTTAAAACTTCACAAATGTATATAATAGTGTTACATGGCTAGGTAGGCTCTCCAATATTAAAAAAGTGTTTAGTAGGCATCAAAAACAGTACAACAAAGGCGGCAGCCTAATATGAGCAGGCAGAGCGTTATAGAGAACACAAATGTGGGACAAGCATGATGTGGCGCTTGTAAAAGTGCCAGTTCTGCAGATCGAAGCAGTTGCGTGGGCACATATGGAGCAAGGTCATCCTTCAAGAGAACTGGTCCCAAGCTGTTGAGGGCTTAATATATGTATTAGAGTCCTGGCAGTTAAACTGACAGCAAAGGCTTCCAACCCAGAACTGCTCTTTACAGGAAGGTTTCCAAGACAACGCAACAGCCGACAAGATGGAATAGCAGCAAAGCAAGACACAGAACCTTAGCTAAGTACTAAGGACATGGGACAGCACCACCTGGTGGCTGGAAGGGTTGTATGCATGTATATTTGTGTGTGAGTGTGTGTGTGTTTTGCTAACTGTGTTTTATAGAAGGTGGCTATTTTACAGATGATTTGTAATCGCTGTACAGATTTGATAATTATTTCATATGGTTCATGTTGCAGTTGCGATATTCTACTTTCTTATTTATTCTATGTGAGCCGCTTTGTGACTCGTGCGGTGAAAAGCGGCTTAGAAATATAAGAAATGAAATGAAAATGGGCATGTGGAGCCGACCCTCTCCTAACAACCTCCAGGAGAGGGAGAGGGGGCGGTGCCTTGGGGAGGGGGGAGCGCGAGGAGGGTGGGCATCAGAAGGGGGTGCCCTTCTCTTTCTGCGAGCAGCTGACAGGGAGCTGCAGGCAGCCTTTGCACAAGAGGCTGTGCAGAGGAAGGGGAGGCGGGGAGAAGGTGAGCTCATCTTATTTGATTAGGGCTGTCACCATCAGACAGTGTTTGCAATTAGTCCATGCCAGCCTTATTCAGTCCTTGGATTCCTTTCAGCAGTGGGGCAGGGAGGGAAGGGAGCACTTGAGCTCCATTGAACTGGAGCGTGGCATCTGCTGCACACGGAGGGGAGAGGTTGGGGGGTCAGCGCTTGATTTTGATAAAGTGTGCCAGATTAATTGTCTCCAGTAATCCTGTTTGTCATGGTAGATGTGCAGAGAAGTCTTTGTGGCACAGCCTGACATATGGGCTGGCCTGCTGCTTTGCCTAGCACATGCTCTTCACAGTTGGCCTAGTTCCCAGAGCCTTGTTTTTCCAGGGGAGTGGAGCCTCCTGCTCCTATTCATCTGGCCCCCAGCTTCACAAACAGGCTCCCTAATCTTCAGGCCTGTCTGGGCTACTCAAAGCAACTGCATTATTCAAAAAGATGGGGGGGGGGAGGGAGAGAGCTGGGGCAGGGGGGGAGGGAGAAAGAGAAAGGGCTGAAAGGGAAAGGGAGCCAGATATGAACTTCTCCCCCCTCCACCCCACATTTGGGGAAAATGAAAGCACCCATATAATACTTCAGGCAAACTTCAGGCGCCTGATTTTAGAAATCAGTCCCAAACTCAAAACTAGCAGCTTTCATTTTTATCCAATGCTTCCTCACCAAAGCAAATTTTTGTAATGCTGAACATTGTTTTTGCCTTGTGCCTGGGTGAAATCTATAGGTAATTGGCATTTGTAAACAAGTGTGTTGCCCAGGGATTCAAACTTTTAATACAGTGGGTCAGGAAAGACCCTCTCCCCCCCCCCCACACACACAGTGGGTGCGTAGGGAAATGTAGGCTTGGTTTAGTATTTTGTTGAGGGCCTAGGGTGAGGTTGCAGGACGGGGGTTGGGGAGAGAATGCTGTTTGTTACAAATTGTTCAGGATAGGAGCACTATGTTTTAAATTTATCTATGGAGATCTTGAAAAAATACCTTTCTGAATTTTGCAAGAAGGCTGCACAATGGCAGACGAGATTCAGTTTAAAAAAGTGAAGTACACTGTGACTGCAACAACAAATCCCAACTTCGCTTTATATGCTGATGGTGTCAGAAGAACTGGCTGTGGCTACCCAGGAAAGAGATCTCCCACTGGGACGGCAGCTCATCAGTGTGCTAATGCAGTGAAAAGGAGAGAGGGGGAAATCTATGCTAGGAATGATTAGGAAAGGGACTGTAAACAGAAAATATCACAACATTATTATGTAACTCTATGGTGATGCAACCCCACTTAGAATACTGTGTATAATTCTGGTCACCCTCACCTCCAAAAGTAGTATCTTAGCAGAATCATCTTCATAGGAGAGGCTAAAGAGGTGGGGGGCCTTTAGTTTAGAACAGTAACAACTGAAGGTACATGGTGAAGTTGTATAACAACTATAAATGCAGTATGTGGAGAGAGTAAACAAACATGTTTTCTAGAACTGAGGGTCCTTCTCATGATGGCTATGCTCTGCCTCCCTGGTTGAAGGCAGTAATGCTTCTAAGCAGGACAGGATCATGCTCTTGTGCTGAGAAGGTTCTGCTTGAAGGTTCTCTACAGGCATCTGGTTGGTCATAGTCAAAGAAAATGTTGGTTGGCTCCAACTGTCTGTTGGAGCTGATCAAGGGTCTCTGCCTCCAACCCCAAGTAACACCTGCTGATAGGAGCTTGAGCTATTTCTCCAGTTAAGCAGTGGTTCCCAGCGCTGCATCCATCCATTCAAAACCTTCACATTTGTAACACTGCTGTTCTCAATCTCAGCAGACATCAGCGTATCAGTGTATTATGAGTTTCAGTAAGGCTTCAATCCTCATCACATTTACAAGAGAGAAAGTCCCATTGAACAAAGCACCATCCATTCAAAACCTTCACATTTGTAACACTGCTGCTCTCAATCTCAGCAGACATCAGCACCATCGTCTTTCATCCAACTTAAAATTTAAGCTTTTTGTCCTGTATTATGAGTTGCAGTAAGGCTCCAAGCAAGGGTTACTTCTGAGGAAACAGGCATGAGGTTGCCTTTATGAAGACTCCTCTAAAACTGTAGGTTTTCCAAAAAAAATAATTGACACTTTCAATATACCAATAATTATAAACTATAATGTGGCAATGTTTTGCCTTGTTGAATCACAGCCACTTTAAGGAGTTGCAGCCAAAGATTACATTATAAATTCAGCAGTCTAGTGTTTAAGATGTTTGACTGACAGGCCAAGGTTTTGGGTATTGCTTATTCTCTCACTGAACAGATGCCTTTTGGCCACTGGTGTCTACAGAGGTCAGCTGGAAGACTTACCCCAATGCTTATTTGTGTACCATTGGTGCCATAATTGATGTGCATTAATCACCCTGGGTCAATAAGTCACAGCCTTTGGTGTGGACTATGTCTAAGTTGTCTGACTTAGCAATGAACTTCAATAAAGGCTTTAGTCATCATCAAACGTGTGTCCCTTAGCAGTATCTCTCTGACAAATGCCACATGCATTGTGGTACACTGGCCACCTGCTGCTATTTCTGCTGAATTCCCTTTCTTCTCTCCCCACAGGTGCACCAAACAGGGATGGGCCTATCCTTGAAATACTAATAGACGCTTTAAGATAATCTCTGGTTCGTCTGAAAATGCATATACTATACAGTGGTACCTCGGGTTACATACGCTTCAGGTTACACACTCTGCTAACCCAGAAATATTGCTTCAGGTTAAGAACTTTGCTTCAGGATGAGAACAGAAATTGTGCTCCAGTGGCACGGCAGCAGCAGGAGGCCCCATTAGCTAAAGTGGTCCTTCAGGTTAAGAACAGTTTCAGGTTAAGTACGGACCTCCGGAACAAATTAAGTACTTAACCCGAGGTACCACTGTAGTATATAGTATAAACAGGGGTGAAGGAAGACGCTGTGACACCTGAGGCTGGCATCACGATGTAGGGCGCAAGTGCGATGTCGCTACGTACACCACATGTGCCATATATAGCAACGCTGCACATGCACTGTATAGTGGTTTGCCGCCAGTGCCAGGATCCCTCTGGCGCCGCTACAGTCGTGAACGGAAGATCCTCCGTTCATGGCTGCAGCTGCAAGCAGAGGATCCCAGCACTGTCTGTACGGTACTGGAGCATCGCCGGTAGCAATCCGCTAAGTACAGTGCATGTGTGGCGTCGCACACATGCACTGTACATAGCGACGCTATACATGCACTGTATAGCGGTTTGCCGCTGGCGCCGGGATCCTCTGCTTGCAGCCGTGATCCTTCAAAGGTGGCTGCGGCGGCGAGATGGCTGCTAGCACCGCCACGAGCCCCTGTGGGGTGACTTCCTGTCACCCCCACAGACATGGAACCCGGGGCGTACCACCCCCATGCCCCCCATTGTGATGCCACTGAGTATATGAATATACCCTACCTACACAAACACTATGCCATAGAACAAAACAACATTACATCCCCACCTTTCTCCCTCCCTCTTCCTCTCCCCTCTGTTTCCCCCAACCAGAGCCATAGCTAGGTGATCTTGCGCCCCTGGCAGAACCATCCAAATTGCAGACAAATTAGATCTTCTTTCTACCTATCTTCCACCCCCATTCCACCCACTCAGTTCACTTTCTATTTAAAACTATTTCTTATGAGGCAATAATCAGTATTTATATTTATGGACATATTTTTAAGCTGATTTTGTGCCCCCCTCATTGCCTGCACCCCTGGTGGGGGCCCACGTCACCACCCCCTAACTATGACCCTGCACCCAACTGAATGATATCTAGAATGATAGTGTCTCACACAAAATGTAAACAAACTGTGGGAAAGACCCTATAAATAAAAAATGGAGATGATATGTGTACTTCTCCCTGTTTGTTTCTTTTGTAACACAAGAAAATCTCTAATAAAAACTAATTTTAAAAAAGAATATGCACACATACAGCCTATACAAAAATGTAGGTACCAAGGCTTCTTCTAGAAATAATTTCTCTTATTCTTTTAGAAGGAAATGGTGAATATGCATTGGGAGAGGGAAAGGGCACGTCCTTAGATTCAGAAAAGTAGCGAGTTAGGGAGCACTGATCTTATCATGCACCCATCCCTAAGCACTATGACAGCAGCTCTTATCTGAGAACAGGGATGGGAGAGTTATTCAAGCTAATAATGGTTTGGGCTCAGCAGCAAGAACTGGGTCCGGAAGTCAAGATTCCAAGGTACACAAACAAGGCAACAGATGTAGAATGGAACGGAAGTGACAAAGATATCCCTTCCATCACCCTCCCCCCGCCCCGCACCGGGAGGCCAAGCTCACTCTCTCACCTTAGGAGATTGCTGCATGAGTAAACATGCACTCCGTCTGGGCTAGCATGTCTGATCCCACCTACAGAGATAGTACTTGGTTGTTGGTGATAACTCTATGTACTCCAGCTCTACTGCCACCTCCTCCTGCCCAGCCCTTCCCACTGTGGTTCAGAGTCCCGTCCCCCCCAATGAAGCTCTAACCTCCACAAGAGAGGTGGTGGGCAGAGCTGGCAGAGAGCCAGTGTGGTGTAGTGGTTAAGAGCGGTAGACTCGTAATCTGGTGAACCGGGTTCGCGTCTCCGCTCCTCCACATGCAGCTGCTGGGTGACCTTGGGCGAGTCACACTTCTCTGAAGTCTCTCAGCCCCACTCACCTCACAGAGTGTTTGTTGTGGGGGAGGAAGGGAAAAGGAGAATATTAGCTGCTTTGAGACTCCTTCGGGTAGTGATAAAGCGAGGTATCAAATCCAAACTACTACTCCTCCTCCTCTTCTTCTTCTTCTTCTTCTTCTTCTTCTTCTTCTTCTTCCCTTTCCATCTCTGACATCTAGAGTCACAAGTGTAGGACCTCCATCCCTAAGTAGCACCTTTAACCCCCGCCATTGCTCCTTCTCCTACCTCTTCCTTTTCCATCTGGGGCTGCCAAACAATGCCAAATCCTGATGAAACTGAGAGGTCTGTGGCAGGTTGGATTCTGACCTATTTTGTGTGTAAGAAGTTTTTAACCTAGGGCTGCATTCAGATAGGCCACTCCACCTCACCTTTAGCACAGGAAGTCTCCACCTTGGGATCTATCTGTATGTGATGTCATTGTAATATCAGGTGATTGACATGTGGGTAGCACCAACCACCAGGCAAATTTGGTCGGTGGGGTGGGTGTGGAGATAATTCCCTATGCCTGCTCTTAAAAAAATCAGTTGGCAAATTTTATTAGTCTGAATCAGGGAGTATTGTTCATTGCATCTTTCAATTACATATCTAGTCATTAACTTTAAGAAAAGCTGTAATGCCTTCATTTTATTTCCAAGTGTGTGACTTGCATTTAAAAATGGCACACAAGGCAAACCAGAGTAATGAATTGGTAGGAAAAGGAATGATGGTGACTGGACACCTACATTTTAAAAAAAAAAAACAACAACCCTCAATGAAGTATTTCACATTCACTATTAAAATTGAATTATATCCCTCATATCTTCATTGAAGAATAATGAGTACACACCTACAGTTACACATGTGTAAAGAAGGGTACACATTAGATTGGCCTGATGCCACCTCTCCTGTTTTCTGTTTTCATTATCACGAACCTATTTCAAATTCAGTACACCTAAGAGATATTCTAAATGGATGCCAATTGACCAAAAATTGTCACAAGACTAAAAAAATATTGGCCAAACACACACGTGCAGCCTCCTCTCTGACTGTTGCTACTAGTCTGTACTTGAGAAAAATCAAAAGATGCACTGATTGCTGGGAACTGGGGAGAAAATGTAATGCGAAGGGCAAGTGAACAGGGAAAGGATAGATACTTTATACTTGCAGCAAAGGAGAAAACGAACCTTTTTGCCTTTAAAACCAAATTGCAGATCTTGAGATAAGAGCCTTCATTATGTCATTTTCCATTTTTGTCCCTACTTGAATTATATTATGAGAACAGAGTATTAGGCGCCCTAGTTTTTATTCCTAATTCAGTGGAAATAGCTTTTGCCTCTTCACTGAATGAAGAAGAGCAGTGTTGTCATAGTTCTCTTCCGTGGCCCAGTGCAGCACCTTAGTCTTCATCCCGTCCTTCGTGCATAGCCAGATTTGAGCAAGCAGAATTCCTGACACAGCCTGAGAGAAAGATACAAAAATAATTTACACAAAATGTATACAGCAGTCTGCTTCTGTTTTCCCCCACAGCTGTGTCATGTCTGCAGAGGTGCTGTTTGTGTGTGTAGAAATTCAGCAGGGACTTCAAAGATTTGACGTAGAGATAGTCAAGATGGCAAAAAGCAGTGTGTTTTAAGATCTTATGTTGCAGTTATTTCATATGCCTCCTAAAATAACAAGAGATATAGATGTGCTTGAGGAATAATTCATGTGGTCTGGAAAATGGGGAGGTAATGTCCCACTCCCCTCCTAAATGAAGCCCACAAGTGTTTGAAACAGCCCTGAGAAATGAAGACTGGTGTCAATGGCCATTTTGACTACATATCCCCTGTTGCGTGGCAATTCCCGCCCCCTCCCACAGATGGAATAAATAAAGACACAGGACACCAGAATTTAGGTTAATGGGCGAAAAATGGCCACAACTTTATTGATTACAGGTAAGAGTGGTATTGGCTTTAGGCATTGGCCCTAACAGACTATCCGGTCTAACCGGGAAGGGATAAGCACCAACAGGGGGAGTCCCCGAGATGCACATCCCTAGGCGCTCCCCAAGGGGTTACCGCTCGGAAGCACGCTTTAGGCCCTAGCCTCCGTAGGTTTCGGACGAGGCGAACGCCCCTCAGAGTCCTTTAACGAACTACCCTTCAAGATTTTGGGGGGAGGTGATGGCGTTCCTCCCCCCGACCTCATTTGCATAACAATACCCCTGCCAATGCCTAACCGCCAAAACCAAGGAGTTGTGACGTTTGCTACGAGGTAGGCGAAAAAACCAAGTGGCTTTAAAAATACAGCCAATTAGCCAAATGGAAAAAATCCTACTAGGCCCCTTGCGGCGACTAGCCGAAGCCCATAGCAAAGTCCGAATGCGTACCTAAAGGGTGGGTGGGTGGGAAACCACGGCTGCAGCACGAGCGAAAAGGGGCGAGCCAGGGCTGCCCTGACCTTAAGTGGCCTTGGTAAGCCCGCCCCTGCCGCCAGCCGATTGGCTGGTGCTGTAGGGGATGAATATTAATGGGGGGAATCCCTGGATCTCGTGGGGCTGGCGCCAGCCCCGTGAGAGTGTAGACGGGGGTGTGAGCCCGCAACCCCTCCCCTCCTTAGGTTCGGGAGAGGCTTTGGAGAAGTGCATCGCAAAATTCAGATGAGTGCAAATTTTGAAGGATGACTGTGTTTCAGTTCTCATAAAGTTTTGGAAGGGGCCAATTTGATACATTCATCAGACTGAATCAAATTCTTCCCTCAGCCCTCAATGTGAGTCTGGAGGGCCCTGTCATGCTCAGCAATGCAGTGTGCAGGGCTTTCAAGAGAAGTCAAAGAAAGTTCTGCAAAATTAGCAAAAGTTCTCAGACATGTGGGCTTTCTCAGTGATAAGTGGCCACCCAATTTTGCTTGAAGTGAAATTTGAGCTGAATCCTACTTAAGTAAAACATCTGTAAAAATGTCAGTGAAAGTTAAAAGACTGGTGAAATTTCTCAGGGGAGCTTCACACTTCTAAACAGAAAGGAGTCTTGATTAAAAACAGAAAAACAAAAAGGTCTATGTATTATCAAGTCATGCTAGTTAAGAGACATGGGTTGTGTCTCTGTAAGTTTCTGCCTCCCCCTCTCCATATTTGAGAAGATGGTATTTACCATAAATCAACACAATAACAAATCCAAGTTTACACTGAATATATTCCCCCAAAATTGAGCCGCAACAAATCCTGGACCCTATTTTTCTTCAATGCATGCTTTTTGCCATATTTTAAAGTGTACATTTATGAGAAGGAGCCCTTATTTCAGGGATTTTAAATGAAAAAGGGAGTTAGACCCTAATCTTTAAGTCCAATACTGCCATTTCCAAGAATTTGCTGCACTGCCTGCAGACCTTTTGGTTGCTCTGAAAATTACATGCAAGCAATTGAATATATCATACATCCCTCCTCTTCTTGTGGAAACTGTTTTCTCTCATTCTGGGTGCCTCATCCCCAAAGCAGTGGAGGTTTTTTGTAAAAAAAAATAATTAAAAAAATCTTAAAATGTATGAAAATGAAAACTCTGGCTCTGAAAGCTCTGAGGCAGACTGGTGCAATGAGTCAGAACAAAAAGCATTCAGTGCACAGAAAGCCAAACCCAAATGGAAAGAGCTTCTGCCAGCATCAGCATCGGGATTCCTATTCCACAGATGGCCACTGATCTGCACTGAAAGTGATGTGTCTTTTAGCAGTGCCTGCCTGCCTGCCCACCCATTCCTTTCAACACACCCCAAGGCAAGGTTCACTGACCAGCCTTAAGTCATGAGACTCAGAATGTCACAGACATGATAGATGTCTGACATTCAAAGAATAGTAATGAGGGAGTTGTGGTTTTAAGTTCAGAGGGGGGAGCAAACTCCTCACTGTAGAAATGAAAAGGGAGCTGGGCTTTTTGCAATCTCCGTGTTTCCTGCAAAATGAAATCAGGTAGAATCCAAAAGTGATTTCTAAAGTCTCCTTCCTGGATTCCATTTGTCTCCTCTGCCTCCTGTATGATGATCCAAAATGGGTCTGGGAAGTAGGTCCCAAAATCTGGGACCTAAATCCTCATTATTGTAGTCCTGCCCAGCAGACTGAAAAGGCACACAAATCACCTGGCGTCTTCCGCTCTTCATATGCTCCTCTTGGTTTGTGACACAAATCTTTAGACAATTTTCCTTGCTGAAAACAAGACATTCTTAATACTACGGGAGAAACCTGCATAGTGCACGTTTTGCCCACAAAAGATGTGAAGCAATCTCTGTATCATTCAATTTACTCTAGGCACTTAATATTCCATCATCATGTGGAGGATGCTTCAGCTCAAGCTGATGCTGTATCACTGCTTATTTCTGTGTATTCAGTCTCAGATTGGCGTCTTGGTCATCCACTTGAACAGTATGGATTAACATTCCAGAAGGGCAACTTTGACTGTCCAAAGTCATATCACTAACTGGAGGTACCATAGTGTCTTTAACGACTGACCAGTGAACTTCCAAGAGAGGATCACACAATCACAACTTTGCCTTGTAACTATGTACCTTTCGACAATCAAAGCAAGGCCTGTAGATGTTTTCTGCTTTATGTTCATTTCTTGCCTTTCATGGTAACGGTGATGGTGATGTACTGTCTCTGTGAACTTCAGGTGCTAAAGCAAAGAAGGCGGAAAGGCTGCTGCCTTCTTGCTCTGACTGCAGACTTTCCAGAAGCATCAGATGGCTACGACTAACAAGAATCCTGGTCTAGATGGGCTTTGGATCCAATAGAACATCACTCTTCTTCTGTTATAAGCCAGATCCAAAGTGTTAAGTCCTCACCATGTTGGACACTGTATACAAAATGTTTATTTATTCTTGTTTGTTTGTTTGAAAAAACAGCTTTCTCCCAACAGCTCAAATAATATTTGCTACATAAATCGAACCCTACATAATCAGTGACTGACCCTACCATCACCCCAGATTTGAAACCTATCTGTGATGATGCAGTATTCATCATTCTAAAAACTCTTTTAGAACATGTATTCGCTAATGTTGTGCGACTTGAGAAGGCCTTGAAACCAGCATGTCAGAATTCGGCAAATATCACTTGTTTGGTAATTATGCAGCATGTTAATGAGATGCATGAATATGTTCCACTTTAACTATATTTGACATTTGCCAAGTGCCTGGGGGATACAGATGAGGAAAGGAGGCATAAGGAGAGGGTCACTGCTTGAGGGCAGCTCACATGTATATGTTATTACTTTGATCACATATTTATGAACTGGGAGAGCATTAAGGGAGATACTCACCACATGGTGCACACATGGAAGCTGGAAGGTCCAGCTCCACTTATTTTCATTCCAATTCTACTTTCTCTTATGATGATTAGCTCATATGTTAAACAATGTTTACTGCTCATTCTGTGTTAAGATCCTGCCTTGTCTGCAACCTTTATAGGGAGGGAGACTGATGCTGCAGTTGTAAGCCCACTTACCTGGGAGTAAGCCCCATTAACTCAGTAGGGCTTACTTCTGAGTAGACATGGCTAGGTTTGCAGCTTGTGTTTGTTTCATGAGAGTATGCTCTGTAGTTCTTGTGGTATCTGGACGTTATCAGATTTTTAGACCTTGGTTCCTAACTAAGTTATGGGTTTGAACCTGCCATTTTTAGAAGTGATTGACAATGAGGAAATAGCAGACTGCTAGTCCTGTTTCATCTTTCAGTTGACTTGAGGACCTTGGCTCATCAAGATGCCTTCTCACTTCAGATTCTATCAAAAGAATCTCATTATACTTTATCTGCCTCCAGTGTTTACGCATTTCAGATATCAAATGCCTCAATGTTCTACTTGATTAAAATCTTCTGAATTCTCCCTCCAAGTAAAGGTTTGCTATTCTCATTTCCCCTCTTTTGAACTAATGGTGGGCAACAGAATGAAATGCATTTGTTCTTGTAACAGGCTTATGAGTGATCAGTTTGATACAATCAAACTTCAGTTTTCCTGCTAAGGAGTCCCCTGGTTAAGCAGGTAATAACTTAAATAGTCCTCATAAAGTATTTTCACATTACTTAAATTACACCCTGCATACTCATATGAAGGGAATGAAATTCTCTTACCCCCAAACTTAGAGTGAACTTCATTAACCACTACACTGTCATCTTGTTATATGCCTATTGAATGTTTATGGTAGCGCATAAATGAAAAAGTTCACTTGGAGATCACCAAAGGTCTTTCAAACGATGTAAAATGATGTGCTGGTATTTTGAATGTCTCACCTGATAAAACTGGAACCTTCTCCATTTCCCATGGGCCAGTTCTGGTGACACCTTCCTGGTTTTCATAGGCAGATTAAGAACCTAAGAAGAGCCTTGCTGAATCAGGCTAAAAAGTCTGTTTAGTCCAACATCTTATTTCTACACTTGCCAATGCTTGCCTGCCCATGATGCAGATGAAGCGCACACCTCAGGGGCCTGAAGTGCAAGAGGGAGTGCTCTACCCACCCCCTCCACTGCTTCCACCACCAAGAGGGAGGCGTTCTGGTGCATGGCATTGCCACACATCTTCCCAACCCCCTGGATGGAGAAGCCAAGTGAGTGGCAACTCTTTGAGGACTGACCTGCCTTCTGCCAAGTTTGGTGAGAGTGGGGCACAGCAATGACAAGACTGGGGTGCGGCGGAGACCAGGAAGCATCAATTCCCATTTTGCCTCAGGTGGGGAAACAGAACAGGCCGCTCCTGACAATGGTCCACTTCCATAGCCTTTTTGACATCTATTGAAGACTTTCTTCTTCCAACAAGCCTTTTAAGTTGAGAATTTTCTCAGCCTGCATCTGTATTGGAATTGTTTTTAAGATCTTTTAAAAATTGTTTTAATACTTGTTGTTTGCTTGTGAGGAAGGGCAGATTATAAATTTAATAACAACAACAACTTTATTCCCCTCCCATCTGGGTGGCTCCCAACATAATAATAATAATAATAATAATAATAATAATAATAATAAAGAAGCAATAAAACATCAAACATTAAAAACTTCCCTAAACAGGGCTGCCTTCAGATGTCTTCTAAAAGTCAAATAGTTGTTTATTTCTTTGACTTCTGATGGGAGGGCATTCCACAGGGCGGTCATCACTACCAAGAAGGCCCTCTGCCTGGTTCCCTGTAACTTCACTTCTCGCAGTGAAGGAACCACCAGAAGGCCCTCAGCGCTGGACCTCAGTGTCCGGGCTGAATGATGGGGGTGGAGATGCTCCTTCAGGTATACTGGGCTGAGGCCATTAGGGCTTTAAACATCAGCACCAACACTTTGAATTGTGCTTGGAAACATAGTGGGATTCTATGATTTGGCAAGCTCCAGCAAATATACCCTGGGAACTACATTTTGGAGCAATGGAAGTATCTGATTCCTCTTCAAAGAAAGCCCCATTTAGCAATTATTGCAGAGGTCTACCCCCCCCCCCCCAATGTATTGCCAGGGAATGGATGACTGTGGCCAGGTCCACTTCCTCCAGCAAAGGGCACAGCTGGCAAACGAGCTTAAGCTGGAAAACAAAAGACCCTGCTGCCTTGGCCACCACCACTTGGAGACCCAACAGAGACTGGGCAGGACAAGTCCTGCCTGCATCAATGTTTGCTTCTTATATGCTCAACCCATACATTTGTATAAATGGTTTAATTTTTTAAGACATCTGGTGCACACTCTTCACAAGTAAACTGTCCTACTTAAGTTTTTCCCTGGAACTTCCTATTCATCAGGGAAATTTCTAAAGTGGAAATAGAGAAATATATGCACGCCACAGTTGTAGGAGGCTCATCTTTTCCTGGGGTTTTTTTTTTTTATTACTATTTCTTTTGACAAGCTTCAGCCCCATTTCCTTCTCCCTTGATCCCTCCCCTCTGTGCTGTTCCTGGGCTCTGCTCAATTAAGAGACAAATCCATTCCACAGTGTATCCTAAAGGCTATAATGAAGTCAACTGTCAAAATCCCATCATGCTGCTGCCCTGCAGCTGAATCTGAAGGCCACTTGTCAGCTGTTTCACCCAGTCAAATGGAGACAAAGGGCCCTTTGATGGCCTGCCTTTCCCCAATCAATCTACACTGGAGCAGATGTTGAAATCTAACAGGAAAAGGTGTAATTTGATTTTGCATCCAGTGCAGACTGCCTCTGTGTAAAAAATTAAATCTATCAGAACCTGATACCCTCCTGTCAACATGTGGTAAATAAAACAACCAATTCTTAAATTAGGTATTTGCAAAAAAAGGGGGGGGCGAAAGAATGCATTTTCCTTCCTGCTTTCCACACTTGGGCTCTGATAGTTTAGGAAATCCTGTTTGGCAACACACAAAAGCAGGTATCAGAAAAATGCTCAAAAGATATCTTCCATCAATGAATAGTAAGTATTTTGATTATCAGACTACTGTTATTAAAAAAGAAAGAAAGACACCGGCTAGATCGGTTTTGCTCATGCTTACAGAGAGTAGAAAGACTTCATCAATGGTTCCTAAGGGAACATGTGAAACTCCTGTATGGAAAATTTGCTAGTCATAGCAAACTGTCTCTCAAAAGTCATTTGCCAAGCTTTAAGCAAAATTTGATGACAACTTTAGGCCAACTGTATTCAATGATACACGAAGAAAGGCCCTGCCACCATAAGTATTCCCGCTTGCACAATGGGACCCTCCCCATCTTTTCTCCCACCATGTACCCCATAAATATGTTCTGGGGTTTTTCCAAACCTGCTGGAGGAGATCTGAGGAGAACATGCACTGGGGGAGGAAAAGAAGAAGTCCCACTGTGCAAGTAGAACTCCTTGAATTGATAAGACACTTACTTAGCACTGCACTGGGTACAAGCCTTAGCATTTAGCATGAGAAGAACTAGAGTGGACTTCAGGCCAGGGAAAATGCAAGCAAGGAATAAGAATTACTTTTCTGGGACTTTCCATAATAACCTACCAAACCCAAGGCAGGAACTTCAACTATGGTTATGGATAGGGGAGAAACTTGGCTTGGTTCACATTTTAATATACACCTTCCTATTTGCACATTGCAAAATGACACATGGATTGAAGCAAAACCATCATTCAAAATTTGCACTTCTCCGAATTTTGTAATGCAATTGTACAATCAAATAATATACACAAAAATTTTGCATTAGAGGAAAGAGTGCATTAAAGTGCATTTATTACTGAAAATAACTTACAAAAGTGCATTGTATTAGGGTAATTGCTTGAAAAATGTGTTTATTGAGAGAAATATACATGATAATGTTGATGAATTTTCATGATACATGTGGAAATTGAGAGAAATGAGAAGGCATCACATGACCTTTCAGTATTTTACAGTCAGATCCAAATTTCATGTTACCTTTTGAAATTATGACATCACCTGTGATGATTTTTACCACATCAATTTCCATGGGTCTGAAGGTATTCTCACAGGGTTATTGACCATATCAGGACAAATAGCATATCAGTTCACTCTGTAAAAATGCCTTCAAAACTAAATATTTTCCACATCTAAGTAATATAGTGAAGTCACCCTGTGGTTTTGGTCTTCTACCACTTAAATGACTATTTATAAAGAAAACTGCTCTCAGGAAGTATCTGAGGGCCAACTTTGACTTTATGTTCACATCAAATAAAAGTACAGTGGTACCTCAGGTTACATACGCTTCAGGTTACAGACTCCGCTAACCCAGAAATAGTGCTTCAGGTTAAGAACTTTGCTTCAGGATGAGAACAGAAATCATGTTCCAACGGCGCAGCGGCAGCAGGAGTCCCCATTAGCTAAAGTGGTGTTTCAGCTTAATAACAGTTTCAGGTTAAGAACGGACCTCCAGAACGAATTAAGTACTTAACCCGAGGTACCACTGTATTAAGCTTGAAAAAGACTTACCTGTTTTTGTACATATGTGTAACGAAGTACAAAAATTAAATTGAAAATTTTTTTCTGCTACTGAAAATATTGGCTCGTGGAGAAGGGGGGGAACAGGAGAGACTACTGACATTGTTAGAAAACAGCTAATATATACTATCTTTTGGGACCTTTCTGCTTAAAAGAAACAATGCTATTGAAAAGTAATGGAGTGTCAAAGATTGCTTAAGCAATGTGAGCCAAATTTAGCTCTTGTTTACAACAGAAGATAACCAGAGCAATCCCACTAAGCTTTGTGATATTACCTCAGACTACCTTCAAGCAAAACTTGACCGTATGTCTTTCACAGTCCTGCCACTGTGGTCTCTGCTTATAACATTAACTTATGTGGTCTCTCAAGAGAGGCTTGTCATAGGATTGAAGGAAAGATCAGCATCAGGTTATAAACTAGCTAAATATATCACCAGCTACGTTCAGATTTCATATATTGGTGTTTGCCTTCATGTTGATATAGTTGAGAATATACATTCTCCTTATGTTAATTAAAACAAAAAACAAATAAGAAACCCACAGAGCTTTCATAAGCAACCTTCACTTTTTGTATTTTTAACAGGCTGAAGAACATTTATTTACTTACAACATTTGTATCCTGCATTTCCAAGAGGGAGCTTGGGGTTGCTTATATGTGGTCATCTCATTTTATTCACACAATAAATAACCCTGGGAGGGAGATTGTGGCTTAGCTCAAAGCTGGTCGGTGAGTGTCACGACAGGTAGGGGGCATGAACCCAGATCTTACTGATCAGGGTAAAATGCTCTACCAGCTAAAGAAAATAAAGTGAATTCTGAAACTCTGAACTTTTATTTACACTAACCACACTAACATCACGTTGTACTTCACTGGCAAGGCTAAAAGGAGGGGGAGGTTAAAAGTGCTTGTAACTGAGAGGTCCAGAGAGCTCTCCAAAGCACTTAGTATAACTACGAGACAGGCCCCCAGTGTTCTATTCTGCCCTAAGCGCTTTCATAGAAATCCAGTTGTACCATATCAAGGACAGATGTATGTGTGGATCAAAGGCACATTGTGCTCCTTAATATCAGAACATGTGATTTTACAATCCCAAGCATTTTACCTTTCTGCCCCTCTCCAGATGCATTTTTAAAGTTGTTCAAAAACAAAACAAAACACAGCAACAGCTGTGGTCTGATATAGAAGTACACAGCTTCTCCCCCCCTCCCATTTGGGTAACTGATGGAAGATATCACTTCAGGAGAGTGCTAGCAAGTGTACCAGCAGTTCCTCTGAACTGTTTGCTTCTGTTCTTTTTCACACTAAGCAAGATTTCTCTTTTCCAAGTGAAAATGCACATTTAAGGAGGAATTATTGATCATCTTGTTACATCTAGAGTCTCTATAAAACTGGTTGTCTGGCATACAACGGCGTTATGTTCCTAGAAGTATGACAATGTCACAGTTGCCCAGTATCTGCATATCATAGTATAGGAATGGGGCTGTTTCTTTTCTCTGGTGACCCCATTTGAAGATCCACCAACTACAAAATGATCCAGAAGTGATCATAGAAATTCTAGTCCAGCACAAACCCAATTCGTGCACCAAAACAATTTGGTAAGGATTGAAGTTAAGAGCAAAAGCAGAGATATAGAGAATATTTTAACTTGGCTTTCATCAAGAGAAATCCAGTTTCCCTCTATAGTTTCAATGAAGTTGGTTTAGGCTCTTAATCATTTGTTTCAATTTCAGAAACATGACTTTTGGCAGCAGCACAAGTTCTTAAATGAAACGATGGTCATTGTGAAACAATGATGGCAATATAATTTCATCTAATGTCAGCCTCTTAAAAGACAAGAAGAGATGGAAGAACTAAAAGTCCCCTCTTCACCGTAGTGAGAGATAAACAGTGGCTACTCCAAACACCTATGTAATATGCATTGAAACCTTTGGCATCTGTTGACCTGAAGTAAACCAGGATGTCTAACCAGGATGGCTATTTATGCCTCCTCCCTCATCTGTTTAGAACATAATTTAGGATTTAAGGAGAATTATTGCTGAGCTACTCTACGATTTGCCATCTTGTGCTCTAAATGAACACAGACATCCATATTTTTAGTGTGTCTAAGAAAAGCTAGTAAAAAAAGTATATAGATTATTTTATTTTCTCACTTGGGCATACATTAGGATGTTTCTTCACAATGAACAAGTGCTGGAAGAGTAATTCACTCTATTTTCCCAATAAACAACTATGTTGGATCTCCTCCATCAACATTTTTTTTCTCCAGGGAGTAAAGTGTTTTTTATGGGTCTCCCCTGCCTCCCCCTAATTTAAGTTTTCTATAGTCAAACCCGGGTTGGCACAGTAGAGGTTAATTAGATCAAGAAAAGCATGCAGAGCTGGAATTTATTGCGCTCTCATTTATCAATGGCATGCAAGGGGAAAGTGTTCAAGGCTGTTATAAAACATGCTGCAAACTGGTGATTAACTCCAGAGCTGTCAACATTCTGACAGATGCTTGTTGAGCACCTGATCCTTTGTTGCGCTCTTAATTGGTTGCCCCTTCTATTCCCTCCCCCAAGCCAGTAAAACTACCCAACAAAGACCTAATTTCTCAAGTACATACTGCATTATTATTTTGCTATTACAAACCCATAAATGTAAAGGTTACACGCTAGGTCACCAGCATTGTTTGTATGAAATATTTTGCAGGTCTTTGCAGTCTTCATTAAATGTTCTGAATAGATACCGTTATAAATCTGATTACTTGCATGGAAATGCTTAATGGATACACAGAAGTAATTTACTATTGTGCCCTTTCCCCCTGGGAGACTCATATTCATTACACTTGGGAAATCTTGTGCACTCAAAGGGGAAAGGGTAGTACATAACGGTGGTGACTTATTAGGTGCCATGCCTATGGGGTCTTCTCGAGAGGAGAGACGCAAAATCTTGCTGAGTAAGAATGTAAGTTTTCCAAAAGAGTTACAGGCTTTGTTTAGTTACTTGGTTTTGCTTTCCTAGCTCTGGGATGACTTCTCAGAAATGGCTTCCAACTATTCATGCTGAATATGTATTCAGGAAAAGAAAAGAGCCCTTCAGAAAATAAATCATTATAGTATATAGACATGGGATCAGATAGCATAAAAGCAGGGCATTAAAAGTTTAAAGACAAAATAGCTGCCTAAAAATACCATGTAGTGTCTCCTTGTGGTATCAGATCGTGAAGAAACCAGTTAAAAAAATTAAACACAGGGCAAATCCACACCATACTTTCAATGCACATTTGAAGTGCATGACTTCCGCTAAAGAACTCTGAGGCCTGTTTCACCTCACTTAGCTACAATTCCCAACACCTTTTTAAAAAACTACAGTTCCTGTTATTCTTTGGGGAAAGTCATGCGTCCTGGCCACACCTGTGTCCTGGCCAATCTAGAAATGGAGGCATGCAAACAATTGTGGAATATGGATATAAGATTTACAGCATGCTATGGTAGAAGGGACGCGGGTGGCGCTGTGGGTAAAAGCCTCAGCGCCTAGGGCTTGCCGATCGAAAGGTCGGCGGTTCGAATCCCCGCGGCGGGGTGCGCTCCCGTTGCTCGGTCCCAGCGCCTGCCAACCTAGCAGTTCGAAAGCACCCCCGGGTGCAAGTAGATAAATAAGGACCGCTTACTGGCGGGAAGGTAAACGGCGTTTCCGTGTGCGGCTCTGGCTTGCCAGAGCAGCTTCGTCACGCTGGCCACGTGACCCGGAAGTGTCTGCGGACAGCGCTGGCTCCCGGCCTATAGAGTGAGATGGGCGCACAACCCTAGAGTCTGTCAAGACTGGCCCGTACCGGCAGGGGTACCTTTACCTTTTATGGTAGAAGACAAGATTATATGAAAATGTTTAATAGATGGTGCCTAACACTAGTAGAATGGTAAAAATGAATAAATCCAAATCAAATATGTGTTGGAAATGGAAAGAGAAAAAAAGTACCCTTTTCCATGTTTTGTGGTCTTGCAATAAGGTTAAAACTTACTGGGAAATTATATATAATGAACAGAAAAATATGTTTAAGATAACATTTGTAAAAAACAAACAAACAACAACAACCAAAACAACAACAACAACCCCAGAAGCTTTTCTTTTGGGGATAATGGGATCAGAGCTGCCTGCATCCTGGCCAGTCATGAGTCCTGGGAGACAGAAGACGAACAAGTGAAATCTTCCATGATACACTGGGCAATAGATATTGGTCACAGTATAGAAATGAAGGCTTGCGAACAATTGTGGAATATGGATATATGATTTATAGCGTGCTATGGTAGATGAGAAAATTATATGAAAATGTTGCATAGATGGTGCCTAACACCTACTAGAATGAAATCCCACCCAACAATAAACCCTATTGAATTCAATACTTTCAGATAAATAGGTATAGTATTGCAGCCTTAGGCTTACAAGCAAGAAAAAAACTCCATAGAACTTGTGGGATCTTAGACTGCAATCTAAAATCCTCTGACTTCAGAGAACACACATCAATATAAGGCTGCTTAGAATTACTGTGTTAAGTCATGCATGAGTTGACTTCTTAATAACCTTCATAATCCCTTTGAATATTTCCAGGACGCATCAGATTTGAAAGTTCTTAGCTGACATTATATATTTCCATAGTGCGTCCAGGCAGATAGAACATCATGTGTGAGCTTTTCACATGTTGGTTTTTCATCATGGGCTGGTTCATGCATACATATGCATTAATCGATGAATGGGAGCTAAATGTGCACACTGTATCATTGATAAACCTCACGGCACATTTGAGCGACCTAGTTTGGTTGTGACATATGAATTACCAAGGCCAGGTCTTGTTCTTTGTGAAAGGGCACAGCAGGCAGGGCTATTTTTCTGCACCCAACAAGTGAGTTGTAGCCATCCTTCCCACCCCACCCCAGTGTTTAGATCAGCATACATATATGATTTGCCAGTACATTTCCCAATGCATGCTTGTTACATTTTATATTATATAAAAGTAAAGGTAAAAGGGACCCCTGACCATTAGGTCCAGTCGTGACCGACTCTGGGGTTGCGGCGCTCATCTCGCTTTATTGGCCAAGGGAGCCAGCGTACAGCTTCCAGGTCATGTGGCCAGCATGACTAAGCCGCTTCTGTATTTTAATATTTTGTTGGAAGCCGCCCAGAGTGACTGGGGAAGCCCGGCCAGATGGGTGAGGTATTAATAATAAATTTATTATTATTATTATTATTATTATTATTATTATTCCCACAGGACTGTAGTTATGGGGTTCCATCACAGAAAGTAAGCCACCAGACCCACTTTCTCTCTCTGTGAATCAAGTAGGGGCTATGCCAGAGCCCACAGACCTCTCTAAGAGATATTATATATTCATTCTATGTTGTTTGCAGGCAATTTTAGTTAAGAGGCTCTTGGGACACCAGACACTGCTTCAGACAGGAAAGAGAAAAAGTAGTGTGGCATACACCTGAATATCATTTGGCCTGGAAAGGTTTCTGCGAAAGGTTTTTGGTCAGACTCTTAGTCTGGTCTGTTGGAAGTTCTCCTAGCTGTCTGGGTAGTGCCTCTGGGATCTTTCATTGTGTTTTGCCTTCAGCATGCGGTTTGAGACATCTGCCTTTGCTCTGCAGGCACCTAACTACAGAACTCTGACTCTGTGCTGGTGGCTCACTGTGGTTTTGATAGTGTGGGTTGATCTGTTCAGGGCTGCTGTGTCTGTGTGTGGTCTCCCTGCCCCCAGATGCATTGGTTGGGCTTGGGAGATGTGGAGGACCTTTCATACTTTGTCATGCCATGAGGAGGAGGTCTCAGATGGGAATGCAGCAAATATGTGGTTTAAATTAAATGCACATCAAATAAGGGCCATAAAATGGACAAAACAGGCAACTCGGTAAATGTTACTATGGGGATACATGTTTTAAAAAGTAATTGGACAGGGTCAAATGGTTGACAACCATTGAATATTGACTTGGAGTTAATAATTTTTGATAATAATTTAAAAAACTAGATCTGATTTCTTTTTTTAAAAAAAATCCAGACATAGTCATTTTATATCTTTTCAGATGTCATTACGATACCCAAACAGACCAGCTGTAACATCTCTTCAGTACAGGAGATAGTATTGTACATTAATATGGCACTGCGATGAAATATTAACTCTCCCTGCATTCCAGTATGACTTCATTTGGTTTTCCTTCTCAACTGATTTTGATTTGAAACCAAAATCCAAAGGTTTGATTTAACTCAAGTCAAACTTCTCTCCCCCCCCCCACTCCTCCTGCTGCTTGCTCCATCTGTTCTCTCCCTATTCTTTTATAGTAAACCATTTGGTTATGTCTTTCCGCTTCTTTCCAGTACTTTTTTTTAAAAAAAAAAATATTACGCTACAATATGCCAGAATAAACAAAGTCCCTTTATTTCAAAGAGGGCTTTGGGGAAAGTGACCATTCTTTCTAGCCCGTTCAAATTCTAGCTGAAGAAGAGGCTGCTGGATGGTCAGTGTCTTCAAAGCATGGGTCCACCCCAAATCATGATGCCCTCTAGTCATATGTGGGCAGGATAAGAAGAAGGCTTAGTGTAAATTAACACAACTGTTTTTTTAAAAAACTATGGAATAACTGCAGTTAGCTTGGATTTGGTGAAACAGCTACTGAATTACTTTAACTGTGTTCATGGATAGGCTTTATTATCCAGTGGAGACTAGGTGAGAATGGGGCACTGCCCCGTCAACTTCATTCTTCCTTCAGCCAGCCTCCACCTCTTTGCCTTCTTACTTACAACTAGCCCAGGGGCTGGTTCTAGTTGTCAGCTTCCTCCTCCTTAGTCTCAATTTTGCCCTCAACAGGGAAGAGGGTAAGAACAAAACAAAGCCTATCTCCACCTAATATAGTCCTCTTTTCCTTCCATCACAATGGACTACAACTGATCTTATGTGACCAAAGGAACCTTTTAATGGAGATGAGGGTGGGATGAGAAAGTTGATCAGCTAGCAAAACCATTGATTGTGGACACCAGTTTATTAGAGCAGGCATAGGCAAACCCAGCCCTCCAGATGTTTTGGGACTACAACTGCCATCATCCCTAGCTAGCAGGACCAGTGGTCAGGGATGATGGGAGTTGTAGTCCCAAAACATCTGGAGGGCCGGGTTTGCCTATGCTTGCGTTAGGGCAAATACCTCTGACCATCATGGCTGTGTATTTCTGTTGTCTTGCTTACTGAATGCCAGATGTGCATATATATCTATATCTATATAGGATACCACGCAACTGTTCCACTTAAAGCAGGATATCCCAGATTTACAGAAGCTGCCCTGGCTTCTGATCCCAATCCAGGAGGGCCCGTTTTGGCTCCCATGCTCTGGCTGTGCCAGAGTGCAGGACCCAAAGACACGTGTTCTTTGTTCTCATGCTGTGACACGAGTCAAGTTAGCTCACATCAAAGTGTGGGACCAAAAAATGGAACCAAAAGATGTGCCAACTTAACATGTTCCCGCACGTCGCCCACTCTTCTTCTGCCAATGCTTTTCAGCTGATGGACTTCTGGAAGCCAGTACCACACTTCCAGAAGCAGTGGTGGCCACAGCAGAAGCAGTGGTGGTAGCGGAGGAGGCAGAGGTGGCAGGTGATAGTGGGAGGGAGCTGAGAGAAGGGGCAGGGTTGAAGTGAAAGGTGTGTAGCCTACGTTGAGGTCATGTTTTGATTATCCTCACTCTGGTGTTGTAGGGTATACATCAGTCTTCAAAGTGGTGTGCAACGCATGTTCATTATTAAATCACGATACTGTTTTCATAGGTACCACAGAGCAAGGCCCTGTTTCATCATGTGACACCTTTGGGCATCTTCTTGTCCTGCAGTGTCCATTGCTGACATCTTTTGGAGGCTTTTGTTAAAAAATGTTTTCCAGGCAACTGGGTCTGGGAAGCACCATTTTAATTACCCTGTATTGTTTTGAGGCATTGTGGGAGATCTAAGTAATGCAGAGCCAGATTTAGGTTTGATGAGGCCCTAAGCTACTGAAAGTAGTGGGGCCCTTTATAGGTCCAGCTGTCCTTTCTCAACAAGAAGTTGCCACTGGTTGAATATATGCTGTATGGTAATTTATGGACCTAATAGGTCCATACACAACACAAAACACTGTTGCTGTATGTAGGTTTTATTTTATTTATTTTTTAGCTTATATTTTGGAAATGTACATCCAGGTTTTTTTTCCTTTAAATTTTTTTGGGGGGGCCCAAGAGAGTGGGGCCCTAAGCTATAGCTTGTTTAGCTTATATGTAAATCCGGCACTGAAGTAATGGCTCCCAGCCATTCAACCTTTGGCTGCTCTTTGCTGTTCCACCATTAGGCAAGCCCAGAGGGGATCCCCCATACTGGCAGGACCCCACTCAAGGGCATTTTGCTGCAGACCCCTTTCATTCCTGGAGTGGGCCCTGGCCAAATCAGTATTGACTATGGTAAGGATAGGAAAGGTAACTGAAGTAATTGTGTCTGGCATTCCATCACATCAGGGTCTCAAGGTGGCTTCCAAAAATAAAATAAAAACATACCATATACGAAAATATTAAAACATCAGAGCATATGCTAATCATATCCTCAGTCAGTTACCAAAACAGTGGGAGAAGAATTGCGATTGATCATTCCTTGTGTTGCTGCTTCCACGACTAATGCAAAGGGAGAAGCACATTTTCCTAGGACATGGAACATGCATCTCCATGTGGAGAATATGCCAATTTCTCCACTTTGCACATCAATAACTGGACACCATAATATGGAAACACAGGTTGATGGTGTTTCTTCCCTTGCCACTTCAGTTGGAATAACAGAAGTCAGTTTTAGGGCTTCCAAGTGAATGTGCTTCAAGATCAGTATGGACACTATAATCAAAAACGTATACGAATTAGTAAGACTCAAATCGGCTCCAGGAACGTCAAGATAACCGAGCAGAGGCACTTTGGGGAATGAGTCATTTTTCACCATAGTGCTGTCTGAGAGAAGAGAATCTGATCCATTACTCATAGAGAATTTGATAACCCCCATAGGGCTGCAATCTTTCTGACTGACTGTGGCATTAAGGAACAAAAAAATATTGCAGTGCAGTTAAGCAATCAAATCAGCAATTATGTTCAGCATCACAGGTAACATTTCCAGACTAAATTATATTTAGGGATATTTATACTAATAACAAGTATGTTTAATTTTCAATTTCACAGATTATTTTGCCTATCTCAATACTCCCCTTCATCCTGGCAATTTGCATGCAAATTAGAGCTCTTTAAGTGTATTTTAATTGCCATGCTATTTTCACAAATACAGAGAGAATGTAAAATATATATTTATTGCTGTGTATAGGGGGAAAATGTTAATATTCACCAAATAATTACCTAATTTGCATAGTGATTAGGCGCAATTGGAATAAAATCCCTTATAAACATAAGAAACTGAAAACTGAGATAGTTGACAAGCAAAATAATAGAGTAAAATGCCATAAAGAAAAGGTACACTTGCAGGTGAAAGACTTTCAGTACATTATTTTTAACCCCATCTACCAGGATTGCTAGAGTAATAAGTCAGGCCTATAAAATATTCAGTATGTGCCTTGTTTGCCAAGAAAGATGAAATAAAAGCATAGAGTCAAATACCTGCAAAACACACAAACCTGGTGATTTCCTCGGGGATCTTGCGCAATTACATAATTTAGAATAGTCTCTGAACCAATTTTTTTATATTCATCAAAATATTGCTTCTTGTATGTGACCTTGAATGTTAAGTTTCAGCCCAGGGGGAATATTTACAACTTGCAGGTATGGAAAGATAATGGAAAAGCTGACATGAATTTCACACTTGCAATGCCATTCCCTGTTATCTTGCTGCTCTGACTCTCCCCCCGCCCCCCTAATGAAAGCTAAGGATCTGAATAGACTTAAAATTCTTGTCCGATCGCATTGACAGAATATCTGTAAACAATGGTGAACAGAATATTTCACTCCTATAACTATGCCCAAGATGTATAAAATGGCCTTAAAATTATTTCTTTCAGCTGCACATTTAAGCACATTTAAAGCACATCAAAGAATCCTGTCAGCCGTAGTTTACACCTCTCAGAGCTACAATTCCCAGAACCCTTTGCAAACCAGAGTTCTCAAGATTCTTGGGGCAGAGAATGGGATTTAAAATTATGGCATGTACGCAACCTTAACACGAACATTCATTCATTCATTTGTTCAGCGAGAGAGAAGACTTTGAATTGCAACACATACAGTGATACCTCTGTTTAAGAACAGTCCTGTTTATGAACAATTTGGTTTACGAACGCCACAAAACCAGAAGTAGTGTCCCTGTTATGAACTTTACCTCAGTCTAAGAACAGAATCCGAATGGTGGAAGGGCACCGGCAGCGGGAAGCCTCATTAGGGAATGCGCGCCTCGGTTTAAGAATGGTTTCGGTTTAAGAACGGACTTCCGGAACGGACTAAGTTCATAAACTGAGGTACCACTGTATTGTATTTTTGTATTGTAAGTTTGGCAAATTTGCCTGAGAATTCTCACCTACCCCCACCTCAACTCTGGCTGAAGTGAACCTGAATTAAGAATGGGGGCAGGGGAGAGAAACTGAATTGCAATGAATATAAGTTGTGGGTCAGCCATTCATATAAAAATATGTAGGATGTGGAAATGGAACAAGCTGCAGCCAGACTTATGGAACAGCACATAAGTTTTTCCATAGCCCTAAGGAAGAACTTGATGCAAAGGAAATTTCCAAAGGTGTCAGAGTAGCCATACAGACATTAAAAAGCAGATAATTAGAAGGGTTTATTTGGGTGACTTTTTCTTTTGGTGGGGGGAAGGTTTACCAGATGGTTATACAGTTATAATTCAGCAACACTGTGTAAAGAGGGAGTGCATTTTGTGTGCAAAAGCAATTCAGCTGTGTTTTTGGATCATATTGTTAATTGCGCAGTTGTTAGTGACACTGTTGATCACAGTTGCACCACTGTAAGTGCTTTAAGTATGGATAAAATTCTCACTTACGCCAGGGGGGTAAGCAGTGTCCAGCAGTTATACTGCATTTAGCCAGGGCCAACCTAAGACACTTTGGCACCTGAGACAAAATGGCGCCTCCTTCCTACCAGTGAAGAAGAGGTGGGTGAAGATCTGCATTAGGAACAAGGTGGGGAATCAAATCAATCTTACCCAATGGTTGAAGTGGGAATCAGTATGCGGAAGAGAGCCTAGGTCATTTGACCTTTCAATTAGTTCCCTTTCCCCTCCTTTAAAAACTGAGCAAGACATTCTCTTGTAAAGTTTAAATAGCAAATAACTTTCCTTCAGTTTTACTTGCACTTGCAGATTAGAATGTGCAATGCAGGTAGGTGTTACTTATGTTGCCAATACGTTTTATGCAGATTTGTATAAATACTGTTACAGTCTGACTAACTCTGAGGCACACAACAGTATAACAGAACAGACCTGCTGCTTTGTTAAGATGGTTCATAACTGCGATAACTGTACCAGCTGACATAACTGCCTTAGGCATATGACACAACAGAGTTCTATAGCCCTTGTGAGCATTAACCATTTACTTAGCATCAGTATATTATTATTATTATTATTATTATTATTATTATTATTATTATTCCTACCTCGCCCATCTGACTGGTTTGCCCCAGTCACTCTGGGTGGCTTGCAACGTATATAAAAACATAATAAAACATTACATGTTAAAAAGCTTCCCTATAGAGGGCTGCCTTCAGATGTTGGATGCTTTCATTCCACATCAAGCACATACCTCCATCTACATTTCTGTTCTGTTCTCTGCCTCTCTCTCTCTCTCTCTCTCTCTCACACACACACACACACCCATCTACCAACCTGTTAACTGATAAGGGCCAAACTAAAAGGGGCATTAAATGCATGATTGCTTTTTAACATGGTAAGTCCCCCCCCCCATAAATAACAGCTTGTGTGTGTGTGTGTGTGTGTGTGTGTGTGTGTGTAGGAGAGAGAAATCAGGATTGAAACCATAGTGTGTGGGAAGGGAAGTAAACTTTTCCCTACCACCTGTGGTCCTGATGAAAGCCGTCATCCCCGCCAAGCTGCTGTCAGCACCAGATTGGAAAATTCCCTTTAATGCAATGGAAATGTGCATGTGTAGGTCAGGCATAAGCAGGAGCCCCTTATATATACACAATGTTATTCCACTTAACAAAAAGAAGCCCCAGAGAAAGGTGGAAAAGCCCCAACCAAGGGCCAATCAAACTGAGAGAAGAAAATCCTTTCTGACTCTGTCAACTGGTGACTCCGATGCTCAGTGGAGGCTCTATACAGTGGGAAGCCTAGGAAGCAAAATTCTGGAGCATAGCTGTAAACGTTTTCCTTTTTTTAAGGGAGATTTCCTTATTCCGAATAGGATTCCTTGCAAGAAAAGGGAAAAGTTGACAGCTATGTTCTGGAGGGGGAAGCCTCCATCTCCCATGAGGGCCAACAGGAGAATTCTGTCTTGTGGGTCCCCACAGAAACAAGACAAGAGTAAAACTTGCTCCATTTGCTGCTTCACTGTGCTTGTGCAACCAGTCAAAGCCAATCCCCAATCTCCACCACCCTTAATTTATTCAGCGTAATTCCACACAGATCTACAGACACACTAATATGTACAAAGGCAATTGCAATATCTCTTCTCCTTGGCTTTTCCATAGCTGGTGTCAATCTTCATCCAGGATGATGATCACTATTCCAGAGGAGAGAAGTAAACATCTGCCCTCCTTCTCATCATGTTCATGTACCACATTCATTGCTAGATGATATATTTTAGCCTCATTCCATCTGCATGGCAATGCAGCAGCCAGAATCCGTGCAAACATTTTGAGAACTGGTGCACTAAGAAAGGTCAGCCGTACAAAATTAAAAAGATTAATTGACCTACAGGAAGGAGATGGATTATCATTGATTATCAAGTGCATGTATTTCAGATGATGGATGAACGCGCACGGAATATTGATCTTTGCAAATTAGCTTGACTTTGGTCCTATACGATTTGCCTTTGGCCTTACCGCTACTAGGAAAACGATAAGAACTACATGGGCATGTTACAGGGAAGTTTATCGTGGTACAAGGTTGACTCCAATTGCAAAGCAGGAAAGAAAGGCTCTTCAGTTATCAGAAGCCTGAGAAACACAAATGTAAGGTCTCAAGGCAAACTAAAGATCCACTGGATATGGACAAGACCGTGAGTGTCTATATACTGTGCCTTTAGTGTTTATCAGATATTATTTGATTTGGGGAGGATGAAAGTTTCTGTGCCTTCATTATGAGGTCCAAAAGAGCCCAGGGAGGGGGGTGCCAGCCCAGCCCTCACCACCAACGCAACCCCACCCCCACTGGAGCAAAGCAGGTCTGCACTGAGCCACCTGCCAGCCATGCAGGGGAGAGCCTGGCTGGCCAACGCAGCCCATGTAGTCACCTGCATGGGGGTGCATGGTCTGCGCCTCCTCAAAAATTGTGCACCCCCACACAACACCCCTGCACAAAAGTAGAGAGGGCATAGTCTCCCAATTTCAGGTTGCTTGTTGGATAGACTGGCACCTTACTGCAATTCCTTTCTACTGTAGCCCTGAAAATATACTAGGAAGATACGACTTTTTGTTGTATGGAGGGGTAGCTAGCCTGTGGCCCTCCAGGTGCTGTTGGAATACAACCCCCATCGCCCCAAGCCATTGGTCAGGCTTGCTCAGGCTGATGGGAGAAGGAGTCCAGCAACAGATTAGTCAACCCCTGCTTTATAGAATGGAATGGAATTAAGGAGGATGCTTTTAAAGAGGAACCTTAGAGACAGCTAAAATGTGACAGCTAAAACACCTGAAAGTACAAGCCTTTTTTAAAAAAATAATAATGGTGAGTTTCTCTGGTCATTTTTAATATATGTTTTATAAGGAGCTAAATGGTTAAGACCAACTCTTTCTCCTTTCATTGCACCTGAAAAATCGCAAGCAGAGTAGAATGGAGCTTGATTGTACAAAGTGCTGTGCAATCACAAAAGAAAATACAGGTCCTCATTGAAGTCTAATGTAATTTCTTCTAATGTCAACATTAAAACACCTGGCTTTAAATTAATGTAGAGTTTCCTGTGCGGCTAAATGGCTTGCTAATGTTGGTTTTCTAGCAGTCACTAAGGGAATTTCCTTCCCATCCACCCCTGCAGTCAAGGCTGAATTTTAACAAATGTACAATCTATGACCCATGCACAGCATTTAAGAGCCTCTGAAGTGGCCATGGTTATAAGTTAATGAGACCTGAGTGGAGGAAATGCCACCATTTATAAATGGAGAATGGAACCCCATGCGTCGGCACCCTGATCTTAGGCATCACTGCTAAGTGGCTTGTGATAATAGTTGCAGTGGCATCTTTTGCAAAGCGAAGGAGGAATAATTAAGGCTTCTGTGAAGCTTGTCGGTGGCAATTAAATTATATTCATCTGAACATGGAGCCTTGTATTGCACCCAAGTTGCTGCCTCAATGGCTTATTGGTTTTAAATGCCCTTAGGGGGAGGACTCTCTCAAGGCAGCTTACAAGAAAACACTGGCTGTGTACACATTCAAGTTTACTCTGCAACCAGTGTACATCCCCATCCTTGGTTTGGGATGTGGTATACACATGTGGTATACACATCGTGAAGCTGAGGCTCCAATACTTTGACCACCTCATGAGAAGAGAAGACTCCCTGGAAAAGACCCTGATGTTGGGAAAGATGGAGGGCACAAGGAGAAGGGGACGACAGAGGACGAGATGGTTGGACAGTGTTGTTGAAGCTACCAGCATGAGTTTGACCAAACTGCGGGAGGCAGAGGAAGAAAGGAGTGCCTGGCGTGCTCTGGTCCATGGGGTCATGAAGAGTTGGACATGACTAAATGATTAAACAACATACACATGTTAGCCACAATCCATGGCTATCCTTTTTTTTATGAACTGCTGCCTTTTAATAAATTTCCCCCCAAAACCAGCTTCAGTCCAAAGTGAGAAAAAACACAACCAAACTGCATTTTGAGCTGGTAATGTGTACGCATTGGCATTTAAAGCTATAAAACAATGGATTGACTGGATTTGTAACTGGCTGACTAACCGAACCCAAAGGGTGCTCATCAATGGTTCCTCTTCATCCTGGAGAAGAGTGACTAGTGGGGTGCCACAGGGTTCTGTCTTGGGCCCGGTCTTATTCAACATCTTTATCAACGACTTGGATGATGGACTCAAGGGCATCCTGATCAAATTTGCAGATGACACCAAACTGGGAGGGGTGGCTAACACCCCAGAGGACAGGATCACACTTCAAAACGACCTTGACAGATTAGAGAACTGGGCCAAAACAAACAAGATGAACTTTAACAGGGAGAAATGTAAAGTATTGCACTTGGGGGGGGGGGGGAATGAGAGGCACAAATACAAGATGGGTGACACCTGGCTTGAGAGCAGTACATGTGAAAAGGATCAAGGAGTCTTGGTTGACCACAAACTTGACATGAGCCAACAGTGTGACGCGGCAGCTAAAAAAGCCAATGCAATTCTGGGCTGCATCAATAGGAGTATAGCATCTAGATCAAGGGAAGTAATAGTGCCACTGTATTCTGCTCTGGTCAGACCTCACCTGGAGTACTGTGTCCAGTTCTGGGCACCACAGTTCAAGAAGGACACTGACAAACTGGAACGTGTCCAGAGGAGAGCAACCAAAATGGTCAAAGGCCTGGAAACGATGCCTTATGAGGAACGGCTAAGGGAGCTGGGCATGTTTAGCCTGGAGAAGAGGAGGTTAAGGGGTGATATGATAGCCATGTTCAAATATATAAAAGGATGTCACATAGAGGAGGGAGAAAGGTTGTTTTCTGCTGCTCCAGAGAAGCGGACACGGAGCAATGGATCCAAACTACAAGAAAGAAGATTCCACCTAAACATTAGGAAGAACTTCCTGACAGTAAGAGCTGTTCGACAGTGGAATTTGCTGCCAAGGAGTGTGGTGGAGTCTCCTTCTTTGGAGGTCTTTAAGCAGAGGCTTGACAACCATATGTCAGGAGTGCTCTGATGGTGTTTCCTGCTTGGCAGGGGGTTGGACTCGATGGCCCTTGTGGTCTCTTCCAACTCTATGGTTCTATGATTCTATGAAACAACAGTCAGTCCCCAAAATTAAAAAGCTAATAGCAAGATGCAACTACAGGCATCCATCCAACAAGGACACCTCAAGAGAAAGTCCAGAAGAAGAGATGATGCCTGAGATACATTTTGGGCACCATAACAGCTCTAGCTCTATGCAGCAAAGCAGTGTTGCCCAATGCCATTGCAGTTTTCTGCAGAGTTCTGTGCTTTGAAGAGTTTCCCTCCACCTCTTTTGCTCTACCAGCTTTACTAGCCAAAATACTTAATACACAAGATGAATGCACTGTCAAATGTACAGCTGAGACAGGAATGGCAGCAAGAAGACAAACATTTGTTTATGGATAAATAAAAATAACATGGAAAGAGGTGGTGGCTAGCCATTGCCCTAACCTGCATTTGGAAGCATGAAATATTTATCCTTGTCCTATAGTCTCATGTGACCCTCCGCTGTGGTTAATTGGGAGCATTTAGTCCTTTGGCTGGCTGCTCATATGATGAATATTTAATCACAAAGGAAAGTTCTCCTTTGCAAGAGGAGACATCAGAGATGGGCTCCTGAAAATGAAACAAAGAGCTCCGTTACCTGGAAGGAGACTTTCACACACCGTTCCAGAAGTCAAGAAAGGTCCAGCTAATTATCTCTGTGGTGAAGCAGCAAGCAAGCTTACCCTCTTGGTGACTTTGACATTTATCCCTTCCTGTCGGAATAAAAAAATAAACCGAACAACAAAAGGCATTAGATCCTTCTGCTCCAATTGGTCTGGATTAAGCTTAAGTGACCGGTGACATGGTAGCTCATGTAGAAGGTTGAACTCTCTTTGGTTCCCTCTGGCTTCCCCAGCAAGTCACAATGACAGTAAAGAAGCAGAGATAATCACAAAAGCTGTATACCTTTCATGCTGTTTTAAAAACCCGCGCTAGGAGAATAATACAGGGTGAAGCAACATTTCCTGTAAATCCAAAAGTCGTAACAGCACAGTCCCATTCAGATCTACTTATATGGAAGTTCCATTGAGTTCAGTGGGCTTCATCCGTAAAGGTGGGTATAGGACACAACAGAAGTTTTCCAAATTCAGATTGGAATTTTGACAATTAAAAAAAAATGCTGGAAATTGAGCACTGAAAAGAGGTTACCTTAAGGAAAGTGTGTCTTACTATTAAAGAGTTGTGTCATAATCAGTGTAGACTCACTGAAATCAAGTTAGTCCAGCTAATTAAGTGGGTCTATTTTAAATATGATTTAGGAGGCAATCCTATGCCAAGATCAGGTGAGATGAGCAGTTTAGGATGCAAGCAGATCTCTTGTTCAGCTGGCTGATTCCCAGCTCATCTGGCATTGCGTTCTCAACCAAGGCTCTGCTGAAGACACACTAGTATAACTTGTTCATCCTGTCTCAGCTGGGTCTCATTCAGCTGAACTGAAGCTGGCTGAGCCAAGGCTGGTGAAAGTCTGAACAAGGGGTTGTTCTGGGGGCATGGTAAATTGAAATTCGCCTTAAGGTTTCTTAACCTTCAACATGACGATAAAGATAAAGTGAAAAAGTTTCGAATGGAAATAAATTTTCTGCCTCTTGCATGCTGAGGGAAAGCACATTGACATGGATATGTTTGGTTTAGGAATTGGGGGGGGGGGGGGTTGCCAATGCACAGAGCCCTCAGCATATACTAATAGAAAGACAGAGCTAATACTTAGCACCTCATGTGGTTTTGTGTATCCCAGGAACCCTGCTACAGTCTATGATTCAAACCTCCATCTGGCCACTCAAATTAGAGCCCAATGTGGCAACTGTTTCACTCACAAAGCACAAAGGATTCAATTGTGATGTCTCTCAACAAGCCGATTTGATTATGGTGAAATATCTTTCTCTCCCCCTTCCGGCTTTCCATTTTATGGCTTGTTTATTTTGTTGTTTTCTAGTTTGCTACTAGAAGTACTGTATATGGATTGACAGTTGCTGCTGCCAAGAGGAAGCTGTGCCATGTTGGTCTCTGAAAGGCTGTTGTCTGTTTCGCTAATATTACTGCCAAGACCCAGCCATTTTACTCACTGCTCAGAAACTTGTTTTGCAGTCTCTCTGCTGCCTGAATTTCCAATACTGCTTGAACATCAGCCCTCAAAACAGAAAGTTAACCTGGCACTCGGTCTTCTTTTCTGTCCATACCAAAGCGTTCTGTGTGTGCTTCTCAAAGTAGAATGGGCACTTCACACGTCACCAAAAATTAGGAGAAAAGAGGGAACACTTGGGGGGCACCATGTTTCGATTATTTATCTGGAATATTTCTAATCCAACTTTCAATGCAACTGATCCTATGGGATGGTGGTGACGACACAATGGAAACTTTTCCAAGTTAAGCTATCACAATTAAAAACCACTTATTCACAAAGCAAGTGAGACAAATATGGTTAAAACCCAAAGCCTTAAAATACAAATCTTTAAAACACAGAGCAAACTACAACCTCTAGCAATAACTGACTAAAACTAATATCCTGCAAATGCCTGGGCAAGTAGGTTTTCACTTGGCACCTATATGGGAAAAGGAGGCAGCAAGCATAGCTCCTTAGGGAGGACTTCCTACAACCAGGGCAGCAACACCAAGAAAATCATTTCCTGTGTTGCCAGAAAGTATCTAGCTCCCAATGGCAAGACAGCAAGAAGGTCCTCCTCTGAATGGTGGGGTGGGGAGCAGGAGTTCCTCAAGGTTGGTCAGATAAGCTCAATACATTGCACAGCTCTTTCGTTTCCAGATTTGGGATTTTCCTTGAGCAGGAACCCTAATCTGGGGCAGTGCCTAGTTTCTTGAAGTCTTAAAAGCCAACCTTTCCATTTGCACATTTCCTTATAGAATGCTATAATTTCCATGGATAAAAAGGAAAATGACAGAATTTTAAGGAAGCACAGTGAAAAGCACAGTGGGAAGCCTTTTCCTGAGAAGAAAGGTGAAAACAAAACAGAAAAGTCTGTTTTGGCTCAGCTATAAAATTAGTACAGCCATACCTTGGTTTTTGAACAAAATGACCGCTCCCCACATCAAATGGGGGGCGCCTTTTGTGTGGTCGTGCACAGACCCCCAGATCCCATGCAGCTCCTAGCAGTATGGGCTGGCTTCGCCCTCCCCAGGCTGGATACCTGGAGGTCTCCGCCAACCTCAGTCAATTGCCCAATCCCTCCCGGGGACACATTGCCAGGGGGAGGGACTACCCTGCCCACACAACAGAGGGTGGATCTTACCTGGGAATCATCAGTTGGCTCCAGAGCTTCTCCCACCCTACCCACCCACAGTTAAGCCTTCTTTTGCAGGTTAACTTCTTCTCCACAGGTACGTTGGCGCTACTACATCATGGTCACTGCTGAAGGGCCGGAAAGGAATTTTCCTGCATTGGCAGGTTTTGCCTTCCCCGTAGCAAAACGTCACAACTTTGACGGTTTCAGGCCTTGGGTGGAATACTTTAGTCTATCTTCCCTAAATGGGGGAGGGGCGTGAAGCGGTGATCCACACCCCCCTCATGGCGGCGATCCCAGGGTTCCCTGTTAAAGGGGTCTTGAGCAAAGGCATTGGCCATACTCCGAGAGGTTGTCATTGCTCTCGCCTGCGATGGCGGCAAAACGGGGGGCGGCTCTCTGCTTGAGCATATGTTCTCCAGAGCCAGCCCAATCCCCACACATTCTGGATAACCCTGATGTCCCCCAGATCCCCGGCTGGGGACTGGGAAGGATAAATGCCCAATGCCTGAGCCAAGGTCTCCCTACATCTGAAACTTAATAAAGTTGTGGCCAATTTTAATCTCATAGCATTATTCCACTCAGGAGTTACCTGGGGTTGGGGGGACTCCCCTGCCCATGCAATATGTTCCAGAAGTCCGTTTGACTTCCAAAACATTCAGAAACTAAGGTATGGCTTCCAATTGGCTGCAGGAGCGTCCTGCAGCCGATCAGAAGCCGTGCTGGACGTTCAGCTTCTGAGGCAAAGTTCACAAACCAGAACACCTACTTCTGGGTTTGCGATGTTCGAGTTCCAAGTTGTTCATGAACTAAGCTGTTCGAAAACCAAAGTACGACTGTATATAGATTGGATTTGGAGAAAAAAATAGCTTGGCTTTTCAAATGAGGTTTGCAGGTTGTAAAAATGCTAGTATGGGATTAGAATAATCAGTTCTACAGGCCTCATATTGCATCCCTACAATAGATAGTATTCATGTGTACGTATGAAAAGTGTATTGTCCATTTTGAATAGTCTTTGATAGCTGAGAGTATGCAAGAAAGCATCCATAACTGGGAATGCAGAAACAAAAACAAGAAAACCACTATGCGAATGTTTGTCATCTAATTCAGGTGAGGACAAATTTCAGAAATGGGGAGCATGCTGACATTTGCCTATATGTGTTAAGATGTGAAAAAAGGCCAGAGAAAAATACCACCGGCAACTGAGTGCCTTTGGTAAATGTTCCAGTTGTTTCACATCACTTACAGGTAAAGGACATTTACTAGTCCACCAGTGTAAAGGGGGGAAAGCAGCTTCATGATGCAAACATAGCTGCTATTTCCCATGGGGTCTCATAAATTTAAAACATTGATGTATTTGTCAGCCTTTATTAAGTTCCTGACACTTACGGTAACACATTTTTACACACTCTCATATGTTCACTATTCATCAACACAATTTTATACATATTTGACACAAAAGCAGGTACGTTCTTCTTGCACACATTTGCAACGCTATTGTTCAGATTTGGAGGCATTTTACCTGCTACTATGAGGTTCTGTTATAGTTTTAGCCATCTTTTAATTACAGAATCAGTAGCTGGTGTTGCTTTATTGCAATTTTATTTTTAATTAGCTGTGGGTGTTTTTGTTATTGATTGCTCTTTTGTAAGCCATCCCACTCGGCCATGTGGTGGGATTTAAATACAAAACATTTCTCCTTAATTTCAGCAGTTTAATAAAGATGTACTTTTTGGCACTCACAGGAAAAATCCTTGAAGGAAAAAAACAATGCCTTCTTCTGTCTTGTTTCCTTTTATAGAAAGGCCATTCCCTGCCCACAGTGTATCACTTTCCTACCTCAGACTTGGCACTTCCATGGTTCTTGAAGAGATTTGGCCTACAGTTCAGGCTGCACTTGAACCTTAGTCTCTGCTGATAAGTCTAATGAATTTTTCAACTCGTCGTGTTTTGGCTCCAATACAAAACTGTAAAGCAAAATCCATATTTGGGTCACAGTTCATCATGAAAGCAGTACTTAGAAGCACTCTTGCTCTGTTCCAACTAGTTCATGTTTCTGTATTTTCCTCCCTTCGCTTTTATCTACTAAGAGCACAAATTTAATTACTCAGAATACTTCAGTTCTGCTCCCACGCACCAGCTCTTCTGTGCTCATAGTGTTGCAGAGGTGGAAAATCTATGTCTATCTTCATTTCAACCAGATTAAGTCCCTCAGAATCAATCCTTCCTCCTCAGAATGTCTCGTAAACAACACCCTGTCAGCTTCCCCTCCTTTTTCTTTTCCTTGTTGTTTTGTTTTTCATGAGCAATTTGGGGTGGGTTGATTTCTAAATTTCTTCTGAGAACTCATTGTACTTCTTGATGTTGAATTCACTTAAACATATACTAAATGTTTGTTTATTTTCTTGCACAATATATTTCTCCTTAAATTGAGGAATTTAAATGTAAATGAGTTTTGAAGAACACAATCGAGCCTTATCAAAGCATGGTTTAGTCTAATTTATTTTAGGTTCTTAATTCCCCCCCCCCAAAAAAATAATAATCAATGATATTCATGGAGTTGTAGCCCAAAACATCTGGAGGGTACCAGGTTGGCAAAGGGAATTGTAAGGTCTTTGAGTTAGCCTACAAGCCACAGGTCAGGGCCATTTTTAAGCCTTGAGAGCACCATAAGAATGCAAAAAGAGCCCTGCTGGATAAGGCCAGAATTTCAGTTAGCACAGCATCCTTTTTCCAATCTGATGTCTGTGTGAAGTGCACAAGCAGGACATGGAAGCAATAGCTCTCTCCCATTGCTTCCAAGCAACTACTACTCAGGGGGATATTGCATCTAAACATAAAAGATAAAAGGTAAAGGTACCCCTGCCCGTACGGGCCAGTCTTGACAGACTCTAGGGTTGTGCGCTCATCTCACTCTAGAGGCCGGGAGCCAGCGCTGTCCGCAGACACTTCCGAGTCACGTGGCCAGCGTGACAAGCTGCATCTGGCGAGCCAGCGCAGCACACGGAACACCGTTTGCCTTCCCGCTGGTAAGCGGTCCCTATTTATCTATTTGCACCCGGAGGTGCTTTCGAACTGCTAGGTTGGCAGGCGCTGGGACCGAACGACAGGAGCGCACCCCGCCGCGGGGATTCGAACTGCCGACCATGCGATCGGCAAGTCCTAGACGCTGAGGTTTTACCCACAGCACCACCCACGTCCCTATCTAAACATAGAGGTTGGAAATAGCTATTGTGGCTAGCAAAAGTTCTGAATCTCTGAGCTTGCTTTCCAAAGTCAAGTCATGACCTGACTAAATGAAATGTCCATAGAGTCCCAACTCTCTCTGCAAATCCATCCCGAAGCCCACATGACTGGTAACAGACCTGTCTAGCTGTGCCTCCACTCATTGGAACTGGGAAGAGAAGGCATGCAAGCAGTATTCAATGACACTCGGACTTGGTCTGTGTTTGGTTAGACAAGCTCAGAGATCTCTTGCAACCAAGACTTGGAATTCTCCCTAGACCCTGTGGTAGTCTGCAGGGGCTAGCCATAAGGGGCTCCACACTTTCTGTAAAAGTCAGAGACACTGGATTATTTCCATGTGTTCTACGTGGGGCTGCCCTTATGTTTGGTCTGGGAGCTGCATCTAGTATAGAATGGGGTGGCACAGCTTGTGGCAGGAGTGGCCACAGGGGTGCTGAGGAAACTGCACTGGCTACCAGTATGCTACCAGACTCAACTCCAAAATTCACCTGTTGGGATATAAAGTCCTAACTTTGGACCAGAATATCAGAGTGATATGTATGTATGTATCAGAGCGATAGACCTTGTATGTATAGGGCCCCTGCCTGTGGTATCACATACACTGGAGGTTCATTCCATGGTTTCAGGCTAGGCCCCTTAGCACTGGACTTGTAGAGCAATTGGCTTGTTGCGCTTAAATTAGCATTGGCCCCACTGCTTCATCAGATATTAAAATCCTCCCCCCCACCCCTTTCTCTTGGCTTTCCTAGAAGAAAGAGCTTACTTGTGGGCACTGCTTGATGTTTTGCTGATAACTTTTCTATCCGTTTTTATCTTGCATTTTTGCTCTTGTATCCCCACTATGGTATTACTTTAAGGTTTACAAATAACTCAAATAAATAAATCAGCTTTTGGGGCTTTTGCCTAGTTCCCTGTGATTTTGAGCCAAAACGAAAGGTACTGTTCTGATGTGATTTTATTAGCTGTCCCATGAAAGATTTCCCCTTGGTGGAAAACCCAAATATATAAACATGAAGATTTGGCTGATCTGTAGACCTGATCTGTTCCACACTGCGACCCTACACATTTTGACTCACCGAGTCTAGGCTGTGTGTTTAGCATTAGGGCTGTAGCCTGAATTGCCTGTTTCATATGCCGTATGTGCATGGGGAAATTAGCATGGGTCAACTCTTCAGTTCATGCAAAATTGACATTCCGAACACATCGTGCAGCCCTTTTTGATACATGGGCGGTGGCTTGTTCTGGAGGAAGAAGTGGTATAACCTCCAGTATCTATAAAAGGAATGTGTTGTAGCAGCTGGCAACTGTTCAATTTGTTTAGCTCTGAGCTCAGAGAAGAGCAGACCTCAAGTTGTGTGACTGAAAGTGGTTATTACAAGATTATATATGACGGCAGTAAACACAAGCAGGGCTCTTTAATGAACAGCTTGGGCAGAATACTGCCTTCCTTAGTTCTTAGGATTTTACCAGGTGCTCATTTGAATAAAGTAGGAGAAAACAAATGGATTAATATGACATGTTTACTTCCTGGAGCAGATCTACTAATTGCAGCTGTGAACATTTAGAAAAAACCTACCATCAGTTTGTATATATTCTTGTTACCAATTGGCATATATTAAAGAGGAGACTCAGATGAATATCTATGCATTTTATATGTTGCACAGATGCTGCTTCCATGTTCCATTGTCACCCATAACATGCAGGAACATTTACCACACCATGGCATGACAATATCACACTGAACTGCTGTAGTCTTATCACATGTGTCTTCAGGCATCTTGATATCAGCCAAGAACTCTAGTCAGCAAGTCCACCACTCGGAGACAAGTAAAAGATGATTGCTAAGCTAGTTGTTTATTGAGGCAATGTTTTTTCTCCTGCAGAGTTTTGCTGCTCCTGCTAGGTCAGTTTTACAGTTTTGGAGTGAATATATTGTAGCGTGTTGTCTGTTGTAATCTATACATTGCCACTTACCCCCCCCCCCAGTCATCTAGATATTTTTCTTTGCATTACATGACTTACAAGCAATAACAACAAAAACTCCCTGCTACAAGGCCATCATGGACTTCCTCTTGTGGATTCTACTAAATCACGCTACCACATTTATTCCCCTCATATTCCACATTGTCTCTTTTCTCAAAGCGAGACTAAATGGTTGTAGAACAAGGGTGGATAACCTCAGGGCCAGGAGCCAAATGTGGCCCTCCAGGCCTTTCTATGTGGCCCTGGGACACTCTCATGTGACATCTCCTCAGCCACACACCCTCTCCTCAAGCCAATACCCCTCCCGATATAGTTTACACCTTTCTTGGGAAGTCCCCCCCCCCCCGGCTGGAATGTGATCCTGAGCTCTTGACTGGTTGCCTGGATAGAGAGGGGTGTCTGAGTGTGTAGAAACTGTTCAAAGGCAAATTTTACATCAATTGCTTCACCCACTTTTACATCTGGCCCCACCACCAGTGGCATGTAGCCTTTGAAAGGTCACCCAGAAAAAAACGTGGCCCATGGACTAAGCAGGTTCCCCAACCCGTTGCAAAAGCTCTAACCAGTCCTACTTTCTTTTCTGCATTGTGTGTTTGCCTCTGTCTTGGCATCAGTAGCAGAGGATGTGCTGTGAACTGTGGGCAGCAGGAGAACACAGAGATTGAATCCTTGTGGGTGGCGTCCATTGCTCTTGCTAGAAATAAGTGCCATTCATAATATGCCCTATAATCATCCGTAGCCTATATTCTCTGGCTCGGGCTCTTATATACCATAAAATTAAGCGTAATATTCCTTGTGTTGGTCTCATCTGGAGGTCTTTTTCAGACATCTAAAATACTCTTTTTGGTATCAGAGAGAATCCTTTAACTTGTTCTTTTGTCTAAGAAGAGACTGAGTCAATTTGACCACTCTTGCTTTTGTATCATGCTGGGGCAAGGCCCTGCGCAAACCAAACTTTCCTGACTGTTCAACTTCATACCATATTCTCTTTCACGGAAGATCTATCACCCTTCCTCTATTCTCTGAAACTTTCAGTTTTGTTTGGGAGCCTTTCAACGTGAGCCGACGCTGTCAAAGGGAAGAGAGAGCCACCTTTGATTCATGTCAAATGAATCACGTGATTCCTTGATTCACATCAAATGAATTAATGCCTTCCCCTTCCGCTTCTTGCAAGTATGTTTGGTATTAACTGTTTAAGGAATCCATCGCAAAGAGCTATATTTAGCCTTCGCCATTTGGGAATCAGACAGTTCGTACTGTGGCACCAGCAAATGAATTAATAATCTCCTTATAATAAAGTAACCCATGCAGGCTCCATATATCACTGGTTGATCCCATCATTCCCTTCCACTTCACAACACACCCTCACCCATTGTGTGATAAATATTTTATACGGCCTCTATCCGACCAGATCTTTTCCCCACCCTTCTAGACAGAGTGTATTAAACAACAAATAAAATCCCAGATGAAATATATGCTATGAAAACCCAGGGCAGAAACAGATTTATGTAGCGAGAATAAATCTTAAACAAACAAGAGTTTGAGGATCACGGCAAACACCTACAACTCTTGCAAGAGGTTATTCTCCCTTGGTTGATTTCATCCAGTGCCTCTCCCATTTCCTCACTGCTATGGGCAGACTCAAGTGAGCTGGCTTTGGAACCTCATAAACTAAAATGCAACCTGTCTTAAAGCACCCTTGGCAATCACATCTCTAAGCTTGTGTGTTATGTGAACGCTCAGCAAAGTTGCATCTCACAAGCAGAAGATTTAGATGTCCCTGGAGAACAATGTGGGAGCATACACAAAGGAAAGTGTCAGCCACACATTGTTCCAAATATACATAAAGTTCTACTTTGTACATTAACTAGAGTTGCGTTCAGATGTGAGGATTCTTGTTTTCCTGATTATAGGGGCTAGCACAGATTCCTGTGTTGTGTTTATACTGCATTTTCCTGTTTCCATTGTGGTGTTGTGGCTTTTTTTCCTGTTTCCATTGCGGTGTTGTGGCTTTTTTGATTGACGTGCCACCAGGTTGCACTAAATTTTAAATGGTGGGAAAGTTTGTTGTTGTTGTTTAGTCATTTAGTCGTTTCCGACAGGGTCTTTTCCAGGGAGTCTTCTCTTTGAGGTGGTCAAAGTATTGGAGCCTCAGCTTCAGGATCTGTCCTTCCAGTGAGCACTCAGGGCTGATTTCGTTCAGAATGGATAGGTTTGATCTTCTTGCAGTCCATGGGACTCTCAAGAGTCTCCTCCAGCACCATAAAGTACTGTATGCCAAAAAACAGTCCCAAGCTACAATGCACAATTCCTGGGATTTTTCAGGTTATTTGGAAGCAAATAACATGGTAATGAACACTAAACTTCCACTAAATTGTGCTACTTTTCCAAAAGTGGTTTTTATGACGTGAAAGATCACATAAAATGTGGAAATTATCAGGTAAGGAAACACTGGGGAAATTGGACAAAGTGCTGTCTGAATGCAGCCTCTCTGCATTTTAAATGTGAGCTGCTTTTCTGGCTCTCCTGGGACCTTTAAAGGCCCACAATCACATTGGCTTGGTCAATTGCATTGGAGGGGAATCAGCACACTGTCAAGAGAAGCGATGGGTGTCAATTCTATGAAAAGGGCTGATGCACAGAATTATGAGGAGAGATGTTAAGTTGCTGGGAAAAGAAAAGAACAGAAAATGGATAAAGTGTGTGTGTGTGTGTGTGTGTGTGTGTGTGTGTGTGTGTTATTTTTGTGCCCTGCTGCCTAAAATGGAAAAACAAAAAATTGGGAAAGACGGGAGAGAGAGAGAGAGAGAGAGAGAGAGAGAGAGAGAGAGAGAGACCGTAATGGTGAAATATTTTCTCTTTCATAATGAGGAATGAAATGCTTTTTCATGCCTTAAAATAATATTGTTGCAGCCAAGTGACACAGTTGCAAATCTCTCAGATCAAAGCTTGAAATTTGGTGACGAGAGCATTGCTAATGCCTTTGAATGGATTGCAAAACAAGCGTCTCCTTTTGGACTAGATATTGCAAGAAGTACTTTCAACAAACGTTGCCTGTCAACAATTTATTAACATGAGAAAGTATTGACAAACGTACTGTCGTTTATAGCACATGCAGCTAAGGTTGCAATTGCAAAGATCTTTAAATTTGCAATTCTGTACCCACTATGCTCTGGTAGCTTTTTAATAGCTACTTATGGGATTCCAGCGCCATTAGTCGCTGGAAGCACAATCCCAGGCATGGCTAGGATTCAGTGCAATCAGATTCAGTGTGACTTACTCCTAGGAAAGTTAATATAGCTTAGCAGCCTGATTCTGATTAGCAAAATGATATGATAGTATTCTGTAGGATATATTATACGTATACTAGTATATAAATAATACAAATATGGCTTGAGGGAACTAGTTTTGTCTTTTATCTCCTCCCACATGGTGGAATATAGTAGGGGTGGACGGATCAATATCTGTTTTGCATCTGGTTATTCATAAGTCCATTCCATCCAGTTGCTGCATTAATCTGCATATTTTTTGCAAAAAAGAAAAAGAAAGAAAAGTATTTAAATACAGAATTACATTTTCAAATGCATTTTTTATCACAAAACATGTATTTAAAAATTCCTTCCAGTAGCACCTTAAAGACCAACTAAGTTAGTTCTTGGTATGAGCTTTCGTGTGCATGCACACTTCTTCAGATACACTTCTTCTTCTGTGTATCTGAAGAAGTGTGCATGCACACGAAAGCTCATACCAAGAACTAACTTAGTTGGTCTTTAAGGTGCTACTGGAAGGAATTTTTTTTGTTTTGACTATGGCAGACCAACACGGCTACCTATCTGTAACATTTACAGATGGGTAGCCGTGTTGGTCTGCCATAGTCAAAACATAGTCAAAACAAAAAAAATTCCTTCCAGTAGCACCTTAAAGACCAACTAAGTTAGTTCTTGGTATGAGCTTTCGTGTGCATGCACACTTCTTCAGAAGTGTATCTGAAGAAGTGTGCATGCACACGAAAGCTCATACCAAGAACTAACTTACTTGGTCTTTAAGGTGCTACTGGAAGGAATTTTTTTTGTTTTATCTGTAACATGTATTTAAATTTATATTCCCAGCGTATGCATTTCGAAATATGCTTTTTTCTGAAATATATCAAATTTATTTTTACACATTTTGCCACATTATTTGAGCCAAGAATTTTGCTGAAAATTCAGGAAAGCATGAAATCTGTTCAGATTCCAATCCATGTATTAGTCCTGGAGGCATGAATTAGATTACTTCACTTAAAAATGCAGAGCAAACTCAGTTCCCCTCCATCTCTCAAATATGGTCACACTCATCTTTTGAATGAGCTCTGGAGAGTAGCCTCCAAATACTTGTTGTCCCAACAAAAGGATTCTTACAACACGCCTCATAATTGTGAATGTGATGTGCTACTGCGAGCCATTATCCCTCTATTGAACTGCATACCACACACTCCGGCTAAGGCAGGCATAGGCAAACTTGGCCCCCCAGATTTTTGGGACTACAACTCCCATCATCCTGAGCTAACAGGACCAGTGGTCAGGGATGATGGGAGTTGTAGTCCCAAAACATCTGGAGGGCTGAGTTTGCCTGTGGCTGGGCTAAGGCTTCCTACAAATCAGTACTTGTTACTGTATCAGGATACCATGCCTCCCTGACTGTGGCCTTCATTTTCCACCCAGCTGCCTGACATTCTACACACACACACACACGCACACACACACAGGGGGAGAGGCCATTTCTTTTTACTCATAGCTGACCGCCTATCCTTCATTATAGGTAGCTCTCCAGCTTTGCCCATGCTTGGCAGGAGAACAGGAAGACCAAAGTAGAAGGACAAAAGTCACCGTGCACTTAACCAGGCAAGACTAGGCTATTTGCTAAGTGTCACTTCAGATGAATGGCGTGTTGTCATACCTTACATAGCTGGGTGAGAGCCGCAGCCCAAGAAAATGATGGAAAGAAGCCACCAGCTCCCCAATGAAATATAACTTGTCCTCTTTTTTCCCCCTCACAGAAAATATTAAGTCTAGTAGCTCTGTTGCATTTGGTCTTAGAAGAGAATCATGCTTTAGATGATGCCTTAACTATGTTGTATTTTTACATAAGTATTAATGATCAGTTATCACCCAAACTACAGCTTGGGTTGTTTATGCAGCCAGGCCAGCAATGCAGTGCTTTTTTTCTAGGGAGAAGCAGAGGTATACATACCCCTAAACATTCTGTGAATCTAAGTTTGGCCTCATTGAGGGACATTCTTTCAATATGAGAAGGAAAATGAGAGTACTGCTAAACATTTTTTTTAGAAAAAAAGCACTGCAGCAATGTATGTAAGATGAAGGTAGTTGCAGTTTCCAACACAGGCAGTCATTCATGGCTCTTGGCAATTTAACTACATGCATCAGAATTTAAATAAAATGAAATATTTTGCTGTTCTGTAGACAATTGAGCAATGGACAGCCACTATGCGAAAATTGCAGTGCATGGAGCTTAGAATGGAAACAATACATTTTAATAAATGTATTTGTTTATTCTTGCACATTTTTTAAAGCATAGTTGCTTCTGTGTTGACAGCAGGTATCAATGCTATTTCTTTTCTTTTCTTTGCGGGTTAAAAGTCAACATGTTTACATGAAGGATGTTTCCCAGCTCAGTCAATTTGATTGAAACCTAAAATGCTGACCTATTTGAGAATTTCAGGACTCAAAATCAGTCTGACAGCTAATCAAGAGAGCCACATCAGTAAAGACAATGATCATATGTTTTATGAACTGCCCTGATATCTTTTGATGAAGGGCAGTATATTAATTTAATAAATAATAGTAATAATAAATAATATGTTGGCTTTCCAGTTAAAGAAGTCAAACCAAAGTCCCATCTGCATTATACATTTAAAATGGTATCATACCACTGTAAGTAGTCCTGCGCTCCTCCAAAGAATCCTGGGAACTGCAGTTTGTTAAGGGTGCTGAAAGTTGTTAGGAGACCCCTATTTCATCTCACAGAGCTGCAATTCCCAGAATTCCCTCCTCCAGAATGAGTATGAGGAACATTTCCACACACACCTTGGTTTTGCATGGATCCAGTATCATGTCTGAAATAATGAAATGATGATCCGGTTTATTATTTATTTACTAAATTTATACCCAACCCTTCCTCCTATAGGAGCCCAGTGTGGAAAACACATAAGCAACAGAACACTGAAATGCCACACACACACACACACACACACGCACAGAGAGAGAGAGAGAGATGACATATGTCTAATATTTAACAGGAGGGAATTCCAAAAGAAAGTGCCACCACACTATTCCAAGCATTGTGTGGAATAGACCTCCTGATAAGATGATATCTGCAGGAAGCCCTCTTCTCCAAAGTGCAGTGTTCAATCAGCTATATAAGGGATGAAATTATCTTTTTGGCATCCTGGTCAAAGTTGTTCAGGACTGCATACACCAGAACCAAAACCTCGAACTTAGCCTCATAGCTAAAAGGTTTGTTTGGGTAAAGCAGCAAGGGATGGTTTAGGGCAACCAAGATGTTAATTTCTCACTGATATACTTTTATGTTTTCTATGATTTAGTATTTCAAAAATCATTATTGGAGCTAGGTTAGGGGTGGAATGTATCATTGTGAGTCAAGTTTCTGTTCCTATTTTACTGGGCTCTAAAAACACAATCCTTATCCAAAGCGACAAACGAAATATATTACATATTGCATTTTATTGTTGAAAAGGCTGAAGTGGAAGCATTTTACAATATCTCATAGTGAATTTTGTCTGTCAGTACATTTCTCCATGTAGTATATAAATTATGTATAATATGACTGTGTTTTATAAATATTTATAATACATTCACTTAACCTCAATCCATCAAAGAAATTCGGTTATATGTGTAGAACTTGCAGAGGAAAGAAATGGCTTTGACACAATTGATAAAACTTCTAAATTCATTGAAACCATCATACATCTTTTTTTTTTTAAAAAAAAAAAGTTTATTCTCTTCATGAATACATTGTTACACTCACCCTACTTTTCTGAGTGCTGAAAAGTTTCAGGGGCACAGAACTTACCCAGCTCTGGTTTCCTCTGGAAGGCCACTTCAGACTTATTTGCATGCCCCAGTATTTGTATTGGGAGTTTCTGGGGCAATCCAGACAGATGGGTGTTGTTGTTGTTGTTTAGTCGTGTCCGACTCCTCGTGAGCCCATGGACCAGAGCACGCCAGGTACTTCTGTCTTCCACTGCCTCCCGCACTTTGGTCAAACTCATGCTGGTAGCTTCGAGAACACTGTCCAACCATCTCGTCCTCTGCCGTCCCCTTCTCCTTGTGCCCTCCATCTTTCCCAAGATTAGGGTCTTTTCCAGGGAGTCTTCTCTTCTCATGTGGTGGCCAGAGTATTGGAGCCTCAGCTTCAGGATCTGTCCTTCCAGTGAGCACTCAGGGCTGATTTCCTTCAGAATGGATAGGTTTGATCTTCTTGCAGTCCGTGGGACTCTCAAGAGTCTCCTCCAGCACCATAATTCAAAAGCATCAATTCTTCAGCGATCAGCCTTCTTTATGGTCCAGCTCTCACTTCCAGATGGGTAGGGTACAATTCTTACTTACTTACTTACTTACTTACTTACTTACTTACTTACTTAAAGGTAAAGGGACCCCTAACCATTGGTCTAGTTGCGGACGACTGGGGTTGTGGCGCTCATCTCGCTTTATTGGCCAAGGGAGCCGGTGTACAGCTTCCGGGTCATGTGGCCAGCATGACTAGGAGGAAGCATAGCTTAAACACTCTCCAGCACCACCAGCATACAAAATAACTCAGCAAGCCTGGCAGCCTTGTGGTTTAAGGACACCTTCCATGCTGCAGTACCAATGGTCAACTGACCGCATGGGCCAATCCTTGTTCACTAAGCCCTATACAGTCGTACCTTGGCTCCTGAATGCCTTGGGAGTCAAACGATCGAAAACCAGAAGTGAGTGTTCCGGTTTTTGAAATTTGCTTTCTTTTTTTGGAAGCCGAACGTCTGGCACAGCTTCTGCTATTGTTTCCAGCACGCCTGTGCAATTGGGAACCAATTGGAAGCCGCGCCTTGGTTTCCGAACTTTTCGGAAGTCAAACCGACTTATGGAACGGATTCTGTTTGACTTCTGATGTCCATCTGTACAGTATATCCTGGCTTCAGAGTAGGGGTGGGTGAATCTGTCAGTGTCCATTACTCTCGGTTTCTTATTTTTCCCCCAACCTTAATTTCAATTCTCCACATTTCCACAACAGCCTGTACAGGTTGCATGTCTGGAGAATGGCATTGCAAAATTTCAAGAAGTACACATTTTGAAGGATGGCTGGGTTCAGTGGCATAGCATGGGTTGCCAGTGCCTGGGGCTCCGCGGAAAGGGTAGGTGGAAGGGAAGGAAGCGGATGGAGTATGCATGTGCATTCAACTGCCTAACTGTGTCCATGTCACCCAGGAGATTGCAGGCGCAGAGATAAGAAAAGGTGAGTCATTCCATTGTCTGGAGAGGTCCCTTCCTTGTTCACATGGAGAAGCCATTTTCAACAGAGTCCAGTAATGGAAGCCTACAGCTGTATTGAGGTATACATCAGGTGTTGAAATTTTGCACCCCCTAACAAATTTGCGCCCAGGGCAACCATCCCTGTGCCCCCCCAACTGGCTGTGTCTCAGATATGCATAGTTTTCGAAGGTGTTAATTAAGTAGGTTCACCTTTAAATGTGAACTGAACCAAATTCTCCTCCATCCATACCTCAGAGCTTTCTCCTTATGCTGAGGAATTTGCCTTGCAAATGGAGATTCTGTTTACACACCTGTTCCCTTTCTCCTGATTGCTGCCTGATGCTGCTGCTGCCTCTGGCCCCTGCTCAGAAATGAAACCTTCCCTCTGGTTCTGATCACATATGTCCCTGTGGCCTGTGAGATACTTTTCTGGAATGCAGCATTTCCTGATTAAAGCCAGGAACCCTTTTATGGACCCACACACCTAGAACAGACCCTTCTGGTGTCTGGTAGTCCTTTTACCAGGTTCAGGTATTTTCTAATGACAATTGGGAAATTGTGGCAGGGCTCAGTGTTGTTTCAATCATGGCTTCATTTCAAAGCACTGAAAGTGGGCAGAGTGGGAAATGAGAGCTGTCCAGACCAAACTGACAAATAATTAAAAGTTGAAAAACAAATTAGAGCCCAAACTGGAAGGTGATCAGGGATTGTTTTGTTAACAAGAAATACGTTGTTTGTGTACCTGTATACAATTAGCTGCTCCTTCTGCTGAATCAGAGGCAGTGTAGTTTTAGCATAGTTTTCAAAGTGTGGCCATTCTCTCCCCTAGCTGATTTCTCTGCACCAATAATTCCTTAACTGGGATCCCTTTTCCTTGTTTTAATTCTGCCTTTGGTTCTATCCTTCTGGAGCCCAGATTTCCACGATGAAACCACTCCTAAACAATTCATTGCTGTTAGATTTTGGTTAAGAAGTACAACCCTGTTTATTCAATGAAAGTAATATGGAGGTTTGCTTTTCCAGCATTTAAGCAAGGGCTTAGGAGAAAGAAATCTGGGAGAGCTCCCTACATGCATTTCGAATCAATGCTGATTGAGAGATTAGTTTCACAACATTTATAGGAGAAATGTTCCCCAGCATTCTGCAACTTGACAATCTCTTGCATGTGTGTATGTGTGTACACACACACACACACACACACACACACACACACATATATATAGTAAACTGATGCTGTGTAATCCTGATCTCCGTGTTATTTTACAGTCTCTGAACAGCAGAATTGCATGACATTTTGAAAATGACACCTGGCAGGTGTCAGCTGCTGCTCAAGCCCGGTCAAGGGTGTTTTGTAATTCCAGGGGATTCATGGTAGCTGTTGCTTCAGAATTATGCAGAGGAGAAAGGAGAGCATCAGTGGCAAAGACAGCTTGAACAGATGGAGAGATGCTCTCTCACCAAGGTTGCATTAGAAGACACAGGCACCCATGTGCCGAACTCTATTCTCTCTGGGCTCCACTGTTCCAAGCCTTCAGGCATGGCTTTCTTATCTGCCACAACTCACAGGCAAAGGTAAACACAGAGGATTGCAAACAGGCATTTTCATCACACTCTCCTAATCTCAGGCTTCTCTTAGGAAATATGGTTGGCCGTGGGCCAGCAAAATGATTGGGCAGGCTCCTTTAACTAGGGCTGTGCATCAGATTTGGTGGAAACCAAAACTAAATTGGACTGATTCAGGAGACTCTGGGCATCAGTCCGGATGGGTTGAAATAGCCCTGGATGACTATGGGTTGAATTGCATGGTCCAGAGCAATTCAGGGGAAGTCAAGGGACTGGACAGAAGGGGATGAGATGGAGGAGGAATGTGGAGATTCACCTCCTTCTCCTGACGATTCCAGAAAAGAGGGAAGCAGTATTGATTTACAGCAGGGGTTTGAGGAAGGTCGCAGCGCAAGGACAGGCGAACAGAAGAGTTGGGAGGTGTTAGGAGAAGGGGGACAGGAGGCAGCGACAGAGGAGCAGAGACAGAGCAGCCAGCTGACACGTTGTCAGTGGAGAGTATTTCTGGCCCCCCTTCTCCCAGAACTCAGCATTCGTTAAGAGTGCAGGAACAGAGGACTCAGAGACAGTGGGCCACAGGCGGCCACCGTAAGGGGAAATGCTGTTGCTAGGAAAGGAGGGAGGAGCTCAGTTGGAGCAACACCATTATTGGAGCAGACTGCATTCTTTTGTCTCTCGCTATTATGAATGAATAAACTCATTAGAAAAGACTCTACCTCGTTTTTCTCTGTTTCTCGCTGCCACCGGGGGAGGAATAGAATTCTCGAGCCTGGCAGGGATGGAGCATCAGAAGGAGAGACAGGCATGGATGGAAAGAAGGAGAAAATGCAAAAAGGAGGACTCTAACAGGTAGCTGCATCTTTGTGGGAGAAGTTAGAGGATGCCTTTGCTACCCAACTTCGCCTTCTTCCTACCAGCCTCTCCATTTTCTCAGCCCCCTGAAGCAACACTGCACAAGGTTCAGTCCTCCCTCTTACCAGCTGATAAGCAAAGGGTTTGATCCTGTGTGGTACTGGTTGCTGCTCCTTCACAAGCAGCCACAATCTTCACAATTCTTAACGCAATACTAATCACTAATTATCCACCCACTAAAAAATTACAAAATGTTTTCTGCTGAAACACCAGCATTGTGACTAGACTGATTCAGAGGCGAGACCGATACCTCTTCTCCAAAGAGGACGTGCCATGAAAGACTGCTGTATGAAAGGGAATTAAATTGGTATTAACCTTGACAGGAACAAATGTTGCTTTAGAAAAGTAAGTGTACTTTTCTGACATGTACAAAAATGAAATGATAAACTGAAGCTCAAAAGACTAGAATGCGGACGGGGGCTTTCTAATGAGCAATTACCTGTGCGCAGCAATATTGATTAAGTTTTCAGACTGTCAAATGACCCAGGAGTGGATGGATTTAGTAAAATCAATCTCCTGACAAGCCAGATCTCACCCTACTGCTCAAACACACACTGGAAACAAACTGCACCAGGTCCACATCAATTCAAGAATGTATCTATAGACCTAAGTCAGAAAATGGTGCCTGCAGACATAAAGATTATACTCATCATTGGCTATGGAAGGAATAGGATGGAAGGAATTTCTATGGATGGAAATGGTTTGCATCGTTCTCTGTTCTGACTGTTACCCCAAGTCCAGTAAGAAACTTTTTTGTATCATAGATCACCGTACCTCTTTATTCTTTTCAGTGACATGTAGCAATACCCATTTGTTTATGTAATTATCATTACACTGAAACTCCACCCTTCCTCCAAGGTACTCAAAATGGTGCACACAACTCTCCCCCTCCCTATTTTATCCTCACAACAACCCTGCAGTGTAGGCTAGGCTGGGAATGGCCCAAGGTCACCCTGTGAACTTCATGGCTGAATGGGGATTTGAACCCTGCTCTCTCAGGTCCTAGTCCAACACCCTAACTACTAAACTACAAGAATCTGCTTTGAAGGTGCTTTAAAGGTATATTGTGTATGCAGCCTAAGTATATGCATTGGGAGTGGGCAGGCAGTCAGGTTCAGAGCATGAACTGAACCTTACTGCAATAAACATGGTTTGAAAGGAATACAGTTCCAATGCTAGATAAGCTTTGGTACATGTCCTGAGGCTATCTGTGTGTGTGCGCACACGCAAAAACACACAGAAAGAATTGGATCTAGCTCTGCAAAGAAATCATGGCATGATGCTGCATTGGCCTCCTGCCTGAAGCTCTTGTATTTGTCTAATCTGACCTTTCTGTTCACTTTGACAACCAAATCTCCTCAAGGCCTCATCTGTGGTCTCCAAGTCCAGCAGCTAAAGTGGGTTGGGGAGAGAAAAACCTTACACTGCGCATACACTACAATCTCTTCCAGACAACTGACTGGGGTTTTTAGTCATTTTGACTAACCATTAACTGTGCTGGCAGTTTTTATTTTTGCGAACCATGAGCTTCAGAGAGCAAATGTTTGACACATCTGTGGCAATTGTCAGAGAAGACTGAAAAGGGGAAGGAAGTGAAGAAGCACCAGACGTAATAGTAGGGCATCAAAGAGCTTTCCTTTTTAAAAACAGAAACAAAATGGCCAGCAGCATTTTCAGGAATTTCATTTGGCTTCATCCAAGAAATGACTAGACATTCTCTCTCTCTCTTCATCCCCAATACTGATAGGAGTTGTCAAGACCCCTCACTGTGTTTCCTTTCCAGTACTTTTTTCAATCCAGTTGTTTTGTGACCAAGAAAATTTATACGTAATTTAAGCTCTAGCTATATTCACTGTGGGTATTTTTTATTCTCTTCACACCTGATACTCATTTCACCACCGACCTCTGGCCTCAGTGACCATTTGCAGAGATTTGCTGTTTTCAGAAGGTAATGAGTTCCCCTCCTTTTTCCTCCTCCTAAGCTCTCCTTCCTCCCAAACATTTCCCAGAAGCGTCTTCAGTTCTTCAGAACAGACAACTACATAATTAAGAACCGTAAAACCAACAAGCAAATATAATTGAACCTTCTAGATGAAGAAAAGGGGAAGAAAGCTTGATAAGTATGGGACATATTCTTTCAAATAATGGAGCTGGGATTTCTCTCCCTCTATCTTTCACACTTAATTTTTGCTTATGAACAAAAGATTTTCTCAGCGCTGGAAAACGGTGATGAGCTCTATCAAATTTGCATTTTCTGTTCATTAATGGGTTGTGTTTTCTTGAATATAAAAAGATCGCCTGACTTTCAAATGAGGGGAAAAAAACTTGGGGGGGAAATTCAAGCTTTTAAAAGTAAATTTAATTAATTTCCTGAAGCCTGACTGTGATATCCAGGGGTTAGTGGAAAAAATGCTAAGTCCTCATTTAAAGGTGTTCTTTCCAATCTATGAAGCCTACTTTTAAGCTATGGGCAAGAAAACACATTGAAGTATTTCCATTTGAAATAAAAACATTTTGGATCTGCCTCCCTTTTTTGTAGGTTACAGAAGCTTTCTAGCTGTCTCAGTGTGTCTCTTCATATGACAATCTTACTTGTCTTGGGTATATCAATGTTTCCTGCAGTGCATAGATGTAAAGAAAAAGTGAATGAAAAGATATATACACCCTTAAATACTCAGGCACAGGTGTCAGGGGGCCACCAGGGGTGCACTTAGATAATTATAGATTTTGGGCTTTACTTTATTGAAACCTTTCTATCCCACCCTTCTTGTGCAAAAACACTGCCAAGGGTGGCTTACAACATATAACATTACAAGTTCATAAAACATTTACTGTGGGGAAGAAATGTGCTTTTCATTTTAATGAGGAACTACCTTATTCACACTTCTCAAATCAATTCTGCTGCTGCTGCTGCTGCTACTACTACTACTACTACTACTACTACTATTATTATTATTATTATTATCATCATCTGCCCATCTGAGTTGCTCCAGCCACGTTGGGCAGCTTTTACATACATAAGAACTCATTGTACAACTTTGGGTGAATGCTGAAGACACCCCTCTTCACCCTGGCTTCGGAAACCTGATATGCAGTGCTAGTTTTTTTTATTTTGAAAAATAGGTGCCAGAACTCACAATGAACACCTCCCTTGTTCTCTTATAATGGCAACGGCACCCACCTGAGAGGTGCCGGAACTGAGTTCTGGTGAGTTCCAGCTTCAAAAAAAAGCCCTGATGAGATGTTTATTTTTAATGGCATATTGTTCATTTTTCAAACTGCCCACTGCTTAGAGATTTTGGGAACTTTAAGTGCTTAAAAATAAAGAAAATGGGGGGGGGGGTATCCTGCTCTATACTATAATGAAGCACATCCAGGTGGCAGCAAAGGAAGGCAGGACAAGGGTTAGTCTGTGCTCCAGGACCACAGAACTCTGATGTTGTTCCAGTAAGAAACAGAGATGGGGAGGTGCAGAGCAATAGCAGAAGCAGCAACTGCATCCTAAGCTCTGCCCATACTGAAAAGTGTTGCTTTAATTAAACGGGTCCAACCCTCTCCAGTGGTCTAATACTGTGAAGAAGCAGAGGAGGAGTTTCTGATCTACCTCAGCCTTCTGCAGTGGAGTCCTCGAAGACCAAGGATGGCAGTGCCATATTCTTAGGCTGGAGGGGTTTTGACCCATAGGCTTGCAGCACTTCTGGGGTTGGTCTTTTGGTCCATCACCTGAAAAACGGGAGCCTATGACTCCTGGTCCCTGACATTTCCCTGTCTACATTCTGGTCCATCTGCAGCTTCTGGTAGGAGCAGGGAAATAAAATTCAGAGTGTGGTGATGACATTGTGTCCTACATTTTAGAGCTCTGCTCACAGGGACTCTGGATCCAAGTCGGTGTGCTTCGACATGAGAAGGAGTTTATGTTGGTAGCTTTAGTTCAAAATTGGTTTTTAAGTGGCCGTTCCAATTTCTCCTCTCCTCCCCGCTTTAATTACTAGAAGTGGTTTCTAAGTATCTGGAAGAACTTTTGATACAACCTGATTTTGAATGCATTCCAAGTCGCAAATAGACACCTATTTTAAAAGGCACAGCATGCTTGGTGCGGCATCTTGCCAGTCAAACAGTTGCCATTTACTAGACAGCTCTAAACTATGTCTGCTACCTTCCTTTTGCTGTCAATTTGACTGATGGGACTAGCTGGGCTGTTTTTTCTTAATTCCACTGCCCAGCACCACCATGGCCAAAAAGACAAGAGAAAATTTAGCAATGGATGCTAAGATGATGCTAGAATAACAGGAATTGGATGAAGCCACTCAAGATGGATTAGAGTAGATTAGATAGCATAATACCTAGAATCATCTGCTTTACATTCCTAAAGACAGAGAAAGCCTCTTTTGTGTGCTCTGTTTTACTGCAAGCAGATCGAAAGATGCACGCAATTGCCAAAATGGAAATATGGTTCGGATCTCTGCTACTGTGGAGTTTGTACAAAATAATGCAGTCTGCCAGGGGCAGACTTGGGTAATATGGCACTCTGAGTGAGGACAAAATCTGCCCACTGCCACCAATATTTCTTATTTGCTTAGTAATTCCTTTTGGTAAAGGTAAAGGTAAAGGTACCCCTGCCCGTACGGGCCAGTCTTGACAGACTCTAGGGTTGTGCGCCCATCTCACTCAAGAGGCCGGGGGCCAGCGCTGTCCGGAGACACTTCCGGGTCACGTGGCCAGCATGACAAGCTGCATCTGGCGAGCCAGAGCCGCACATGGAAACGCCGTTTACCTTCCCGCTAGTAAGCGGTCCCTATTTATCTACTTGCACCTGGGGGTGCTTTCGAACTGCTAGGTTGGCAGGCGCTGGGACCGAGCAACGGGAGCGCACCCCGCCGCAGGGATTCAAACCGCCGACCTTTCGATCGGCAAGCCCTTTTGGTATAGGACAACAAATAGCTGGTCCAAGCAGTCTGACTCAGATTAGAAGCATGGCATAGAAGGAGGAGCGTTTATTGTTTTGCCTCCACCATAGTCCCAATCCAAATCCAGGTCTCCCCACACCTGCTCTCTGCAGTAGGGGGAAGCACCCATTGGTCCTGGGTTCAGCTTTGGGTTGTGCTGGGGGCAGGGGGTTAAAATTCTGCCCTCAGCACCATGGCCCAGATCCAGTTCAGAAGCCCAGTGCTAGTTAACTGTTTTTAAAAATTCACACAAGGCCAAACAATAAAAACCATGGGTTGTAGCCAACAATAATAAATAATAATAATTTATTATTTGTACCCGGTCCATCTGGCTGGGTTTCCCCAGCCACTCTGGGCGGCTTCCATAGAAACGAAAAATACACTAAAATATCACACATTAAAAACTTCCCTGAACAGGGCTGCCTTAAGATGTCTTCTGAATGTCAGGTAGTTGTTTATCGCTTTGACATCTGATGGGAGGGTTTTCCACAGGGCGGGCGCCACTACCGAGAAGGCCCTCTGCCTGGTTCCCTGTAGCTTTGCTTCTCGCAATGAGGGAACCGCCAGAAGGCCCTCGGCGCTGGACCTCAGCATCCGGGCAGAACGATGGGGGTGGAGATGCTCCTTCAGGTATACAATGGCAGTCTTACTCACAGTTGACCCATTAAAGCTTAATGAACAGGACTATCCACTTCTATGCTGAGTAGGACTAGCACTGCATGCAAAACTCTATCTTTTCTGGTTTGGCCCTAAGTTGAAACAAGCACCATGAATTAATAACCAAATTTAGACACCCAAAAAACTTTCAACTCAAATTTGGGAGGCAGGTAAAAATCACCAAACTGTGTGGTGGATTTTTAATGAGAAACGTGTTGGCTTCTCCATTAAAAGAAGCAGAGCTGACTGTTATTTTATTTTGTAAAGCCTATTTTCCCCTAAAGGCGGTAGCGGCGGCAGGGCGGCACCTGCCATTAACCCTGTAGGCTTTTTCTTTCCTGGACATGGTGTTGTTCCAGAACATTATGAGGAACAAAAATGGCAGCTACCACAAAAAAGGCTCCCTCAAGTGAGGTGGCAAATGTAAGGTGGATTTCCCAGCAGCTCTAAATAACGTTATTTGGGGGAGCAAAAGTATTGTCATACTGAGTCCTATCAAAGGTGTTTCAAGATCACCATTCCAGATAGGCAGGTAGTTCAGGGCTTAACATTTAACTAGTTCGGAACATTTCCCATTTAACTGAAATGCATGAGTGATGATTACTTTAGATGAATGAGAACATAATAACATTAATATAGAAATAAAGAAAAGCTTTGCTAAAGAGGCAGCTGGCTTAGTTACTTGCAGTTTTCAGCAATACTTCCTTTTGGCATTCTTAAGAACCCAGCACAAGGGAATTGTCTCTAAATTCTATCATCAGAATGTTTCCCCTCTGAATAAAGCAAGAACTAACTACAGAGGAGAGGTTGGTGGTACATTGCTATGAAGTAAACTTGTTTCCCATTCAATTGCCTGATCAACACCTCAATGGCTCAGTTCAGAGGTAACTGGAAACCACGGTTTTAACCTTATAAGAACATGCCACTGGCAGAGTCTCTTACTCCTCCATGCATGCAGTGGCAGTAGCTGCTAGAAAAACTACAACTCCCAAGAGCCATTGGGAGAGCTTACTAGAGAGGAAGGGGACCAAGAGATCCAATCTGTTTTCATCTCTTATCATGGCTAGAATAGTTGCTGCTATTCCCACTACACTGCCCAGTAACAATGATTTAAAAAGAAGGTGAAGAGTTTTGAGGGGAATAGGGTGTTTCTGTTAGTATTCTTCTCCAGCACAATTTTCATCTGAATTTGAGATGAATTTGAGGGTTTCATAAAGCTCATCTCTCATTTGAGAGGTTCATAAAGCTTTCCCCCTCCCTTATATCCCAGCTGAAGATCAGAGATCTTCACCAGAATCTGTAATCGAAAATGTTATTAACACCCTGTCTTTCACAACGCTTTTTGAGATATATGTGTATTTTCATAACTTCCATAACCACCCCTCCTTGAAATTCATTTCTTGGGGTTATTTACACATGTTTTTCCAAGGAACTTGGTTGTAGCAGAGCCAAAACATTTGCCTGTAGTTCTTTAAATCCCTCCTCACAAGTAAAGCACTTCAAAAACTCTTGATAATTCTTTGTCATTTCTCTGAACTCCCTCCAGCCATTCAATATCTTTCTGGTAATGAGGTGTTTAGAAAGAAATGAAATATACCAAGTCTGGACTTATCGCAGTCTTTGAAAAGAATTTTGAGCATTTCATATCGAGTAGTAATGTGTTTGCGCAGTGATAAGATACAATATGACTTGCTGCACAAAGTCGTTTTTGGAAGTGGGTGGTGGCGATGGTGGAATTGCTATTTCAAAGTAATCAAGAAGCTCATATAAAATTGTTATTTTCCAATTCCAGGATTAGTGGTGCTTTGGGATAAGACTAATCTCCTGACCCCTTGGTTTATATGGCAAAGCAAGTTAAAGTGGGAGGTAAGGGCCATGTCACCAACGCACAGCAATGAGTCAAGATATCACTCTGGTTTGGCCATGTGGGATGGTGCACAGCAGCAGAGATCTCTTGAGCATCTCACGAAGCAGGAAGCTAGGGCAGTTTTATTCATCCTTGGGTCCCCAGGAGTTGCTGAACTACAACTCCCATCCTCCCTGACCATCAGCTAAGCTGCTTGGGGATGCTCGGCATTGCGGTCCAGCAACATCTGGGAACCCAAGGGTGAAAAACATCAGAGTAATATGCTGATGACACCCAGATCTTTTTGACTTTAACATAGAATGAAGGTGAAAATGTGGACAGTCCAAACAGAAGTCTGGAGTCCATCACAGGCTGGAAACGGAGCAATAACCTCAGTCTCAACTCAAATAAGACAAAGGCACTATCCAACAGTTATAGGATTGATTGGGACAGTGTTCTTCAACTTTTGCTTCTTGCCCTGCCCACCATTGCCACATGGCCCCTGGAAGATTGCATAGAAGGGAATGTGGCCCTTGGCATTCCCCACCTCAGTCTGAAGTGTCAGTGGCAATGGAATAGATTTTTACAGCCCACAGAGCTACCATGGAGCACAGAGGCCAGGTCGTGATGCGGCAGCCCCCACATAGCAAAATGACTTACAGAGATGCTGCCAGAAGCATGTATATAAAAGGAAACAAATACAGAGCAAGGACAGCAAATAGGTTGAAATGAAAGACTCACACAGCCAACATATGCTGCTCCTGATCAATGGCGCCCAGACATTTATGCACCTTTGAACCCAGCTATGCGTGTATGCGAATGTTGTAGAGTAGAATGCAAGAGGGGGCAACTACTACATCCCAAGTATATTTCTGTTAGCGTTGATTTTACATTCCAATTTCATAAATGTGAAATGCAAAGCGAATTCAGTTTCATGTATGAAAACTGCACATCGTATTTTGCGTATGGGAGAGGTTGCTCAGATCTCTCAAAGTCAACCTTAGTTCAGACAGTGGTGTGTTTTCCTTAATCCTGGTAAATATTAAGCTTTCTGCCCTAGTTTGACTACCTGTACACAAACCTTCCTTTTGGATGACTGATCAGTGCCCAATAATCACCAGACATATTCTAACCCCTATGCAGTGGTGGCACCAGAACAAAATTTCCAAAGGGAATGTGCAGAAAGAGCAAAGTATATTTCAAGTTGGGTGAGTTGTAAGATACTGGGAGGGGGGGAATAACAGTGTACATTAATGGCAGGAGTCCAGCAATGGGGGTCAGGCAAACAGGAATCCCTTGTGGAGGAGCTACAGTTAGTTGCCTCTTCTTTCACCCCCAAAATCTGAAAGTGCACAGAACAAGTCAACATCCAGGAAAGAAAGTGATGAATGCTCACGTGTTTATCTTGGTGGGGGGTTTTGTGTGTTTTCAGACCCTCCTTTTAGAAAAAAAAAGCCACACAAAGCACAGCACACAGAATCCAGAAGCCAGCATCAACTTGAACTGAGCAAGGAAGGGAAAGAAGCCAAACATTTACTACTAAACATTCTGGTGCCAGGAGCCATGGGCATCAAGATGTCTGTCTGCTTCAATCACAGTTTACAATTCACTGTCATCCACACCAGCCTAACAAAAAGGAGTGGAGCTTTGGGAGTGTAAGTGCTGGAAAATATCACAGGAGGAGGGGTTGGTGGGGGCGACAAGTGGGGAGGAATCATGGCCTCAGGAAGAAAGAATGCCTGAGATTGCATGTGAAACGTCCATCACGCACATTGGCTTGGCTGAGTTGCAGGACTGATGCAGGGAGAAGGAGAGATAGGAGCTTACACCAGCCCCGGTGCTGCGGCTGGCCGTAATTAATGAGCTGCGATTGGGGTAGCAGACATGAGCAGATCCATGGCAAACAGATTTTCGTTGTTCATTAAAAGTTTGAAAAGGCTCTGCTTAGAAACCACCTAGTTGTGTCCAAGAAACTGTCAGCTGGCCTTATCAGTATTGCCTCTCAAGTCTTGACCCGTTGCCCAGAAGTCCACAGGGTGACCTTGATCTCAGTGGCTTGCACTGGTGCAATAATATCTATAAATAATGCATTAAAAATGACTTTAATATGCTGGCACAATCCCATTTGACAAACTGTTTCCAGTCTCCTAAATTATTTTATTTTATTTTGCAGTGTCTGCTTGGTTTGATGCACTTTTTAAAATTAGAAATAACATCTTTGACAAAGGTTCCCTTCCTCCACTAAACATATTCAATTTTTACTGTTAGATGTTATTTCAGTCATTTAATTGGTAAAAACAGCTGAGGATTGAAATCCCAAATATGGTGGAGATTATTGCTCACCAACACAAGCATCTTTAGCTACATTTGCTTTAAACATTGTTTACTGCATATTGTGTCTTAATGGTACTTTTAATGTAACCCAGTGTTCAAAGTACTTTACAAAGCATTTAATTACATACACAAGAATACAGTTGTATACAATTATGTGCAAGGGGTGTGATGTCTAGCTGGTAAACCAAGCAACCATTATATTTTTAGATTGTTTTTCCTCATTCCACTTCAAGATTAATGTTACTTTAGGTGCATTCCTCATTTTGCTTTTATTCCAAAGTCCGAGTTGCCACTTCTGTACATGAGAACGCATTCCCTATATTAATCAACCAGTCTAGTCAATGATAGCATTTTTTTCAACAATAGCACTCACTAATTTAAAGTGCCTCGACTTACGATATATTAGAGCTCAGCTGATTTGTGTGTGAGAGTATGTGAATTTTGATTTTCGTGTCAAAATTTACATGTTCGGTGAGGGAGAACATTTCATCCGACAGCTCAGCAAATCTCAAGAAATTGAACGTGTTGAAGCCCTGAACAGAAATCACATCTCAGACAGAACTGTGCAAACACTCCCAAAGGCTGCTTGCAGGGCAGAACCCAGAAAAATCCCCAAACCTTGAAGAAAAGGGAGTTGTGAAAACTCAGCTTGTCTTGCCAAGCTTGCAGAAACATCCTGTTTCAAATGACCTAAAGCTTAGGAGATGCCCCTTATAAACTCTTTGAAAGCATACCTCACTCCATGTGACTCTACTTAGGGGGTATAGCTAGTGTGGGGCTCTTACCAGTCAGATAGGGGGAGGCATACTAACAGTATATAAAAGGGACTCTGCATAAGCTTTAGCTCAGATGTAGGGAACCTTCAGCCCTTCAGGTGTTAGAATCATAGAACTAGAAGTGTCCCTGAGGATCATCTAGCCCAACCCTCAGCAATGCAGGAATATGCAGCTGTCTCTTATGGGGATCGAACCTGCAACCTTGGCATTATCAGCACCACACTCTAATCAGCTGGGCTATCCAGGTCTCTAACTCCCATCAGCCCCAACAAGAATGGCCAGTGGTCAGCAATGAACTGCTAGGTTGGCAGGAGCTAGGACCGAGCAATGGGAGTTCACCCTGCCGCAGGGATTCAAACCTCCGACCTTCTGATCAGCAAGCCCTAGGCTCTGTGGTTTAACCCACAGCGCCACCCGCGTCCGCGTCTATTAGTATACTATTAGTATGCTAGTCTACTAATGTGCTAATATGGTCACAAGCAATATGCTTTCAAATACCAGATGCTGGAGGCAGTGCTCTTGCACTTGGGTCAGAGTTGTGGGCTTCCCACAAGCATCTGGTTGGCCACTGCGAGAACAGGATTGCGGACTGCTTGGGTCATTGGCCTGCTCCAGCAGTGCTCTTGTTATGTTCCCTCCTCTAGAGAAAATGGACTTTGTAAAGGCTGCCAGGAAGTTCCTATCAGTTCAGTTCAAATTTATTAATATTCCACAGACCTTCCACCATTCCTATCATTTGAAGAAGAGGAGCGCAAAACAAAATATAACAATTTAATTGTTTACCATTGTTTTATTCTCCTTTATTTGTCCTTATTCTGTTCGTTTGGGTATTAAAGTTGGCAAATTCAGATTATTATGTTCATGCTTTTACAAATGTCCAAAAGAGATTAAGCCGTCTGCCCAAGGTCAACCAGAACTACTCCTGCAGAGGTCGTAGATATCCAGAGGAGAGCCTGAATTGTACAGTAGAAAAATATGCCCCTCCTGCCAATGTTTTTCAAAAGAAACTGCCAAACTCTGATGGCAGCTCTTCATGCCACAGTAAATTTGGCTGGGCAGTCCACAATCTCATTTATCCTAATGACCTGGGAGACCTGCAAAACAGTGCATCTATCAATTTGAATAAATTGACTAGCTATTTCCATCAGGTTGCATTGACCCAGCAACCCATTTTGAAGTTGAACCGCAGAATTTGGAAAACTGACACTGGAGGCAGGCAATGGCTCTTAAGAGAGTAGAAAATAGTATGATAAGAGGCATTTTCTCCCCAAGGTTATTTCCCCACTTATTTCATTTCAAATGAATCCTTAAAGGCCAAGGAAGGCTTTTTGGACATTATTATTGTCATTATCATTATCATTATCATTATTTAAATTTGTATACTACCCTTTGTCTAAAGATCCCAGGGCGGTTCACAAAAGAAAAAAACACAACTCATCCAAGCTGAAGAAAAATCTCTCTGAATTGTGCACTGGGTTATTTGAATGTTTAAAATATTAAGCAGTGTTTCTGCAAAAAAGTAAAATACAGTATTTCCTAAAATTCAGGTGGAAAGAGCCACACACTTCTATGAGCAAATGTGGCACTTCTCTAACTTTTTAATAAAATAAGATTCTCTCAAAGAAAAACCCTGCAATCGCCTCATTCAGCTAAAAAGGTAAATTGCTGAGCTAAATGGACAAATGTGACCCCCTTCAGCTGGTTCCTTTTAAATTGAATTTTCTAACTGAGAAATTTCACCCACAACTTGCCCTTTCTGAGGAGATCTTCACTTCTCTCCAGCTGCCATATGTCCAGCACTCCCTCAAATGGCTGAAAAAAATGTTGTGCAAAAGTGTGGCACAGTGAGGGGTTTTTTTTTGGGGGGGAAGGTGTTAGCAAGTAGAAGAAAGTGAGGAGGAGAGGTGTTATTCCTTTTACCAGATATAACAGACAGCTCAACACTCACAGATGATCTATCAAACTGATATTTGCCATCAGGTAAGTTTTCAGAAGTCTTCTGAGCAATTTTCATCATATGGGTGGATTTCTCTTCCAATTCCTTGCCATTTGCCTCTTCTGCCAAACAAGAAGCTGGTAAGAGACACGTCACCCAGATGACATCAACACAAAGTAGCATCAATAGGCCCCACTCCATTTCTGCGCTGAGCCTTCCCTTGACAGAGTAACCAACCAATTGGCTTCTTAGGGAAAATAAAAACCTAGTTGACATTGGTCAGTCAGAGTTTCCCCATTTCCGCACACACCACATGAAGCCTGTAAAAATCTGCAAAGGTGCATATAGGGGTTTCTGACTCAGTTTGCAGAGAAGGACACATTGCTGACCTTCCGTAAAGATCCTCAAGCATGGCACTGCATCTTAATTTTTTTAGATATAAAAAAAAATCCTTCATAAAAGGAAGAATATTTGGCTTTAACAAAATATCATTTGCAAAATGAAGCAGCTTATTCAGCTTTTCTGAATAAGCCACATGCAGCAACATACAAAGCCATTTGTATTTCCTCCGTGTGTTTAAAGCAAAGGAAATTGGGGGAAGGGAGGCCGCTGAACAAGCAGGCTCACAAGCTGAGCTGTGACTGCCATCTAGTGAAGCATCTATTGGCCAGAAGACATGGATCTCTACATGTGTTCCAGGAAATCAGATCCGGAGCTGGTGGGGGCGGGGGGAATATCCAGCTTCAGAATGCCAGAGGGAAGCTAGGACTTTTGAGGAGCATGCATCTGCTGTCTGGGATGTAAATACTGTATTTAATGAACATGATTATCGAGCACACAATTCCAGGATAAAGAAGTACAGATGTAAGGGCCCAATGTGAAGAAAATATTGCTGTGGTGGCCACTCCACAGTCTCAGGTTTGGGCCCAGAAATCTCAAGGAATGGCTGTTCCTAACCTGGCAACCTCCTTCTGAATTTCCTTCAGAGAAGAGCCTCAGGTGAAGACTGGATTAAGGTCTGGATAGGCTCGTATGCACAGGACTGTGTGGCGAATGTGAGAATAGTGCATAATTCTATGCACATTTACCTGGCAGTCAATATGCCCATTTGATTTCATGGAACTTAACTTCTACATAAATATGCAGAGGCTTCGGCTCCACAGTTATTTTGGTTGAAAAGAAAGAACAAAAACAGAACGCTCTGTCCTTATCTCTCTCCCCTAAACGTGTACACTGAATTCCTCCATGTCACCACTAAAATTATAGCACAACATACAGAGCCAGTGTAGAAAACAGTATTTTCCACATATAGAGCTAATGTAGAATAGCAGCTAGACACCTTTTAAAATCTTGTCTGCCAATGAACTCAGTTTATAACCCTAACTGAGCAAATATCTATCATCCCACCTAATTCGACTTGCAGGGAATTCAAAAGGTTTACTGAGATAGAAATATATAGATATTTAGAAATGTGGCTACTCTGGTAAGGAATAATGGTTGGCAAATGAAATAAGTAGTCTTGGGACCAAGATTGTGTTGGCTTTTAGGGGTGCCTTCAGATGGTCACTGTTTTGCAGAAGGGATTCAAAGTGCATACCAAAGACTTAGGTTTGCACCATTAAAGTGCTCTGTTACTCTAGTGCAACAAATCTACTGTAAAAAAAAAAACCCTGGACTATCTGCAGTTAGGAAAGTGACAGTGGAATGCACAGAAATGTGTAGGATGAAAGAATGATTAATGAGAGAGAAATGTTCATTATTCTATAACCACCCCACAAACAACTCCAAACAAACTTTCAGTAAAGACCAAACAAGTTTTCGAAGTAAGTTTTGTTCATGTAAATCAGGATGAATGCTCAAGAAGTAGTACTTGGTTTGAAGAATGCAATCTTAACCTGTAAAAGTTTATAAGAAGTGGAGACATTCAAGTAGCAGGCTTAATATGTGAGGAGAATTTATTTATATTCCAGGAACACTATCCTTGCAGCTTAGCTATTGCCGTCACCCCTGTGGGGATCCTTTGCAAGATCAATATTTTTTAGGTTTCTTTTGCTTCCTAGGAAGAAATATGAAAATCTATATCACAGAAAAGCACAAGGGCTAACTGTGGAAGGCAGGAAATTGAGAATAATAAACACTAGTAGAAGAAACGAAAGCTTCCTGCTGCTATTAAAAGACAATTTGTATCCTACCTATTTCAGTTTTCTTTTATGTGCAACTCTGAAACGTGTGTGTGTGTGTGTGTGTGTGTGTGTGTGTGTGTGTGTGTGTGTAGACCGGGGCTATTTATTACCTTGGGTGCTGTGAATATTGGATTCCTCAGACCTCAAATTATCATCCTGTGGAAAGTGGAAATATATCTGTTCCTCCAAATACAACAAAAAATCATCTCCATGTCCCACTCACTCCTGGGTTCTTTCTGAGGGAAATCTCTTTCTGGCCCAGAGTGACTGAGGAGAGCTGATCTTCCCCACATGGCTGCCAGTTTGATACTTTTTGACATTTCCAAACAACTCATCCCCTCTCTGCCAACTCCCTGCTGTTTCTTTAAAGCTTTTTAAATCTAGGAGTAGGCAAACCAATCTACAGAGAGCGGGTGGGTGGGGGACAAGGCATGGCCTGTCAGCCAAGCTGGAAATGTCACAGCAGTGGAAATGATAAATATATGTGCTGCAGAGAAGGATGAGTTGAGGAAGAAAAAAGGGACACACACACACACACACACACGCAAATCTGCCTTCAACAGAAGGAGGGGCTGTGAAAAGAAAGCCAAGCACTGTCACTCATTAAGGTTATCTGTTGTACAGACAGATTCAGCATATCGGCCGGGAGCATTATGTAATGTCTACAGAGGGGAGGAGGGGCTTGATGGCAGTCACTGTGGAGATGGTTTCCTATGCAATGCAAAGCTTACAGTGTTTGGGGATTATATATACAGTGGTACCTCTGGTTACGTACTTAATTCGTTCCGGAGGTCCATTCTTAACCTGAAACTGTTCTTACCCTGAAGCACCACTTTAGCTAATGGGGCCTCCTGCTGCTGCCACCACGCAATATCTGTTCTTATCCTGAAGCAAAGTTCTTAACCCGAGGTACTATTTCTTGGTTAGTGGAGTCTGTAACCTGAAGCGTATGTAACCAGAGGTATCACTGTGTGTGTGTGTGTGTGTGTGTGTGTGTGTGTGTGTGTATTCTAATAGTTGTTTTGAGTAGCTTACCGAAGACTAGGTTGTACCCAAATAAAGCCCCATCTGCACTTTACATTCAAAGCAGTATCATACCACTTTCATTAGCCATGGTTTTTCAACAAAGAATCTTGGGAACTGTAGTTTGTTAAGAGTGCTGCAAGTTTTGAGGAGAGCACCAATTCCCCTCAGGGCAGCTACCGTTCTCAGAGAAATTTAACAACTGATCCATTTTCCGAGGCAGTTCTGTGAGGGAAACAGGTGCACATGCGTTACTGAGCAACAGGCAGGGGTTCAAATGTGTTTCTTTATTATTGCTCCTTCATCTGTACCACAGCTGAGCTGAAAATTTAAGTGTTGTGCCTATCCCAGTACTTAAGATGTAAACATTCTTGATTAAGCAGAATTTTTTAACCCAATTCCTCATATTACGAATTGGATGAACTCTCGGGAAGGTCAAGCTACCAACCATTTATATAAGAGCCCAGTCGTGGTAGCTCTCATTCAGCTTCTCTTTCATTAGTCCTTGATGATGCTCGTATACGTAAAAGGTAAAGGTAAAGGAGACCTGGATGGCTAAGTCCAGTCAAAGGCAACTATGGGGTTGCGGCGCTCATCTCGCTTTCAGGCTGAGGGAGCCAGCGTTTGTCCACAGACAGCTTTCCAGGTCATGTGGCCAGCAGGACTAAACTGCTTCTGGCGCAACGGAACACTGTGACGGAAACCAGAGTGCACAGAAACACTGTTTACCTTCCCAGCGCAGTGGTACCTATTTATCTACTTGCACTGGCATGCTTTCAAACTGCTATGTTGGCAGGAGCAGGGACAGAGCAATGGGAGCTCACCCTGTCACGGGGATTCGAACCGCAGACCTTCTGATTGGCAGGCCCAAGAGTCTCAGTGGTTTAAACCACAGCGCCACCCGTGTCCCATGCTTTGGGCTAGTGAACTGCTGTCCCACTGTCTCTTCTGTTAAATGCTTGAACAAATAGTTGTGTACCCCAATGTATGCCACATACTCTGAGGAAGTGAGCAAAACGGAGCTGCAAAACCTGAGGACATGTATGAAATGGATTCATGCAAGATCAGAAACAGCCTCCCTCCAGACAAGAACATAACTCAGTTGCTTAGAGCATGGTGTGGATAACACCAAGGTCGCAGGTTTGATCCCCATATGGGACAGCTGCATATTCCTGCGTCGCCAGGGGTTGGGTAGATGATCCTCACAGTGATGTGAGTGTCAAACACCTGGCATCATTATGTCCCACCCACCTTAAACTTGGTCCATGGTGTGTGTGGGGGAGATAAGGGTCTGGTCCACCAGGTAGACTCAGTTCCTCACCCTTCTGCTAAATGTTCATCATTCACATCTCTCCACCATTAACTCCATCACGGTATGGATGATCAATCTGAATTTTCCCACATCTTATTTGTTTAACAACCAGATGGCTGATAAATTGAAAAGCTGCCAAGAAATACAAATGTTATATTGTTAGTTCGGTTGGATAACATCCTAGACTACACTCTTGAAAACTGTTTCATGCTTATCTTTGAGAACCAGACAGGACAATTTCTCGCAAAGCAAAAACTTCCTGGCTTGCATGGTTTCTATAAATGAGCAGGGATGTCTCCAAGCCTAGGAGAAAATTAATAAAGGAACAAGGAACAAGGAAATCATTACGAGCATCATGTTTTCCTTTCAAATAAAGCCCCTAACTTCCATTATGCTTTTCTTTTGGAGGGAGGGGGTAAATCACAATTTTATTGCAAGCTTTGGGAATTCATATTGCAAGCTACTTTAAAGCTTGTAATAAAAGCTTTGCAGAAGCAGATTCCATGTTAAAGGCTGCTGTGATAAACCTTCTTGAATGTTATCCAAAGAAAAACTTGTGGCTTTGATCAAGATCCTTGCTTTGCAGCATTCCACCTTTTACCTGCTCCAAGCAGAAAGAGTCTGTAGATTTGACTCATTGCATAAACTGTTGTAGCAATCCAAGCAGACCAAGTGGTACGTATACACACTGTATGTGCAGAATTGTACTAGTAATTTCTACTACTTCCACCCAAAAGATATATATAATAATGCTCCTTCCCATTTCCCATGTTTTTAAATGTGTTTCTTTTTGTTTCCATAGTACTTACATGGCAGCACAATCATGACACTCAAATGACAGCCTGAGTCAACAGTGCCACAAGCTAGCCTGGTACCTAGGGATCCCATTATTCCAGAGGTCTCTCTCTCCACGGCTACTGCTGCCCCATCATCATTGGCATCAGCTGGTCCACTTATTTACTATGATCAGAATTGAGAGCATGCGCAGGGGGGTGGGATCTCATGAACATAATAGGGACCCTGCTTGATCCTACCGTCTAGTGCAGCAACCTGTTATCACAGTGGCCAACCAGCCCCCCAGGCGTAAGCAGAACCTGAGTGCAAGAGGTGGTTTCCAGCAACGGGTGTGCAGAAGCACTACTGTCTCTGACAGTGGCAGGGGAGCATAACCATCCATGTTAGTAGTCACTTATACTCCATGAATTTATCTAGTCCTCTTTCAAAGCCACCTGAGTTGGAGAATGCCATAGTTATAACTATGTGCTATTTGAATGAGTACTTTCTTTTGCAGAGCAAAATTGTGAAGTATTTCTACCATGGTTCCTAGCAGACATGTTTCTGAATTAAAATACCCATTTATGACCCTGGTCTAGTCAGTGCAGATCAGATAATGATTTGTGACCCACGGGGATGTGGTGCTTTTTCGTTTATTAAATTATATGTTATTATGTGATTTTATCAATCTCTCAAAAACCATCCCTACTGAGGTTTTGTTAATATGCAAATCTATTTAAACAAAATTGGTAACAGGCAGATTATAAATCATCATCATAAAAATCCTTAATCAGTGACAGCCCAAAATATAATATGTAAATATGAAAATGTGTGTTGTGAGTTTTGGGGAAATGTATGTATTTTTTTAGAAATTCTAAAAGTACTTTTTGTGTGGACAGTACCATTAAATTCTATGTTACAGGTCTTGGCTCCAATTTGGCCATGAATGCACTGAATCATTTTAAAATAGGGTACCTATTTTTCCTCTGATCAGTACATAATATTTATGTTTGCATACATACACACAATAGAAACTACCTAATGACTACGTATGATGCTGTAACATGTTGTAAGAATATCATCATCATCATTGTAAAGAAACTACCTACTGACACCATATGAGTGGAACTGTATATTATCCAGAACAATGGGGACATTGCGGAAAAATGTACATCACAATCATGTGGAGTCATGTGAGATCAGATTTATAGCAGAAGAGAATGTGTGGTTGCTGTTTTGGTCAGCATACCTATATCGTGCATAATGCTTAATTCGCCCCTTGCAAAGGACATGCCAGGTCACGCTTTAAACTGTATCTCCTTCCCCAAGTGCCCAAAGTGTTTTGCCAAAGAAATAGAGCTACAGAGAAGACACGATCAAATTATTTGACAAAAGCTGAAACGTTTAGGTAGTTAATGCCTCTTTACAGATAACCGTCTTGAAAGACAGCCAAAATAGCACGGAACCATTATTTGAATTCCTGGATGTTATAATGCTGCAAATACAATAATATAATCCAAACCAATTAGTCATTTCAGAAAGAGCTAGATATTAACGCACCCCCTTATCTTAGAATGTGCCATTTTCATTATTCAGTTTAATGAAACACAAATTCATCAGGGCAGTAACATTCATGGGGGGGGGATACATATTTACAAGGGGAAATGGAAATTGCTAATGTGATGATTAAGTTATTTGAGCAGTAATTATGTAGCTAAAGGGACCTGATTTCCATAATGTGCTTCCAATGCACCAATGGTCCCCACAGGTCTTTATATTGCACCCATTAAGGTAGTATTTAACACACACACACACAAAGAGATGTGTGTGATGTTAAAGCTTATGGAATTTTCTTTGTCTCTTCCAGTATTGCTGACATTGCCCCCTCCCCAGCAAAAACAAAAACATTGGAAATATAGAATAAAAGCTATCTGTAAGGCACCATATTTGCAAAGGCTGATCCAGTGTTTATGTGTCCTCATGGGCAATAGAAGTTGGCTTCTGGTCATGACTCCCCAAATGTCATGAGCTGGTTGGATACAGATGAATGATGGGAAGCAGTAGCTGGGGAACCACCACCAAGGGAAGAAGACTCTGAGCGGTGGTGGGACACTGATGAGTGGTCAGAGGGAAGAGGAGGAAAAGAAGACTGGGAAGAGAAGGTATCAGAAGCGGAAGAGATAACAAGGCTTAGTGAGTTGGGAGAGTTGGTGGCAGAGATAAGTCCAGAATCAGAGGCTGAAGCAGGAGATTGGGAGGAGGAAGAGATGAGTCAGGCTGGTGAAGAGTCATGGGTGACTTCACCTCCTGCTGCAACAAGCTCTCTTACCCCGCACCCCGCCTTTGTCTCCCAGAACCAGGAGAAGCAGGAATAGGGTGGAGGAGAGGCTGGCTGCACAGCAGGTATAATCTCTAGTTGCTTGTAAAAAGCCCTGGAGAGGAGGGGCTTAGACAGCTGTGGGAAATCAGAGACTTTCAGTCTTGGAAACTGATTTTCATGGAGTAAGGACACCGGGAATGAGTTGCTCTGCTCATTAGGCCTAACACTCAACCAAGTTTGTGGGGATCATGTCTTTATCAATAAATAGTTAACTGCAACTTGGGATTGTGTGATTGCTAACCAACCCGCTCCTGTGGCACCTGACTTTCGGTAGGTTGTGTCACTGATGCTTACCAGCAGGTAGAAGGAAAGGTGGTGGGAGTGCAAATATCATTTGCGCCAACCTCCCCAGCACCTCACTCCTCCCCTTCTACCTCCTGGCAAGCTGCAACCAACCAACTGGAGGTCAGGTGAGCGGTGGCACCCCACTACACCTTCCACTGCTGTTGGCTGCTCAGGAGGAGGCGGATCTTGCAGTGCCAGCAACAACTAGAAAGGCAGAGAATGTGCACAGAGGGAGTGAGAAGATTAGAACCACACTTTTTGCTGCTCATTTCTTATATCTGTGCAAGAAACAAAAGAGAAGGGCTGCATGAATTTCCAGGAAACCAAAAGAAATTGCAACCTTCCTATAGTGAGAATTAATTTTTGTATTATTTCACTTCTAGAAAAAAATATCACCAGACAACATCCTTAAGAGAATCGTATTCCTAAAGCACAGGAGTCACTTCCATGTGCATAGTGAGCCATCATCAAAATTTGTTTGTAGAAAATGTGTGGGGAGATCAGACGATGCCCGCTGTTCACTGAACATTCATTCTGATTTGTTTGCAGGGAGGTTATACACTGGTATGTCAGACAATTATTATCCCACTCTTTCCAATGCACACTTTCCGTCATCACTTTCCTTATTACAAAATGTTCAGTTGGAGTGGAGAACGGATTTGTTGCACAAGAGCACCAGATCAGTTTTAATTGCTCAACCTGAATTTGTCAGTATATGACTGAATCCAATCCAAAAATAGCACCCAAGATCTAGAGAGAAATACTTTCTGAAAAAATTACACACAACACATTATTTAGACCATTGGGAATAAATGATCTCTTTCATTTCTTCAAAGAAAACAGCTATATCCCACCTTTCTGCCTGATGCAACAGGCCCCCAAGATGGCTTATTATGAAAGGAAATGAACACACAGCAAGCATAAGACCATGGAATAAGTAAGCAGCACATCCTCTGAGGCAATTTAGCAGTTTGCAGTTCTGGCTCTTCCCAACAGCAGGAGTGAGAGAAGCATGTGAACAGGGGGAGCAAGGATACCATTAACTGTCTCAGCCTTTACTACCACCTTGCCCTTCATATTTTCTTCCTTCTTAACCACTAGTGCTATTTTTTCTAGAAAAAGAGGTACACCTCCCTCATTTTCTTAGAATGGCAATGGCATCCACCTGAGAGGTGCCAGAACTGAGCTCTGGTAAGTTCCAGCTGGGCGGGGGGTAAGTTCCGGCTGGGGTTAACCTCTATCGTCATCTCTGAGAATCATAGGAATCTCTATTTTTTCCAAAATGGAGGTCTCATTTGTTTAATTGTTGCTACAATATTTGCATATACAGTGGTACCTCAGTTTTCGAACGTCTCTGTTGATGAACAGTTTTCGAATGCCATAAACCCGGAAGGAAATGCTTCGGTTTTCGAACGTGTCTCGGAAGTTGAAAATGCCACGCACCTTCCGCTGAGTGCAAGATCCTGAGGCCTAGCTGTTGGCTATTGAGTTTTCGGTTTTCAAACGTTTCAGAATTCGAACGGTCTTCCAGAATGGATTACGTTCGAAAACCGAGGTACCACTGTATCTAGCAAGAGACCAAAGTACAAGAAGTTACTGGAGACATTTATCATTATTATTAATATGATGCATTATGCATGTTCATTCTGTTTTACTGAATGATGGAAGCAAGCCTGTATAGCTCAGTTGGTTAGAGCATGGTGCTGATGATGGCAAGCTTACAGGTGTGATCTCTGTATGGGACAGTTGCATATTCCTGCATTGCAGGGGGTTGGACTAGATGGTCCTCAGGGTCCCTTACAATTCTACAATTGTGATCTATGAACCTCATAGATCTATGAACCTCAAATTCCTGGGACTCTACCCAGACTACCTATGTAGTGCTGCAACCTCCTTCCCCTTCCAAATCTAGCTTCAAACCACATTGGCTTGGGCTTAACACCTCAGTCCTTGTCCCAACTGCAGGATGGAAAAGCTGGTGCAACATTTGTTCACACTGATCCACCGTGGAGTTTTCCTTCTCCAGAAAAAATTGAAATTGTAATCTTCTAAGGTTAGCAGGGATGTCAGAGAATCTGGAGAGGGGGAAAACAGAATTGGAAGCAGAAAATGCTACACAGATGGTACTGTATAACCAATAACAATTGCAGCAGAAGCAAAAGAGACATCCCTGCCCCAAGGAATTTGCACACTACATTTGATAATTGGGAGGGTTGATAATAAAAGGGGGGGAAGCAATGGGGAGAAAGGAAGATGCAAGGATTTTAAGTGAGGACTTGCCTGTTGCTTTACTTATTGTATTGGATCTAACAGACTTGTCATCAAACAGAAAATATTTTGTTCGGCAAGATTTGTGAGGAAAGGCAGCAGTGGTGAAAGGCTGCTTCTAGCCTATAGCTGCTGCTATGATAGATTGTCTTTGGTTGGGAAAGGACGGAGGGGGATATGTGAAACAGAAGATACACTATCAGACACTGGAGGGTGTTAAGCATACAAGGCATGTCAACCGTATCTTGGAAACTGTCTAGAGTTATATATCAAATTCTATATAATCTTTAAGACTAACAGCAGTAAACTTTACTACACAGTGTTGAAGGAATGCTCAACTCATGAATTTTTAAGGTCCTGATTTAAATGCAAGTCGTTCAATAAAAATGCCACCATAAATAAACCTTTGCATTTTTATACTTCTGTCTGAAAAGCAGGGTGTTCCCCAGGCAGGCCCCGTGGTCTCTGAAGCCCTCAATGGTGCTTTCTCTCCTCATTCCGTTTTTGAATCCTGATAAAGAGGGAGAAGAAATTTTGCACCTTTAACCATTAAAAACAGCATAATCCATGACTTCGTTGGGTCAGGTAGGCCAAGGTGACTGATGGGAAGCATGAGCCAGTGGCTTCCTCCAGGGGATGGGGATGCATTGGTCGAGGTGGGAATGGGCACGGTGGTGGTGACGAGGTTGGGGGGTCTTTGGGGGGACCAGTGGTACTGCAAGTGCACTCACCTTGGGAGGTTTTGCCACAACCCCAGAGCTCTCTTCACCCCATACCTATCCACATGAACTGTCACAGGGAGGACACCACTGTCTCTGCCCCCCACCACTGACTAATTTAATCCCATTGATTTCCTAGTCTAACTGCAAGCGTCTCTAACAGACCCTCCAAGTGTCCCTATTTCCCAGGGACAGTCCTAGATTTACAGAAGCCGTCCTGGTTTCTGATTTGATCCTGGAATGTCCCACTTTTCCTTAAGATGGCCCCATTTTTATTGGAAAATTTTGGAGGGTGTGGAGTTACCGTATTTTTCACTCTATAGGACGCATTCCCCCCCCTCCAAAAATTAAGGGGAAATGTGTGTGCGTCCTATGGAGCGAATGCAGGCTCCTTGGCTTCAGCAATAGCAACGCAAAGCTTCCGAAGCGCAGAGGGAGCGCTTCTTCCGCGCTCTGGAGACTTTGCACTGCTTTCGCTGAAGCCTGGAGAGTGAGAGGAGTCGGTGCACAGGGATAGCCACCTGAAGCCTTTGGAGTGCAGCGGGAACTCGCACTGCGCTCCGAAGGCTTCGGGTTCCTTTTGCTGAAGCCGGGAGAGCAAGACTCTCTAGGCTTCAGTAGGCAGGGAGAGCTGTGCAGCGCCCCTTCAGCTAAGCGGGAGGAGAAATGGAAGGGGCTCCGTTTTTCCTGCCGCTTCGCTGAAGGGGCGCTGAGCAGAGAGGGGGAGAATTTCTTTTTCTTGTTCTCCCCTTCTAAAACAAGGTGTGTCCTATGGTCGGGTGTATCCTATAGAGCGAAAAATACGGTATGCATCCCCCCGAGCCAAGGAGATATACGAAGACATCTGAAGGCATCCCTGTAACATTTTTTTAAAACCTTGGTGTTTTATTCTGTTTGTATATGCATTGGAAGCCACAGAGTGGCTGGGCAACCCAGTCAGATGGGCAGGGTATAAAAAAATTATTATTATTATTATTGAATAGGACATCCCTATTTTCATCGGAGAAATATTGCAAGGTATGGTCTAAGGTTGGATCCAACCCAGATTGCTGCTAATCTGCAGCTTAACAGTTGCATTGGCCAAAACCTTTCAGGTACCCTTTCGAATCCAGACCCAAACTTCAAATTGGTGTGCATAAGCATCTGACTTAGAGCAAGGATGGGGAACCTGTGACTGTCCAGTCATCTCTACCTTTGACCTTGCTAACTGGGGTTGACAGAGTTAAATGGCATTGGGAGGGCCACAGATTTTCCCAAACGAGTATCATGCAACTAAGTAACAGCCCGCTGTTAGAGTGGAGTTCAAATTCAGCACTAATGAGATCATTCCATCAGCACAAGCATTTCGGCTTGCCTGATGGAATGATCTCTCCTTTCCTTCCCGCCCTGCTATATACTCTTCTGGGGGATATCCCAACCCTCCAGAGTGGATTGGGGGCAGCATGGATTGAGAGGGGTGAGAGGGCAAAGTCCTGCTGTGCTAGCAGGAGTCCTTGCACTGGCTTCTGCTACTGAAACAGGGTATTTGAAGCCAGTCCTTAGTATTTCAAACTTAATCCTTCACATAAACCCACATACACTCTAATACACTGTATATAAAACAAACCCTGTCTCAGTAAGCACACTTTAAAAGGGGGTTTCTCCACGCAGATCTTAGAGGTGAAATGAAAGGGATGACAAAGGAATAACACACACACACAAATAATGAACAAATTCTTTTTTCTCAAAGTGACTTAAGTGCAAGCATCTTAAACATTACCAGTAATTACAAACTCAAGAATTATCATTTGTTTTTCACCATCATCTAACGTGCTTGATTTTTCTACAATAGTATCGCCAAGGACTTATATTCTGTTCACGCCAAGTTTTATCTAGTCAAGTTCCAAGTGCGATCTGTAAAATTAACCTGTTTTCAATGTAGGTTAATTATTTCTGTCCTTACATGATTAATTACAGAACTCTGAAGTAAATATCTCACCCAAAATCAATTCACTGTGTATTATGTGAGTTCAGGTTAAAAAAAAAAAATTCTATACTGTGAGGATACTAAGTCCAAATACATTTTTCCCAAGGAAGAAAATCAATAAGCTAAAGTCTGCTTTATGTAATTAAGAGGGTACTGTTCCCCTCCAATAACTGCTACATGAATGGGGGGTGGGAAGCATGCTTTAGACTGCAATCCTAACTTACCTGGGAGTAAGCTGCACTGAACTTCACAGGACTTACTTCTGACTTGACATGGTTAGAATTACACTGTAAATCTTCTTGTACTGGCACAACTGAAACCATGGGGCACAAAATTGGGAAGCAATGGAGATGTTTCCTTTCCGCCATCCCAGCATCAGAAATGCTCTTGTATGTACAGTGGTACCTTGGTTCTCAAACTTAATCCATTCTGGAGGTCCGTTCCAAAACCAAAGCGTTCCAAAACCAAGGCACGCTTTCCCATAGAAAGTAATGCAAAATGGATTAATCCATTCCAGACTTTTAGAAACAACCCCTAAAACAGCCATTTAGCATGGATTTTACTATCTAACGAGACCATTGATCCATAAAATGAAAGCAATAATCAATGTACTGCAGTCACACAGTCAATCAATCAGTAGCTGAACTGCGTTCCACGCAGTCACAAAAACAAAACAAAAAGAGCTGCAAAAACAAAAACGTAAAATAAATAGCAAAAACAGACAGACCGCAGTGTAACACTCAAAATGGAAGTGTGGCACTCAAACTGGAAATGCAACACTCAAAACAGAGCACATTCGGCTTCCGAAAAATATTCGCAAACCGGTACACTCACTTCCCGGTTTGCAGTGTTTGGGTTCCAAGTTGTTTGAGTACCAAGGCGTTTGAGAACCAAGGTACCACTGTACACAGTATCATGCAGAGAAAACATGAATGTTAAGCCAACAGTTATAATACCTCCACCTTTGGAGGCATCGGGGCTTCTGAATACCAGCAACTGGAAAGCACAAGAGAGGAGATTGCTCCTGTTCTCACAGGTTTCCCACAGGCATCGGGTTGGCCACTGTGAGAAAAGAATGCTGGACTAATGAGCCATTTGGCTTTTCTTCTTAATTCAAGGCAAACTGGGTTTTAGAGCATCTCTCTCTCTCTCTCTCTCTCTCTCTCTTACGCTCACAAAGCTGTTCAGGTTGGGGAAATGGAATGGTGACTAACTCAGTAGCCAAATAAAACACAGCCACACCGGGCACATACAAATTGTAGCAAGGGAAGACATCTCACACTGGAGTATGGCTGAACTGCCAAGCAGATGGAAACACACAGTAATCATCCCAAAAGGAAAGCTTGGGAAACTTTCCTGACCCATTTAGCCCTGTTTCTTTAATGTATTGCACAGAAAAAGTTATGGTAAGAGTGTTCCATGATAGTTTGTTTGGCAGCTTCTCCGGAGAAACATGTATGGTTGGATGCAACCCAAAATGGCTTTCTAAAAAAGAAGAAGTCACTTGCATTATATTATACTGTTATGAGTTTTCAGGGGGTTAGGCTGAATGCCTGGGCCTCCTTCTAATTCCTGGAACAGCCATGCTAGCTTCCTGGTGAGGTGATAGAACATAAAGGGGAACAAAGGAAGTGGATCTGTGCGAGGTGGCAAATAGGTGGGGGTCGCTCCCCAACTCTCTGATACTTGGAAGGACAAAGCCAGAACTGAGAGCAGAGAGTCTGGAGTGGTGTGAGCTAAAAGAAAAGTAGCAAACTGGGAACCGAAATAGGCAGAGCGATGCTTGGTTTCTGTTTTAATCCAAATCTGCAGCTATGGGGGAAGCAAGGCCCTCTTGGGGTGTTAATGCTGTGAACCCCTCCATCATAGGCTCAGGTTGTATATCTGTGTAAATAAACCATAAAAATACCATAGTCTCCTTATTCCAAAGGAAACACAAGCCCTTGGAATCTTGCAGTGCTTGGAGATTACGTTGGTGTGCAACAATACATTTGGAAACTGATATTCCTTGCAGGCGTTCCAATATGAATAAAATATGGGGGTCCAGGTAGGCCCCGCCCCGCATAATCAATCACACAACTTGATGTGCACCCACCATTTGAATGGCAATGCCCTTCAACTTGGAGGGGGGGAATCCCCCTCAAGTATTTTATGGGGGAGCCCAAAGCCCCCTCGGCCCCTAGGAGTTGGCTCCTATGATTCCTTGTTACACTTTTCCATATATTTAGTAGCAGAGAAGGGAAGGTGGACTCTGGGGGGTTGTTTTGTATATTAAAACTGTGTATAATCCATTGTGAAAGGATGTGTATTTATATGCTGATAGGGTTAGGGAGGGGAAGGTTCCTGATTTTTTTAAATAAAGGACAAAAGCATGAAGCTTTGACAAGATAATAATTTCTCCTATGTTCACTCTCATGCCATTAATACTGTTCCACATGTCTATTTTGTGCCAGGGGACTCTAGGAACTGTTATTTTTCCAAGACAACCAAGTCCTTTTTCTGGACATCAGTTGCCCTGGAAACCGCATGTTCCGGGACTCCTGGCACCAGTTCATGTTAGAGTTCCCAAGATCCCTGCTGTTTGGAACACTGCTGTGGCAGTATTTTAGAAGGTGCCAGGGAGAAAGGGAGTCTGGAACGCCTCTGCTCAGACCTCCCTGCTACCACTTTACTCGTGCTGCCAGTGGCTCCATTCACCAAGCCAAGAAAGCGAGGAAAGGCTGGCAGGGCAGGATAGAGATTCAGATTTACTTCTAACTAGGACACTATTTTAGGGGACCATTGGCATGTGGGTTTTGTCAGCATCCGAACTTCAGATGCTCCACAGCCACAGTGCTGGTCTCTACACACAGGGATATGGGGAGGAGGGGAGAACTAGATTTGGTGCCTGTTTAAAGGCAAATCTACAGAATTCTCATTTCCTGATACAAAATGCAGTGTAATGCAGTTCTCCAACCAAGCAATGGGTACAAAAATGCATATACTAGGGATGCATATACAGGGATGAAGAAGCCCATCAGTTTTTCCCATTTGGCCCACAACACCGTTTTCCCCAAACCACAGCCTGGCCCATGGGGTGTGAAGTGGGGCGATAGAGATCTGACTCATCAGGCCGAAAAAGGTTCCCTAACCTCTGAGATAAAATGTGCATTTAAAATGCACATATGAGTGAAAATAACATACAAAAAATCATTATATTGGGGGGAATGGAATACAGAAAGTATATTGTTAGGATAAATTTTCCTTGAAATTCTGACAGATTTTCAGGAGAACTTTTTTTTAAAAAAAAAAGGATTCACAAACTGATGTGGAAATGTGAAGAATTAAACTTAAGACTGGGAAAATGAGAAACTGGAGAGGAGCAAAATTAACAGATTTGCCCATCCCTATCTCCAATTCCTACTAGCCCATAACATAGACTGGGCTGTTGCGTGTGTGATGCAGAAATGTTGCACAGTTAAGAACTGCAGGAGGAAATTTCCCATAGGGCATTACTCAAGTATCTGTTTCCCCTGTTCCAAGGAAACAAAACAAAACAAAAAACAGGTACAGGTTTTTTGGGGGGAGGCAAACTGCTGCCGACTGCGGTATTCCAGATATGTATGGGAAATCCCGGACATATGGCAACCCTAGGTATGACCACATGCTTAGTTGAAGCCAGCATATAAAAGTTCATGCTTTTAAATCACTGCTCAAGTTCTATTTTGCCCTTAGCAAAGTCAATGGTGGTAATATAATCTTCAGCAACAGGGGGAAGGCTAATTCCTTGAATCAGAAGGCTTGTTCATCCATAACAGGAGTTGTTATTAAATGGACTGTATGCACCCAGCTGAAAAATCTCTGCATATATTGTTTAAACTCTTAATGCCCGAATTCTTTTTAAATCTAACTATGTTGCCCATCTCCTCCTCCCTGGACAGTTGCAGATTTGGTCAGAGCCATCACTCGGCTAAGTACACGGAAAAGCTTTCTTTGCTTGGCAAGTCGGAAAGCTGGAAAGCTGGTTTTGAAGTGCAAAGCTTGTATACCTCCTTAAGTGTTGACGCCTGAAGGGGTGGGCTGGAGGAAACTGTGCAAGACATGCTAATTAGAAAGTACTTAGCATAGTAAGCACAACAACATTGTAATCGTCCAAGGGTTTCAACAATTTGGACTGATTTTCTATAGTATATAATTTACAGCGAAGACTGAATGGGGGGAATGTGCTTTCCTTGCCTTGCGATCTCTTTTATCCTCGTAGCTGCGGATCACCAAGCTAAAAAGACAAGTATTCAGATTCTAATTTGATCTAATGGAAGGGCAGCATCTGCAAAAAAGAAAAAGAAAAATTTTTAGAGACATTTTCACATTGTTATCTGCTCTTTGTTTTGCTCTTTGGAATAGTTAATGCAGTATAAACACAACAGGAGCTTCATGGGATCAGTCGGGTGAAGCAAAAGCATACAAGATATTTATGATGGGGAGAGTGGCAGTGGGATCTGCAGTCAGAGTGGCTCACCACTGTTCAGTCTGCTCTATCTGGCAGGAGGGTGAGAGATGACCGAAAATGGGCATCATCTGCCATTGTCTCTCTCTTGTGGACCACCCACAAGGGAACACAAGAGATGCAGCTGTGAAGGTGGGTCTTGTGCAACATCTGCCCTATATAAAGGGTGGGCCTTGGGAGATGGATACACAGTTAGCTCAGAGTGCTACATATCGTAGGTGAGCCAGAGAAAACTAAGAAAAAGTGAAGAATATTTGGGCACCAGGGAAAGGGGAGGGAGGCAACAGATAACCGATTCTGAAATTTCACTGATGCAGCCCAGACATTATACTTTCTCTCAACAGCTTCAAGGATTCCAAAAATGCTTTATTTTTTTAAGTATAAGAGAAGGCGACATTCTCACATTACTGCCTGCCCAATTATGGTGCTCCATATATAGTCCCTGCCTGGAATCCTGGAGAGAGATGCTGCCATTCAGAATAGATGGACCAATGGCCTGTCCTGGTGCAAGGTGTGTCCCTATCATGTGATCAAATTCTTCTTTCCCTGTCCAACACTGTGATTGCTGGAACTAGTCTTGGAGTGCTACAAGAGAGTCCTGTTCAGAAGAAAAAACCCAAAACAAAAGAAGTGGTAAGTGGCCGAATGTAGCGAGAACTCGAGAAATGCTCTGTGCAATTTTAACCAGAAAATAATAATAATTAAAATGCATTCTTTCTACAAGCACATATGAGAAATAGCTCCGTGTTGAAGGCTAAGTACAAAAGGTCTCGGCAGTTGCTGCTCCTAATAGGTTCTCATTTCCAATGGCCATTAAAAGCAACCATTACAGATACAAGTGCTCCTAGCTTAGTTAGGAAGGCTTTCATTTCAAAGATCTATTGTACATTGTATTATTCACTGGAGTGTTGGGAAAGAGGAAGGCCACAATGCAATGCAGTGTCAGCACAATTGACCTGAAAGCAATAAAAAGCTCAATCTTTCCTTTTAAGCTTTTGTTCCACTGCTACCACCTTGCTGTTGGAAATGATTGATCAAAAATAAATCAAAAGGCCAAGCAGGTTGGGCGCTGAAGCTAACAAACACCGGTTCACAGCTTGGCGCCACACTAAATGGAGATCATGATTTGCATGCATATTTATATTTGTCACCGGGAGTTGTCGTGACTATAGATCAGCGGTGCCACAGCAAGCTCAGATTGCTCTGAAGCTCTAGAGTGAATAGCAGAGCAATGCATTTTGCACGCATTTGCCCTGCATTGCTCACAGCGCACGCCGATTCATGTCTAGCAGCCAGCGGTAAGCCGCATTGAGTTCAATCAGACCTGCTCCCAGATAGTCTCAGTAGGAGTGGCAGAGAAAATGTGACTGCTCCACTGAAAACTCCAAAAAAAAAGGGTTCATGACAACTGCCAAGGCATCATCTCCAGCAAGGTCTAAAGCATGGATTCAAGTCATGCATATTCAAAGCAAATACCCAATTCTAAATCAGGCAGGTAGCTCTCCCACAACAATGACAAAACCACCCAACAACATCACCAACTCCTACCCAAAACGTTTCCTTCTCCCTAAATGAAACACCTTGTGGGTTGTTCTATGATACATCTCATTTTCTAGGGCAAAGTTAGTGTCCCACAAGCCTCTATTTCTTTTTTAGCATTTTACTGTTGTAAATTCTAGCTACCTTTTTAAAGGGTTTCTATTATCTTGACAACTAGAGCCTCTGTTTTAAAACAACTTGATTGTTACATGTCAGCCTCAAAAGGGTAAAGCGGAGAACAATCCCTGTGCGAGGCAGATTGTGTGGAAAGAAATGTTTTATGGGATACACTTTTTCTGCATAATTTCCACAGACCCAGCTCTCTTGTTTAATACTTAATTTCAAGTCTTCTTGAGGCAGAGACTATTTTAAGCGTACTTTTATAACAAATACATAGCAGACATTGGGGATCCTGAAAATAATTTATTTGAATGACACATTTGCAGCTCTTGGAGAGCTGGCAAAAATGCATTTCCGGTGGTAGATCTAGATCTAGTAGTATCGCTTGGAGATATAAATAATGCAGCTCTACCAGCTATTTTCAAGTTGAAAGCGGAGGTTCAAATAAATTATTTCTAAGCAGTGTATATTGATACATATCCCAGGCAGAGTTTTGGCTCTCTAATCTTCAGTTGCTGAACTAGGCATGGGAGGAGGAGGAAGGAGCAAGATGCTGGCTGGGGTTGATGAGTGCTTCAGCCCAAAATACTGGGAGTGGGCTATGTTGGAAGAAGCTTTGTTAGATATATAAACTGCTGGAGGAGAAGAACACATGCCTAAGGAATTCAGCAAGATATTTCCTTGGTGAAGAACACATTCCTAAGGAATTCACCAAGCCTAGTCTGGCTCCTGAAGTGGCCGGGTTGGACCAGTAGTGGTTGAACTGGGGCTCTGTGAGCTGTTAACCAACCAGGATGTTAGTCAGCAAGTGGGTCTGTTGACCAACCATAAACAGCCATCAATATGCATGGGGCACTTAGGAAGTCAGAACCAGCACAAGTTTCTCCTGCATTGCCCTAGCCTTTCCTATTACCTAGCACCAGCGCCAAGTGACCAGGGCCATGCAATGGATGGCGAAGAAATGATGGAGCCATGAGTCATGCACTTCACCCCATCTACTATGCACTGTCAGGCATCTCTTGCCCAAGGCACTCTTTTCAACTGAAGAGCTGAATCTACACCTCCTTACTGAGACTCAGAACCAGTCCTACCATTAAGCAAAGCAAAGTTGACACCTTAGGTGGCAAATGCTGGGTTGTGGCAATAGCAACATCCAATCCCTTGCGCCCAAGTAGAGCTATGCAAGTAATTCCTCATGCAGCAAAATGGCGAACAGAGCATGCATAAAATCATAGGTTGTACATTATTTATTTATTGCACTTATAGCCCACCCTTTTCTCCAAGAAGCTCAAGGTTCTTCCTCTCTTCCTTTAATCTGCACAACAACACAGTGTGAGGTAGGTTAGGCAAAGGAGCAGTGACTGGCCCAAGGTCACCCAGTGAGCTTCATGGCCAAGTGATTATTTGAATGTTGGTCTCCCATGTTATAGTTCAACACTCTAACCACTACACCAGATTGGCTTTATCGCTGGTCCTATGTCAGGTTTTGTTTTTGTTTAGTTTTGGGAGGCCAGGACGCGGGTGGCGCTGTAGTCTAAACCACAGAGCCTAGGGCTTGCCAATCAGAAGGTCAGTGGTTCGAATCCCCGCAACGGGGTGAGTTCCTGTTGCTCGGTCCCAGCTCCTGCAAAAACTAGTAGTTCAAAAGCATGTCACAGTGCAAGTAGATAAATAAGTACCGCTCCAGCAGGAAGGTAAATGGTGTTTCCGTGCACTGCTCTGGTTCGCCAGAAGCAGCTTAGTCATGCTGGCCACATGACTCAGAAGCTGTACACCGGCTCCTTCGGCCAATAAAGCGAGATGAGCGCCGCAACCCCAGAGTCATCCACGACTGGACTAAATGGTCAGGGGTCCCTTTACCTTTACATATCTTCAGCAATATAGAAAAAGTAGGCAAGCTGGTAACAGAGTAGTGTGGGTTATGGCTGCTCTATCTACTGATCTGAAATTAAATGCCCCTTTAAAATAAATTCTGTGCATGTTCAGAGGTACTATGCACCTTCGCTTCATGGCAGGGCATTTTCTCCTCAGGCAACAAAATAGCTTGTATTGGCCTTGTTGCTGATGGATGGTGGGCTGTTGCTTTTAGGTAAAATCCATCCTTTGAATATGAGGTACATTAGCAACACAGATTTGCCGTTGGTTCAGTGCTAGTGTGCTCCTTTGGAAGTACTCTCGGAAGCAGTAGGGCTTAGACTTTATCAGCAGAGCTGTGGCTTTAAATCCAATTCCAGAAATCTGGAAGTAAGGGTTAAGCCACACTTTGATGGTCAGAACATAAATACCTCTGGGATTCACAGAAACTATTTCTGAACGGCAAAACAGAAACGGTTGGCTAGAAAATCCCTCCTAATTGCAGCTTCTCCTATAATTCCCTTAATTGCTGCTAAGAATATAAGATTACTTCCCAGTGAGGAGAATGGAAAGGGGAGACTCCATGGCATATAGGGGTTAATTTTATGATGAGAGATTCCAAGAGGTGGAGCACACAACAGACAGGCGTTACTGCTGGGCAAGAGCCCAGGGACATGACCCAGCAACAGGTACATGGGAACTGTAGAGTTGGAAGGGACTACGGGGGTCATCTATTCTAGTCCAACACCCTGCAATGCAATAATCCTTTGCCCAAAGTGGGGTTTGAACCCACAACCTTGAGATTAAGTGCCATGCTCTACCAACTGAGCCATCGCTAATGGTCAGAGCATTGATCCCTCTAGCTCAAAGTTGGCACCAGCTCTTCAGGATTTCAGACAGGAGTCTTTTCCAGCCCTTCCTGGATACGCCAGGGACTGAACGTGAAAAGCAGGTGCTCTACCTCTGTATACCTTTTTGTAGCCAACTAAAGCACAGCCTCACTTGCATTTAACCTCACAGACACCTGAACCCCATCCCACCCTCAGTGCAGTGACTGTTTCTGGCAAGACTTTAAAGCAAGCTTAGGAGAAGGGATGGTGATCTGGTAGTTTAAGGTATGCTGCCCATGCTCTCTCCATCACAGTCACAGGCCAAAAACACTGCTCCAATCCCTGGAGCAAGAGCACCAATGGTTGCCATTGCCCCCTGCTCTCAACAGTAAACCACAGCTCTCAAAACCTGCCCTAGGGGCTTGCTGCATGCACCTGACTGGCCACTGTGTGAAACAGGATGATAGCATGGGCATTTGGCCTGGTCCAGGAAGCTGCTTTATACCAGTTAGCTCATTGGTCCACCTAGCTCAGTATTGTCTAATTAATTAGCGGTGGTAATGTCTGCTTTATAAACTGCCTGATGCCAAAATAGGCTTCTGGGTTGCCTACAGAGCATAAAAACCAGTTACATAAACATATAAATATCCATAATCAAAACATACAATAAAACAATCCCATCGTAAGGACATAAGAAGAATTTGCTGGATCAAGCCAATGGCCCATCTAGAGCAGAAACCTGTTCTAACAATGGCCACCCAGATGCTTGAGGGAAACCTGCTGTCATAGCTCCATCCAAGTCCCATTGCTGAGCAAGCAGGGGCTAGGAGTCTCTGGGGAACACTTGCCTGAGAGCAGAATCCACATAGAGTCAGACAGTCCAGAGGGAACCCAGATGAACCCAGAGCCAATGGTCCAGATAGAGAGCAGGAAGCAGCAGGGTAGCGCCAGGACCCACAGGTGTTGTTTTCAGCATCTGACTGCTGCTGAGAGCTCTTCAGTGCCTTCTCCTCTGATCAGCTGCAGGTGGAGTCACTCCCCCATTCAGGCTGCTGTTCATCCAGCAAAGCTGACTCCTGGCCCATGTCACCTGCCACTGGAGCCAACTCCAGGGGGCCGTGGGTGCTTTGGCACCCACAATAATATATTTGTGGGGGCTGGGCCCCCACAGAGTCAGTGGGCAAAGTTGAAGCCCTCCGTTGAGGGGAACCCAGAATCTTCGGCATGAGATGGTACCTATGGCACCTGCAAGGAGAAGTTGAGTCCCTCCTGCAATTTCTGGCCAATGGTCTTCAGAAGTATGATCATGGAGGCTGAGCCTAATAGCCATCATAGCTAAGATCAAATGGTGAAGTAGAAACATCCATAATTAAAACAATCCCATTAAAGCAGTGCAGCGATTAAAACAGGAGGCTCAGGTTGAGAGATCGAGGGAATGCCTGTGTGAACAGGTGCATCTTCAAAAGCCTACAGAACGCCAGTGCAGATGGGTCCTCTTGTATTTCAGCAGTGAGTGCATTTCATAACACCAGTGCTACCAGGGGAAAAGTATGTACAGTGGTACCTCAGATTACAGACACTTCAGGTTACAGATGCTTCAGGTTACAGACTCCGCTAACCCAGAAATAGTACCTCGAGTTAAGAACTTTGCTTCAGGATGAGAACAGAAATTGTGTGGCGGCGGCACGGCGGCAGTGGGAGGCCCCATTAGCTAAAGTGGTACCTCAGGTTAAGAACAGTTTCAGGTTAAGAATGGACCTCCAGAACAAATTAAGTTCTTAACCTGAGGTACCACTGTATCCATGTCACCAGAGTGTCTACACTTACTGGAAGCAATTCTCCAGGGTTTGAAACCATAGTCCGTCCGTCCCCCAGGGTTGTAGGAGATGCCATGAATTCAACCTAGGACCTTTTGCATGCAGACCACCAATGAGCCACAGCTCTGACAGACTTCTTGTTGACATTGGAGGCCCAGTAATTGCTACAATGCTGCTGCTGCTGTAAATCATCAGAACATATAAACGGCTGTTAGTTTAGCAAAGAGCAGACTTTTCCTCAAAGATCAGTCTGGTCACCAGGCTAGTTTCATTTCATTTAATTTATTGAATTTATATACCGCCCTATACCCAGAAGTCTCAGGGAGGTTCACCAAAAAAAATAATCACAATATATAAAATAAAAATAAAAACAATAATCTAATAACACGCCCCCCCCCCCCAAAAAAAAGAGCCACATTTTAACGGCTGGTGAACCAGAAGGATCATTTTCCTGACAAGAAATGGAAAGGGAAAGGAACTTCAAATTATGTCATGCTTTCTAGTCAATAATAGAGAGGTGTAGATTTTTCCCCCCTATTTTAAACCTGATTTTTCCTGTTTTGAAACGAGATTCTGGTATAATGAGTTGCATCAAGTGCACATCAGCACTGGGAATATAACAACTCAGTAGATAGTTCACATCTCTATTCAATACCTTTCAGCTCCTTATTTCTTTCTGAAGGTATATAAAGGCACCAGGTAATTTTGCTCATAACACTTGAAATGAATGAAAAGTATAGTTGGTGGGGGAAATGACTGTCTAGTCCCTATTACATCTACTGTCCTCTGATGCAAACCAATCTGAAGAGTTTTAAATTCTTCATTTATTTTATTTGTTACAGCACAAATCAGTTCCATCTGAATTGTCACAGAATCCCCCTCTCCCTATTGCAACAATATGGGTCCCTGAATCGGGTCCACTGTCTTGATGGTCTCTGTAAACTTTACAGGGTAAAGGGATATTTTGAAATTAAGAGCTTTTTATAGGGGAAAGAAAGAAAGAAAGAAAGAAAGAAAGAAAGAAAGAAAGAACTGTCTACTTCAAGCTGAACTGTTCTGAAATAATCTGGGCATTTGAAAATTTTCCTTACTGAATAAGGAAAGCAATTTCTGCGGCTGCTTCTTTTTTTACTTCCACTTCATAACTAATTTCCTGAAGGTGAAGGCTACATACCATATAGCTTTCATCATATGCTGAAGCATCAGCCTGACCGTTGCCACCTGAGATATAGATATTTTAGAACCCACCCTATTCTTTGTTTTAAACCATTTTTAACATTGGAACAGGAACGCAACATTCAGATGTACTGAACTGTGCAGGGATTTTTACATGTAGAATCTGATTGCTTCCTGGAGATCCACTTGCCGTGTTAACACACCCCTTTATCAAGAAAGGCTATCAGTGCCCTTGCACTTGATTCAGTTAACATGTTTTTAGCAATTCACCATATGTTAGGGTCCCTTCCAACTCTACAAGTCTATGTTTCTATATCATGTGATGCAATGCAATGGATACACTAAGGTTTTAAGAAGAGATAGACCCTCTTGGTGGTTCCGCTGCCCTTGGAAGCTTAGGGATGGCAGCTGAAAATGAGCTGTGGAAGCTCCTAGGTTGTGGAATTTCTTCCCCACCAAGGTGGGTCTGATACTTTTATATGACATGGCTTTTATCATATGCTCAAGACACACCTCTTTACTCCGGTCATTGACACCTGAGACACATATATTTTAGAATGCAGCCTACTCCTGTGACTATAATTTAAAAAAACAAAAAAACCTGTTTTTAAAGCTGTCTGTCTACATTTTTATAACCCACTCTGGGACCTTATAGTAAAGGCAAGGAGCTACCTTTCGGGTATCAGATGATGGGCAGACTGATACAGGAAAAGGCAGCTCAACATAAATCCGGGTCCTAAGCTATGTAGGGCATTGAAAACCAGCACTCTGAATTGAGCCCTTCCATTCTGTGGGCTTCTGTACTAGTAAATGCAATATGATTTCTAATCCTGGAAACACCTTCCATGTTGAAAAGGCTCAAAGTAACAGAGGAAAGTCAAGAAAGTGATGGCTGAATATGGCATGAAGGACCAGTGTTATGTTTTAGGCAGGTGGAAGACATTATTATAAATTGCATGAATTCTGGAAGTAAGTGAATAGGATATTTCTTGCTCTCATACACAGACACAAGCTAGTATAAGCCTATACATGTCTACTCGGAAAGTAAGTCTTCCTGAATTCAATGGGTATTACTCCCAAGTCAGCAGGAGGAGGATGTCCTAAGTGTTGGACATGAAAGGGTTTTATAATTCTCTGTGTGTGGCCAAGGGTGTAAAGGAAGTACCAGATGTAGCAAATTAGAATAAAATTTTCCCCACCCCTTCTCCTTATGTGAATCCATGCTGCAGAAGCCAGCTGAAATGGTTGAAAATCTGTTTGTTAGCAATTACAACACAGTGGCAGCCTGCATCAAACTGGGGAAATGGATATATGTTCATTCTTCCGTGTCAATCTGGCTTGACTATATTCTGCTGTGCAATTTGGTTGAAAACCGAGAAGAACATGTAGCACATTGTATTTGCTTGTCATTGTTGCATTTACTTGTATTATATGAGAAAACATGTACCTCTGGTTTTCAGGCTTTGGATTGTGTGTGTGTTCCAAGTGACTTTTCAGGTGGCAGTTACAGTAATTCAGTCTGGCAAAGACATGTGTAATAGCTACAGCAGCTACCAGAAGTAGGTCACGGAGCCAAAGAATGCTGCCGTTGGAGACTGTTGGGAATTGTTCTTGAGCATAGAGTCACGCTGTGTTTGGGGGCTTCAGGAGCTTCAAAAGTTCACCCATGCCATACTCCTGCATCACAGCATCTGCCAGAATCTATTTTTAACCACCCCAAGACCTTGCAAAACTAACTGGGATGAAAACTTGATGAATGGTAAGCACAAAAGCACCTGACGTTAGTTTTAAAACACTGTAGTTCTGGAGCTGGCAGTCCAGGCAAATATCAACAGTTGGGGCTGCTCTCACACCATGTGAAAATAAAGATTTTTTTTTCCCACCCCAAAATATACCCCTTTGAGAAATGTTTTGACACTGGAAGTGGAGATAAATGCCTGCACATACATGTCCACAAGCTGAAATTATCCACAGTTTATGGGTACGTGTTTTCCACATATTTGCATGCATGCATCTAAGGTCACGTTTTGGTGCAGGTGGCCACAGGCAATTGCCAAAGCTTGTGGGTTTGAAGGGCACCAGGCTTAGGGGATGCTTGTCATAGATGCTGTACTCAGTTATACACTTCATAGCTGAAACAAAAAGGTATACACTTCTATGCACATGTAACAAGGATGGCACACAAGTGGTCTACCAAGTACAATAAAAAACAAATTGCCCATTAAAAACAAATGGAGATGCCATGAATATTCATTTCTTGAGATGTCATTTATTTTATTTTATTTTATTCTTCTTATTATTATTAAAATATGTATAAAGCTCCCTTTCTTATATAAAAAACCTATCAGACTACAGGATCCTGGACTCAACCCCAAAGTCTGCACCTAATGGAGCCACTAGTTCCCTCCTCTATTGAAATAATTTATAATCTAGAGACCTCCCCTTAGTATTATGAATCTGGTAACTCAAGGACCTAAAAATCACATGACCCAGGCAGCTCCAAATAGCTGAAGTATGACTTAGAGGGCCCAGAGAATAAAAGTATTTCAAGTCATTCCTCATTCTTCTAATCCGTTTGTGGGTCCAGACAAATGTCACTGCTCTGCCCAATGTATGGTGAGGAATGTCAAATCACCCACATTCTTCCAGAGCTGGCTCACAATAGTCTCAGAGCTATTCTACTCATAATTTCTGAGCCTGGCAGGTATAACCTCATTTGGCACTGATACGAAAACATGCAATTATTCCAGTGTTTCTCAAATGTCTACTACTATGTTTCAACACTTCTCACTGTTCATTTTTCCCTTGGAAAAAGAAACAGAATTTATTTCATATTTTAAATATCTGCCCATTGAAATCTTACACTTCTATCCGAGATACAAACCAATCAGACAAGGAGAACGAGTGAAACACTTGTGTGCTTCCTATTTGCCCATGCCATTTCCATAGAAATATTGATTTCTTCTGCTCTCCTCCTTGTCCCCATCCACCTTTGCTTGTCATTTCTGATGGACTATGGAACCTAACTGGAAGACGGAAAAGCGGTGGATCATGTACAAAGAAGTCCATTGTATATTACAGCACATTGCACTACTTGCAGAAAAGAAAGAAAGAAATCGGTTAATATGCAAGGCTCAAGAGAAGCAAGTGTGCAGAAGATTCTGTTCCACATGTGTGAGATGTTTTAGCAGAATGATTGATCTCCCTGGTATAATGGGTGACCCTTTGCACCAGCAATTCTATATGTGTTGCTGAAGAAAGATTGCTTTTCTTCCCCCTAGCACACACATTATTCTGCGCTTGTCTCTAGAGTTTAACTGTTTCCTAATGTAGGACAAGCCATGAAGGACAAAAAAAAAAAAAAAGGCTGAACCTTCCCCCCCCCCGCCCGCCTTTGCAAACAGCCATCTCCAGAACTAATGACAGCAATGGTACCATCTACAGTTTGGAGTATGAGATTTCCCACTGAATCAGCACCACAAGGTAACCATTTCTCCTTTTCCTGTCTATATCAACCAGCAGAAAACATGCCATTTCAATATGCATATTGTCACTGCCAGCTGGAGGAAGAGAGAGAAGAGAAATCTGCATTAATTTCAGTGTAGTGGGACACAGAAAGGCCTGCACATAGAATTGCACATAAAGGCCTGAACATAGATTAGTGGAACTGAATGCATCTGTTTGCTTTTCATTCCTAAGTAGTGAAAATGCCCGTCATTATGACAGGCAGGGGGTTATGGAGGAAATGACTCTCGACTGCAGAGGCTCTTGAGAGGGCCGTAATGAGTCTTCGTGTGTTGTTTGCAAAGACACTCATCCCACGCCTCCATCTCAGTGAAGTGAAGGTACCCAGTGTCACAGGCTGAGTGGCAGGTTTTGCCTCTAATGCAGTGTTTCCTCTAAATGCAGTGGCTGTCCTTTCCTGTATGAATTGAATAACGGATGCCATCCCCTTGTAAGGGAGAAAGTAAAAGGGCACTATCAATTGGACTAAACTTTGGTATGTGTGTGCTATGAGCTGTGGGTAAGAGTTTATTTCCTCTTAACGGTGTTCCCAATTGCAAACTGTTAATGTTTTCTCATAGAAAACCGCTCCCCCCCCCCAAGCAGTGTCTTGGGGCGAGTTGGCTAACCTCAGATGTGGGACATGCATGCTGCACACACACCATACTGATAAAGCACGTTGTCCCCCAAAGAATCCTGGGAACTGTAGTTTATTCCTTTGTTGTTGTTTAGTCTCTTAGTCGTATCCGACTCTTCATGACCCCATGGACCAGAGCACGCCAGGCACTTCTGTCTTCCACTGCCTCCCACAGTTTGGTCAGACTCATGCTGGTAGCTTCGAGAACACTATCCAACCATCTCGTCCTCTGTCATCCCCTTCTCCTTGTGCCCTCCATCTTTCCCAACATCAGGGTCTTTTCCAGGGAGTCTTCTCTTCTCATGAGGTGGCCAAAGTATTGGAACCTCAGCTTCAGGATCTGTCCTTCCAGTGAGCACTCAGGGCTGATTTCCTTCAGAATGGAGAGGTTTGATCTTCTTGCAGTCCATGGGACTCTCAAGAGTCTCCTCCAGCACCATAATTCAAAAGCATCAATTCTTCAGCGATCAGCCTTCCTTATGGTCCAGCTCTCACTTCCATACATCACTACTGGGAAAACCATGGCTTTAACTATATGGACCTTTGTTGGCAAGGTGATGTCTCTACTTTTTAAGATGCTGTCTAGGTTTGTCATTGCTTTTCTCCCAAGAAGCAGGCGTCTTTTAATTTTGTGGCTGCTGTCACCATCTGCAGTGATCATTCCTTACTAAACTATAATTCCCAGCGCCCTTAACAAACTATGGGCCCCAGGATACTTGGGGGTATGCACTTTAAATGCATGGTGTGTACACAGTCCCACTGTCACTGGTGAACACCTGAAGACATTATGATGCTGAAATGGGGATTCCTTACATTTGCCTTGAGGGCTCTGAGGTTCATGGATGGGGAAATGAACCCCTTGGGGGCTTGAGAGGTTCACACATCCAGAATCCAAAAAGACCTTCTGTCATTCCTTCCACAAGGAACCGCTGACAAAGTGAAGATAAGGACTAGAGTTGCCACCAAAATTTCCCCTAAAGTGAAATTTCAAGGGGAATTTCAGAAAGGCTTTTCAGAAAGATGACAAAAAAAATTCCCCTTGGGAGTTATGCGTATCTTTAACAGCTCTCCTATGTCAAAGATCTGACTCCACGACACTGCTTCACATACCCTGTAAGTACAAAACAGAAAACCTGTCTTCTCAAATGACAAGCAGAATGAATACAAAGCAAAGTATGCAACCCTGGAGACATGTTACAGCAGTGCAGAAGAACAAGACGTGTGCATGTCTAATTCCACAAAATCAGCATACCTGCCCTTAGGCTCTAGGTCAGTTCTGTTGTGGAAGCCAAGAGGAAACCCCTGTTTTTAGCTGTAGTTTGGTAGCCAATGAAGCAACACTATATCTAGTCCTTTTAGGGTATGCCCTTGTGGTTTTCCTCCTTTTCCACAGAGCATATAGTTCGTCAGATCCAGGACTTTTTTCCAGTTGGAATTCACTGGAACTCAGTTCCAGCATCTCTCAGATGGGTGCCATTGCCATTATAAGAGAACCTGAAGCACCATTTTAGCTAATGGGGCCTCCTGCTGCTGTCGCACCACCGGAGCACGATTTCTGTTCATATCCTGAAGCAAAGTTCTTAACCTGAGGTACTATTTCTGAGTTGGCGGAGTCTGCAGCCTGAAGCGTTTGTAACCTGAAGCGTATGTAACCCGAGGTACCACTGTATATGGACATAGATATGGTAGGCATTAATAAAAATGTAGAGCTGTGCCAAATGATTTTATTACTTAGGTCAAGAGAAGAGGATTCATCAAATGGGCAACCCTAATCAATCACATATCAGTCTTTGAGTGGGATGATATCACAGTGCCGGGCACTCAGTCTTATTTAGTTATGTTGTGGTGTTCCAGCCAAGAAACCAAGTGTACTGAGTGGGAGAATGATACCTGAAGTGATGACACTGAGATATCTGGACAGAGCTAGGACCACCATTGAACAGGGTGGCTTAAAACTGTGATCTCTTCATTTCTTTATTTTGAATTACTTTTAATTCTGTATGTCAACCTGACAACCTGAGCTAACTTGGGCTTGATCTGAACTGAGCCCAAATCAGCTCATTTTTAGAACAGCACATCAAAGCAACGGTCCCTTGCCCAACATTCATCCTCGCTCTCGGGGCCACAGCCTGTGCAATCCTGCAACGAGGGAGAAGGCAACTCACCTGCCCTCTCCAACATAGGTGGGGCGGATTGGGCCAAAGGGAGAGGTGGTGACAAAGACTAAAAGGAACACAAGCAGCATCAGGAATGTTCTGAATGCTAGTGAAAACTCTGGCAAGTTCCTGACCATGCCAACCCCTGACCCTGGCCTGCATGCCCTAATAATATCACAGGCATTATGTTTATATTGTCAGCATTCTGTTCCCTGGTCTAACAGAGAAAATCAAGAAGTATGAAAGGGCACCTCACAGCTTTCTAAAAATAGACAACATGGTATAAATTTAGTTCATTTCTTTCTAGTGGTAATAAACCCCACTTTTATCCTTCCCTCTACCACAGTAAAATGGCTACCTTTCGTCTCTAGCCTGAGGAGGATGTATTAAAAGAGACCTGATAAGAATGGCAGCCAGAAGCAAGGGCATATATAAAAGATAATTGCTGCTTAGATTATGACTATCAGCTTTCTATTGACATGAAGCACAACAACAACAACAACAACAACAACAACATCTCTTAGAGATATTATATAAGCATTGTCTTTCACAATGAAGCATGACAGGACCAAATTTAACTCTCGGTGGCTTGTGGAATCAAATTATATGGGCTGTTCTTTCAGCAGAGAAAATTGTGAAGCTGGAAATTAGAAGATATGCAAATCTTATTCACATGAGGCAAATGAGGGCTGCATTATTTCCCTTTCTAGGGAGGATGGAACACAACCCTAAGGCTAAAAGCAAACGAACACAGCACAGCAGAGAGCAATGAGAGAGTGCCGTCATTTGTCACAGATGCCCTTGTTGATGCAGAGTCACACGGACCACTTGCCTGTGGTGATTTTGAGTGTTAACCCTTTGATGATAAATTGGATGTGCACAATGGACTCACGCATCTTTTTCAGCACCTCTTCGGTGACATCCAAAATGGTGGCATGTGCATCTCCCCATGTTGGTCTCCCACTATGGGGCACCTTCCTAGGGAGAGAGGTTTGTGAGCCCTCGTTCCTAACAGTATCCGCACAGGACATGTGCATCACATTCAAGAACACAATAGTAACCGCACTGCCCTATGGGAAACAAATTAACTCTTTAAAAACTTGGCTCAAACAGTAACTATACCACTCTAAACAGTAAGTGTCCCTAGCATAGACCAGACCAGTCTAATATACCAACACAGGCAAACTTTAAGTGACAGAATTATTAAAGTGAACAAATTTCATATTTGCCCACTTATTAAAAAGTAGATATTCTGTAAAGAGTCAGTTAAAGGCAGTATGCACATGCAAAGTTATAATTATTTTGTAACTTCAATACTTCTGAAATAAGGGCAAACTGTCCCATCTCTCTGGAGTTTTCTGGTTTCACAATTATTGCTGACTGTATTGAATGTCTGAGTTTAAGTCATAATTTTTCAAGAGCTCTCTCCTTCTGTATAGGTCTATTCACTCACCCGTCAGCATCAGCAGATACAATGGAACAAGTATGTCAATCAAATAGCATTCAGCAGCATTATCTGTTACCATGCCACGAGGAATGTAGCCCCAGACAAGGTACTTCAAATTGTTTGCTACATAATGCTTACCTGATTTTGAATTATGATGGAGCGGATGTGGAAGCATTAAGTGACAGATACACAAGTACCCAATTACATTGTGTTTTATCACTACCAGGAGGGAAGATTTAAAAAATAATTTACTGTGCTCAACCATTTCAATAGAGGCTTGATTTCATAGCCCTTATATGGGTATAAACCCCTCTATAACAATACAGTTATTGCTTGAGAACGGAAGAGTAACTGTACCCACATCTAGGTATCCAAAAACACTTGATAATGACCTGTGAAATTACTGAATGGAACGTACATCTTGATTTTACTAACCTAAAAGGATGTTCCATTTGAATTCAAATGGAGCATACAAAGCACACTTTTAAATGAATGTATGCATTCTGTTCTTCAGTTAACAAAATGTGTTTGATATACGAGACTGAAGAAATATTAGATTAGGCACACGAGGGAAACAGACTGTAAAATTGACTATAATCACCTGTAATAAAATTAGAAATAAGAAGTCCAAATCATGAACTGATATTATACAGGGAACTTGGGTTTATTAATGAAGTTTAAGATTGATGATGTTTAAAACATTTGAAGGCACAATGTAAAGACTAGTATGGACAGGGAGTCCTACTTGCCAAGAAACCATTGGGAGTCCTGGTTGCTCCTGTTATAAGCCACTTAGAGGTTTTACTACAATCAAGTGGTATAGCTATTATGCTACATAAATAAATGGGTGACATTTGGCGGGGGAAGTGGTCATCGTTTGGAGCAAGCAACCTCATGGGCCAAATTGCTGGGCCTTGTCCTTAATGTGTTTGGATGTCCTTTGAGAGGAACGGTGTGATAGAAATGATCTAATGTGGCCTACCAACCAGACCACTGTAAGCTTTACAGAGAGCAACTGAAATTTTCAGGTGTACTCTTTTGTTAACTGATCCAAAATGACCAATATTTTCACTTTTTTGTAAATCAACCAGATTTTACAGTGCTAATGTTTTGTCTCCTTGTTATTGATTCTTAAAGTATTCACTGGTGAACAGCTGTGGGGAAATACAATTGTTTGGTCCATAAGGATATATCCTGGAAATGCAACTTCTTCTGCTGTAACAAGAGAATCCTACACTTTAAAACACACACACACGCGCACGCGCACACACACACACACACACCTTTCACATATGGGAGGTTAACTTTAGAGCATAATTCATCATTCTTAAACACCAAACTGAATTTAGAAGTTATTAAGGGACTGAGCGCTCACTGGAAGGACAGATCCTGAAGCTGAGGCTCCAATACTTTGGCCACCTCATGAGAAGAGAAGGCTCCCTGGAAAAGAACCTGATGTTGGGAAAGATGGAGGGCACAAGGAGAAGGGGACGACAGAGGATGAGATGGTTGGACAGTGTTCTTGAAGCTACCAGCATGAGTTTGACCAAACTGCGGGAGGCAGTGGAAGACAGGAGTGCCTGGCGTGCTCTGGTCCATGGGGTCACGAAGAGTCGGACATGACTAAATGACTAAATAACAACAAAGAGACTGAGCATATCAGCCTCAATCACAATGGGACTTACTGTAACAGGGCTATTCATTCACTGTGCACTTCTAGCTTATTAAGAAGAGTCACTCAACCTAAAGAAAACAGCAGACCTGAAAGGGGGAAACATTGACAATAAAAGTATGGAAAATTAACTTGCTTGAGCTCAGTAGAAAGAAGCTAGAGGCCACACAAAAAAGTCAAAGCTCCCTTAATGACTTGCCAATAGTGTGACAACAGAGACCTGACCTGAACAAAAATAACCAACAGAGGTGAGAAGATCAGAGGGTCTCTATGGTCATTCTTCCTTTGTCTCCTTTTATCAAGCTTAGGTGCCAATTATTGTCAAGTATGAAAGCATCATCTGCCAATCTGTTCCTGGGGAATGGTCTAGGGCCACTGCTCTCATTCAGTAGCCAGCAGATGATAATGGCCTTGGTTGTTCACTACCAACCTAGGCTGGATTTAGACAACTGACCTAAAGGTGAAGGGTTCCTTATCACATTCAGTCCTCCTCAAATTGTGCCATTGATTAGACAAGTTCATACTGGTCCTATCAGATAGATAGATAGATAGATAGATAGATAGATAGATAGATAGATAGATGATAGATGATAGATGATAGATGATAGATGATAGATGATAGATGATAGATAGATAGATAGATAGATAGATGATAGATAGATAGATAGATGATAGATAGATAGATAGATAGATGATAGATAGATAGATAGATAGATAGATAGATAGATAGATAGATGCCTTCTGTGCTGGGGTGCTTTAGATTAATAAAGCTTAGTTGAGTCCTGTCAGGAAGAAATCAAAAAGTGGTCCAAGTTTTCACTTTATACTAATTGTACAGAGCAGTGCAGTTAAGGGCTTTTCCCTGTTCATATGTCTCATATACTCTTTCATATACCCCACAGCAAAATATATAATGTGTGGAAATGAGATAGTATAAGTTCTCTCTTGACAAGTCAAATAAAGAGCCGTTCTCAAGGTCACCAGTCACTCAATCTAATGGGAAACACAGGTGGTGAGCGTCACAGATTATAGCCAAAACAGAGCCACTGGGAAATAAGAATTTGTCAGTTTTGGTTTCTCTCAGTTTCCCATTATTCCCGTCTTAAGTTCTCCACATTTCCACATCAGTTCGTTAATTATTATTTTTTTAAGTCCTTACAAAAAAAATAATTTGCATTTTAGTGTGAATTTCTCCTCATATATACGTTTTGGCAATCAGTTTTTCCTAATAGTATGCATTTTCACCCACCAATATATGCATTTATATGCACCCTTCAGCCTAGTATATGCATCCTTGCACTTAGCTGGAGAACTATATCGCAAAATTCAGAGAACTGTGAATTTCCAATGGACAGATGTGTTTTGGTTCACAGATATTTTTTGGAAAGTGCAAAATAGGTATGTTCACTTTTAAATGTGGCCTGAACTTATTTTCTTCCCCACCTCTAGATGTATCCATGTTCTTGGGGCAATTCTGAGGTTTGCAGCAATACTTAAAAAAAACAAAACTATAGGGACAATGAGAACTGAGCATGCTTAGTCACTACTAAAAAGGGGGGATGAAGCATGAGGTGGAGAAGGGAAGAAAATGGCTGCCTGGACCCATAAACAGGAATACTATTTTTTTAGGAAGGAGGATACACTGCAACATTTAGATGCAGTTGCCACTTAATTATACAGTGGTGCCTCGCAAGACGAAAACAATCCGTTCCGCGAGTCTCTTCGTCTAGCAGTTTTTTCGTCTTGCGAAGCAACCCTATTAGCGGCTTAGCGGATTAGCGCTATTAGCAGTTTAGCGGCTTAGCGGCTATTAAAGGCTTAGCGGTTTAGCGGCTAAAAGGCTATTAGCGGCTTAGCGGCTTAGAAAAAGGGGGGGCGAAAAAAATCGCAAGACTCACAAGACATTTTCGTCTTGCGAAGCAAGCCTATAGGGAAATTCGTCTTGCGAAGCGCATCGAAAAACGGAAAACCCTTTCGTCTAGCGGGTTTTTCGTCTTGCGAGGCATTCGTCTTGCGGGGCACCACTGTATTTTTCAGTCATAATAATTCTTCTCGTAAATAATAACTGCCTATTTCTCTCAGCCTTGTAGTGTGAAATGAAAACATACTGTGGTATGTCCATTACTTGCAATGTTCTTTCCCCAGACCAAAATTAAACAAATGGAAACAGTGCTGATTTACGTTCATCGTAACGCATTTGTTTATTTTTTTAAAAAAAATGTTCTTAAGAGGTGGACATAATGGGTCGAATCCAGACTAAGGCTTCAGTCCTCTGCACATTTTACCTTGGGGTAAGCCCCCTGCATTCAACATGATGTTTGGAAAAGTGAGCCCCCAGTTGCACAGGTGGATTTGCTTAGGCATTCCATGCAATCAAGACCCTTGCATGGTCAGGGTATGAGACATACAGGTAAATGCAAGCAGGTGTCCTTTTGCAGTCATCATGCTGAATGTGCATTCAACAAGGTGGGGACAGTGGAACACTGGATGTACGGGTGGGTCTATTGTATTATTTTTATTTTTATTTTTATTATTCATTTTCACTTTTAACAATTATCATCATACATAAATCATAATCATTTTACAAATAGGCTTCTCAGAATCCCAGAACTTCCCTCCATCCCTCCAGTTTCCCTAGATATTCTTTTCAAACTGCATTGTACCATATTCTCCGTATTTTCTTAAAACTTACCATATTTTTCGCTCTATAACACGCACCAGACCATAACACGAACATAGTTTTTAGAGGAGGATAACAAGAAAAAAATTATTCTAAACGAAACAGTGGATGTATGATTTTTGTGGTTCATGCTGTGGCCACAGACATGTGATCTGACGGTGAGTTTGGGGTAGCCCAATGCAAAAATCCTGAGGATCCATGTGGATCCATGCTTTGTAACCACGTTTTTGCACCACTGCGGCCCCAGGCAACAGTGGGTGCATGATTTTTTTGCTGCAAGCTGTAGCCATGGACATGCTATGTGATCTGATGGTGAATTTGGGGTGACCCAGTGCAAAAATCCTGAGGATCCATGTGGATCCGTGCTTTGTAACAGGCTCTCTGTCCCTCTCTTCTCCCCACTCAGAGGCTCTTCTCCCGCTTTGCTGTTTCAAAGCAAGCAAAGCGAGCCACGAAGGAGGGAAGGAAGGGGAACCATGGATCCTCTGCTCATGACTGCAGCAGATCCCCCCGCCATCCGTAGGCATTCGCTCCATAACACGCACAGACATTTCCCCTTACTTTCTAGGAGGAAAAAAGTGAGTGTTATGGAGCAAAGAATATGGTACCATAGTTCTCGCTTCATTGCAGGTGTTGTTTTTTAAATCCTGCCAATGTTTTTAATTGTTTACAGTGTTCTTTCAAGTAACTTATAACATTTTCCCATTCTTTATTAAATTTATTGACTTCCTAATCTCTGATTTTTCCAGTCATTTTCACCATTTCAGAATAGTTCATCATCTTTATCAACCATTCTTCTTTTGTAGGTAGTTTGTCCTCCTTCCATCTTTGGGCAAGTAGCATCCACACAGCTGTTGTAGGGATGGGACCATTGTAGCTGGGGAGAAGGTTGAAATACAGGTAACTATGTGTAACATTGCACCAATTCCAATTGGACTTAGGTATGCATAATCTTGCTCAACTGTGAGTCTTATTTTGTTGCCTCTATTTTCCCTTCCATATTACTATGTTTCTTAACCTTTCATGAAGGGTCACGTCAGAGAATCCTTTTTCACAAGTTGAAGACAACATGACAAGTTTATTTCCGCTGTCGCCGCCCCACCCCAGTGCGCTACATTTTGGTGGTTATGAACACAGGTTTGTGAAAGCTCTAATCGAATGCCAGATTGCAACATCTTGGTTCAACCAACTTTGCATGCCTTGCTGTTTCATCTTTGTTTTCACATATAGGTTACACTGACTACTTTTACAAAGCAAAATGGATTTTCCTCATTAAAGTTTGCTTCAACGTGGCATTTAAAACAGACATAGCCAATTTAAAACACACAGTAGAATCTCACACATGCAGGACTATAAAAATTAATTTAATAGTGATAAGAGAAAAAGCAATCTCCATCCACAGGAATCAAAGGCAGGATTTGAGGCCAGATTAAAGGTATGGTTGCCATATGTCCTCTTTTTCCAGGACACTTCCTCTTTTTCATGGGTATGTAAAATGAGAGTTGTCATAGCAAACCATAGTTAGATCCATAGATCCTATGCCAGGTAGAATTCGGCAACTGCGTCCTCTTTTTTTGCTCTTCAAAATATGGCAACCCTAGTTGCACACACACCTGGTAAACTTAAGCTATAAAGAAGTTGATACAATATGATACAGCACAATACAAGGGTTTCTATTTCTATGAAAGCCCTCCACAAACCTTTATTGATTTAGGTTAAACATTTTGGTTTCTAGCTTACTGTCAAATGTAATGCATTTTGACACACATTGATTTTTACAGTACAAACAAAATGGACCAGGCCATTGTGAAAAGTAGAATTTCACTCAGTAGGGAAGAACAGTCTTTAGCAGTAGCACTACTGCAAAAGTATGGAAACAATCTTTAGGAGCTGAAGTAACTCATCTCTTTATAGGGATTTTAAAAAGAAAATATGAATAACAACAACAATAATAGTAATAACAAGACTGCATGACCTGCACTGATATACAGCCTACACATGTGTTTTAGAAGCTGCCTCCTGCTCTGGGTCTCTGAGTCAATGAGACCAGGGTGTAGGATCATTTTAAGGGTGAGTGAAGAAGAAATAGCACAGTTCTCTCCCATGACTGTATCACTACCAATGATTTGGTGACAGCCAGTTGTGTTGTGGTAAATCACGAAGTAGTGAAATTCATCATGGCAGACCTGTATCCCCAAGAAGAATTCAAAAGGTCAGGCAGCAATCCTCGATTTACTAGGATTTGCATGATTGCGCCCCTATGTACACTCAACTACCAAGCATTCTAAGGGAGCAAACCTATGCACAAGAACCTGGGGTAAACTGAATGGGCTTAAGATCCAGGCTACGTCTTCTTCCTCTAGTGTCTAGTCCTGCCTTCACCAAACCCCTAGAATGCCTCTATCTATCTATCATCTATCTATCTATCAATCTATCAATCTATCTATCATCTATCTATCTATCTATCTATCTATCTATCATCTATCTATCTATCATCTATCTATATCTATCATCTATCTATCTATCTATCTATCTATCTATCTATCTATCTATCTCTATCTATCTATCTATCTATCTATCTATCTATCATCTATCCCCTTTAGAACTTGTGTTATATAGAAAAAGATTAAACAGCCAATTTGGTAGCCATTTCCTTTACTAGTTTTTTTTTCCCCAGCGAGAGTGAGCAAATTGGCTTATATATACAAATGCTGCTGGCATGGGGAGGGAAGTTACTGCAAAACACCACTGCTGTGCTGATTTGAGTACCAGTAAAAGATGTAAATGTTGCATGAGAAAATGACGACTGTTTTCCATTAAAAGTATCAGTGCTATTCATAGCTTTAAGCTACATACCTCATCTACAGGAGACAATGGATAATACGGTCAATTTAGCAGATGGCATGCATTTTAATAAAGCAAATATATATCTAGTCCTCCTAATGCCACCCCAGCTGAGGATTTGCTAACTGTCAATAAAGCAAAAGTTAAAAGGGGGCATTCAATAGTTAAATAAAAGCCTAACAACTGTAATATAACTTACTAACTTCTGCTACTTGCACTCTGATTACGTGATTTCTCGCTATTTGTATCAGTGCAGCTGCTACAGCCTAGTCCACACACACTCACACTTTTATTGTCTGCCAGATGTCTAGGTTTGTAATACTTGGTAGTATATTTTAGGTCACTCAAAGTTCAGATGTATTTACAAAACATTGGGGGGGGGGGTAGTTCATCAGATAGGAATACTGTACAAGATGTAGGCACTGTACTGAAGTTTTGTTATGCCAAAGGTTTTTAATGATGACTTGTCAGTATAATTGGGGGGTTTTTTGGGGTGGGTGGGGGGTCTAAATCATGAGGACAATTTCTTATTCAGTAGTCAGAAGGGGCAAAGAATTCCAAGCTCATATGACTTGAAAGTATTTGCTGTGGTTATTTTCTGTATTTTTAATAACTCATAATAACTCCAGTAAGATCCCAGTGAAGAAAGTAGTCAGGACTGGAGAGGAACACTGCAGGAAAAAAGTGGAGTTGCAGAAAAACTTTGATCCCATATTCATTGCTAAGCAAATTGGCCTCTGAACGGACCATCCGTCAGCCTGAGAAAACAGTTTGGATAGAAGCACACACCTATCCAGACGTTCCTGTGGTTGTTCGAAGCCTATATGCCCAAAAGGAAGGCAGAAATGAATTAGAACATTCCCATTATTCTCTGAAGGTATCACCAACCGATCTAACAGAACTCTGTTCCTCCATGTTTCCAACCATTTCTTTGTTTCAGTATTTTAAAATGGTAACATGTGCTGTATAGCTTGGAAGAAAGGAGGTGTCAGGGAGATGAGTAACTATATACCCTTTAGAAGACATCTGAATCATTAATATGTAATGTTTCATTATGTTTTAATATATGATGGAAGCCACCCAGACTGGCTGGGACAACCCAAAAACAGCAGCAGCAGCAGCAGCATTAGACTCTTAATCTCAGGGTTCAAGACCCAAAATAGGCAAAAAGATTCCTCCGTTGTAGAGGTTTAGTTTGGATGACCCTCGTGTTCCCTTCCAACTTTACAATTCTATGATTCTATGAATTTTGAAGATCAGGGAAATGGTGCTCTGGGAGGGGGCACTTAACCATTTTCTTCCACATCAGTTTGCAGATTTTTTATTTTGTTAGCTCTCAGGTAGGGAAGGGAGTGAAAAGTGCAAATATATGTTGTTCTGGTCCTTTCTTTTTTTTTTCACCACAGAACTAAATGCAGCTTTGGGGGAGCAGGAGGTATATCCATCAGTGAAATACTCTCAAGTTATTGAGCAAAAACATGGGACAGCCTTGCCACAGGATCAAATTATTCCCTATATGTTCCACTTTAGATTGGGTGATTGAACACCTCCCCTTATTTATTTATTTATTTATTTATTTATTTATTTATTTATTTATTTTAAAAAACAGACACACATTCTCTGGATTCTCTGGACTGCTGGAAAATATAATGCCAGGGGGGGGGGGGGTGTACTTTGTTTGAAAACACCAAGCACCACTACACAGAAATCCAGACTGCCTCTTATTTTTTAGCTGGCTAGTTAATAAGAAATAAAAGTTAAAGGACGCAAGCCAAATTGTGATTTACATCTCAGATTGTAAATTTCAGAGGAGTTACATGGGGTCAGAATATTGGCTAGATCCTGCAGATACTGTGCTTTATACTTTCAGGCACGGATATCTGTATCCTAAACAGGGAGTCAAACTGGACAGTGTACCCACACGGAGAATCAAACACCTGCCTGTAATACATCTACTCTTTCCTGTTTAATTAGTGAAGGCCTGTTGTATCTTTTGTTAGGTTTGTTTGTTTTTTCCATACACACAGAAAGAGGTCTTTTCATTTCCTTTTATCAGTGTTTCCCAAAAGCCAAGACAGGTGCCTGGGGATTAAATCTCTCTCTCTCTCTCTCTCTCTCTCTCTCTCTCTCTCTCTCAAAGAAAGAAGGCTGGGGGAGATATCAGCCCACAGCAAAGAAGCTAAAATCTGAGAGCTGAGAGCAGGTGCAGCGGCATTCCATGCATCGAGCTCATTGATCCCACCACATCCCAAAGAGGTCCAAATATTAGTCTTTGTACCTCACAGTTACATTGGCAGCACATCCAGCTCCCGTTAAACACAAAGGCGAGCCCAATCTGTTTAATGCCGGGATGGCAGCCTTCAAGATTATGGCTACCGTGGTAACCGGCCTGCACTTCTGGTTGGATGTCAACAACATGAAAGAAAGAGCCACTTTCTTGCCCTTCCAGTGATTCACACATGAGGAAAATCCTGCCTGAGCTTATCTTAATGAATTAATTGTTGCTCCACTAGAGGGGAGAAAACTGCAGCTGATACAAGGTGCCAGCTTCCCTCTCAGTTTTCACTGTTCACTTCCTCCCTCGACATGCTACCCACTGCCTTAACAAAAGCACCTCTCAGTTACGGATAGGGTTTCCAGCATTGTCAGAATGGGATTTGCAGATAATGTAGCATAATAATAATAATAATAATAATAATAATAATAATAATAATAAATTATTTATACCCCGCTCATCTGGCTGGGTTTCCCTAGCCACTATGGGCAGCTTCTAAAAAAACACTAGAATACAATAACCTATTAAACATTAAAAGCTTCCCTAAACAGGGCTGCCTTCAGATGTCTTCTAAAAGTTTGGTAGTTACTTTTCTCTTTGACATCTGGTGGGAGGGCGTTCCACAGGGCGGGTGCCACTACCGAGAAGGCCCTCTGCCTGGTTCTAAGCAGATACGATCAGGGCTGCATTAATGGGCTGGACTTATTTTTCATTTCTTCATTTGTAATGTTTGCATGCCACATTTTCCTTCCAAGAGCTGAAGGCAATGCACGTTTCATACACCCCTCCTGCCCTACCTCCGATAGTGAAAAAATGAACAGTGACTGGCCCGGTGCAACATTCAGACGCTGGGGCCACTAGAATACTTAAACCCTACAAAAATCAGCTTCAGGACACTACTGAAACAACTTGTGGTGCTGAAACCCACACCTACATAGGTCCCTCTCCAAGGTACTGATCCTGCCTTGCCTTCCCGTCTGTCTATAATCCTGAGACTACTAGACCAGTGTTTCCCAACCTTTTTTGGGCAAAGGCACACTTGTTTCATGAAAAAAATCTCGAGGCACACCACCATTACAGCCCCGTGACGTCAGCGCGCAGCGTCACGCCGGGAGGGACATGAATTGCTAGCAAATTACATAATCACCTCCTTGAGGGCTGGCTCATCTTCTCCGAAGGCAGAACCCCATTAATTAACAGCACAGACTCACACCATAGCCAAGACGAGGGGGGAAAACCTCAGTCATGCACAGTCATGCACATGTGGGGGCTAAATGAGGACGAAGACCGGGCAGAGAGCAGGGTTCAAATCACCCCACCTGGCCAGGACAATCCCTGGGTGCTCCCTTGGGCCACTCGCCTGACCCACCTCGCAGGGCTGTTGTTGCGAGGATAACACGGGGAGAACCACGCGCGCCCCTGGGAGCTCCTTGGAGGAGAAAGCGGGCGATGAATGCAATGCACGAAATATATGAGAGGCGACCAGGTTTTGCAGGTGAGGGGCCCCCGCCAGCCTCCGCTTCCAACACCCGGCGCAACGACGCCGAAGTTTTCCCCTGGGCTCAGCTCGGGGAGCAGCGCTGCTCCCCCCCGGCTCCCCTTTGCCCTCCCGGCTCTCTCTGCCGCCCACTGGGGACCCCCCTCACCTGCCAAGTCCGGAGCGCCGGTGGAAGTTGCATGCATGCATGCAGGGCGCCGCGTTGCCATTGCATTGCACTGCACTCCATGCAACGCCTGCACGCATGCATTGCCTTGCACGCCCGCCAAGGGGTCTCCCCGCGGTCCGATGCGTCCCCTCCGGCGCGGATGCAGCATTGCAAAAATAAAAAACCCCCGACGCAGCCCTACCTGGGGGGCAGCCTCCGCCTCCGCCGCTCCGCCTCCGCGGGGATCCCCGGGCTCCATCCTGCCTCCCGATCTCCGGGGGGCGCAGGCAGGCTGCGCGGGGTCTGCGCGGAAGAGCCCCTGCCCGCCCGGCCGCCGCCGCTGCGCTCATTCCATGGCCGGGAGAAGAGCGCTTCAAACAAAACGCCTGGCCCACCAGGCCACGCTGGGAAACGTAGTTCGCGCACCCCGCGCGGGCGTGGAGCCCAAGGGCGAGGGGACTACGGATCCCGGCAGCCCCCGCGCCGGGGACGGAGGGGGAGAGGCCGGGTGCAGGGATGGAGGGACGGGTGGGCGAGCGAGTGAGTGAGTGGCAGCCGCCAAGCCTTGGCCGAGAGCCAGGAAGGGCCTCCCTGGAGGAGGAGGAGGAGGAGGAGGGAGACACAGAGCGGGAGGGAGGGAGGGAACCCCAGGGGTCATCTAGTGACGGCGCCCCAATCAAAAATTTGACTTTTTTTAAAAAAAAAAATCTTTCAATTTTTTAATTTTTCCCGCGGCACACCAGGCAACATCTCGCGGCACACTAGTGTGCCGTGGAACAGTGGTTGGGAAACACTGTACTAGACTCCTCCTTGCTTGGGCCATCACATATCTGTGGGCATCCCTGTGGTTCAGACACCAGGGAGGTGAGACTTAGCTTAGAGAGTTACTGGGGAGACCTCTTCAGAGACCTCTTCTTCCAACTATTATAGCTCCCAGATTAACTCACAGACCTGTAGCCTCCAGATTAACACAGAGGTTAATTTAGGACTCTGTTCTTTGATATTTGGGTATGGCCACCCATAACTTCCACCTGGCCCTGGCATTATTTATGTAAGAACAGGCACCGCATTCTGTGATGAATCTTCAAGGGAGTAGGACGAATATGTGCTCTGTATTGAGAAGTTCTCAGAAAATCTCAATAGCATAGAAGCCCCAGCACGACTAGGTCCCTACAGTATTGTATATAGACCATAATGGCTTTTACCAACTGTGGCTTTTTTAAAAACATCTGAGCCCACAAAATATTGTGTTGGTTGTACTGGAGCACTGTATATGTAATTCAATGCTTGCTCATTATAGTTTCACAGAGCATCCCCCATAAAACATCTTTATTTTCCCTTGTGTGTACTTAGAATACCGCAATTCCAAGGCTTTAATAGACTTTATGATTATTCCCTAATGCACCACTACGCTACCATCCACAATATACTAGAGCTGCTTCCCATCGTTACCCATGTAAGAGGAGAGCAATACATTTTTCAAATGTATCCATTGGTGAGATTATGGTCTTGCTAAAACCGGTATAATCAAAACTCAATGCAGACAAACTGATATGTGCTCAAAATCAAGCAACCATCAGACCAGTCTTCATCAATAAATCATCTTGGATCCGCTGATTTTCATATATGAGGACCATTTTTCCCCACTTAGCAGCTGGCCAGTTATAATTTAGGTGAGATCACCACAAGCCAAGTTCTTAACACTAACACATTAGTAAAGTAATGTATGGGGTGGCTATCAGCTGAACCATGATCCATCAGTCTTGGTGATGCATTTTCTTGTAGGCCATCATATTTCAGGTGAATAGCAGTATAGTTTCCAGTAACTGCAGGTTTTGTGAAAAATATATGTTGCCATGGAACATATATTCACATTTTTCAACCTAGTTACTCAAGCTGGCTGAAGGTAACATTTTCTCCATTTCAACAAGCAATAAAATAGTTTCATGAAATTAAAATTCCCAGAAGGCAGAAGGTCTGATACAAAGTTGTCTTCCTTGTGAGTGCTTCTTCATGGATTCCAGTCAAGAGAAATAATGTTACATCCGAAATGGCCATCTGGGTGATAGATGGGAGAATCATCTTTGCAGAAGACAACATGATTCTACTATCTTATCCAGGAATTATTCCCTGCTAAATCCATAGGGATGATTATTTCCACTTCTGACACATATAGTTTTCATGTTGTGGCTCTGTAGGAAAGGATCCTAAACTCATATCATGATAGCAAATGGCATGCCACAAGGCCTCCTTTGTCCTCACATCTTATTGGCATTTTGCTCACAGGATACATGTTCTACCATGTTCAAGGTAAATATGCTCAAGTTAGCATCCATATAGGTATCAGGAAGGGCACAATTCCTCATACACCTTTTTGCCTTTCAAAAATCAACTCTCAACATTTACTCCCAAACCCTTTTTAAAGCAACGGTGAATCACTCTGCAAAATTCAACTGACAAAATTCTCATTTTTGATGCTAATTCAGCAGCAGATCCTCCAATGAAGAACACAATCAAGGTTTTGCAACCTGTTACACTTTAATCCCTGGACAGGTTCTACTTGTTTCGTGAACTTTGTTACTGCATTTTAATGTTTTGGTACGACAGTTGTTTTATTGCATACTGCTGTCTTTATTATTATGCATCACCTGTATTTTGCTGTATGCTTTTATCTTGTAAGCTGCCTTCAGGGGGCTTCTGCTATTAAATGCATCCTTAAAACATTTAAAATAAAAGCATAAGAATAACCTATTTCTGAGGAGGGGGAATCACAGGGTGCTCAATCTCCTTCATTTGCAATACATAAAAACTGCGCTGACACAGCAGTATCTCATTTTGCATTTCCCCAGAAGAGTTCATTTTTGTTTTTCCTTAGAGCCCAATTATAGGCCTTGTGGCCATGACCTTAGACCTACCAATAGGCTTCTGTTCATAGAGCGATGACTGGTTGTGGACTTATCCTTTGCTAATGCCTGCTTTTTCTTAGGGCATGTATTTGATTTGTGGGCTTTATATTTAGGGACTTTTTGCTACGGTCCTAGAGATTATTTACTTTTGCTGCAGGGTTTGGAATGATGCTTGCATTGTTCAGTATCAGTCTCCCTTTACTACATCCCCAAACACTGCAAATAGATGGGGAAATATTCATTCATTCATTCTGGATGGAAAGGATGAGAATGAATGAGAAGTGGCAAAGACCCTCAGAGATTCCCAGATCTTTGAATGGACCAAGCCAAGCCAGCCTGCTTCCCCTACCTCCTCCCACCTCTTGTGTTAAGATAGGAGCAGAAAGCTACTCACAGCTCTAATAATTTTCTTGACGTCTATGGGCAAACCCAAACTTTGCTTTCATCTGTAATTCATGCCCTAAGTGGTTTTCCCCCACTCACCACTAGCTGGACTAAATGCATTGCTAAAAGTCACCGGCCTTTAGCAACACACTTGTCTTTCAGCAGTACCAGGTGTCTATGGTGATAATAGTGTGCTTGCTTATTTGATTTTCTAACTAGGAAAGTTTGACGTTCTCTCCCGCTTTGGTGCATTTTAGCTAGTCATGTGCTTGCTCATATATGCCTCTAAACGCTTTCACTAAAAACGTTGTCTCTATTTCAGCCGCTGAGCGTGGCATCCACAATGGAGCAACACATTTTTCTGCTGCTGCTGTTGCTACTGCTGCAGTCCAAGCACAGCTGGGCAGTTGAGACCAATCATTTCATAATTTTGATAGATGACTTCATAAAGCAACTATCAGATATTGATGATTAGCTGGAAACACCTGCTTTACTGGCACCACAATAATCTCCTCAGCCCAGCACATCACTCACCACTCCTCATTAGCAAGTATTTAAACTTAGCTAATGGTTAACTTTTAACTCATCCTTCCATGTGCTTACTGAGTAGGGAAAGATGACAGGTGGTACTTTATTTAAACCACCTGCCTGCAAGCAAAAGCCAATATTTGCTCACAGGAGGTATCACCTCCCCACAAGGCTCCCAATCAAGCCCTAAAAATGCATGGGAGCTATGCAGGAACAAGGTAGGACTCTTTGCTGGTCTCATGCATTTCAACAAGGCATGCGAGGGACAGCATGCAGATTTCTCTCGGTATTTACTGAACCTACCATGGCCATCTGCTGCTCCCATTCATTTCAATGGGGGTTGTGCAGGGATATGCCTTTATACAGAGTCAGGCCATGAATCCATTAACTCTGTATTCTCTCCAGTGATGGGCAAGTAGATGGTGTTGAGGGTTTCAGACACGGTTCTCTAGCCTTCGTTGAAGATGCCAGGGATTGGATTTGGAATCTTTTGCATGCAAAGCTTGACTTAAGAACATACAAAGATCACTGCTACATCAGCTCAAAGGCTCATCTAGTCCAACATCCTGTCCTCACCATGCCCAGCCTGGTGCCAATGGGAAGCTCAAAAGTACTTGCTCCTACTTGTCGTTCTCAGCAGTTGGCATGGAGAGGCATACTGCCTCCAACAATTACGGGGGTCACGTCTAACAAAAATGGAAATGAAAGCGGAAATTGTTCATGTTTGCTTATTTGTTCCATGTTTGGAAGGGAAATCAAATCCAGCAAATGGGATCGGTGTTTGCTGCTGCTGCTGCTGCTTTTATTCCACAAACAATATGTAATTGATTGCATTCCCACCCCCGCAATATTTGCATTGAAATGAATGTGGTGAAATAACATAATGACAGTGTAATTTACACAACTTACCTAAGGCATGTAATTAATTATGTAAATTACATGATTACACCACAGTGGACAGGGAGACAATATAGTTTGGGGTAGAATATGAACTGCGGTGGGACAAAAACAGTGCTGCAAGCGACAAACATAGAACAGAATGGAAAACAACTTCTTCTTACATCCCTGTTGACAGTGGAACAAGAGCATAGTTTTATTGTCGATGGTGTCTTTGTGTTTTATTTTTTCCAAATGTTTTCAGCAATTTTAAAACGCTTTTTAAAAATGCATATTTATTTTAATAGTGTTTTTATGACAGAAGGGTTGCTGCCTTTGGCTCTTTTGGAAGGAAGGGTGTGATATAAATTTGATAAATAAATAAATAGATTTGTCTGATGCTCAGCATTTTGTCACTGAGCTATAGGGATACAGAAAGTCCCGTGAGATACAGAAAGTTCAATTGCAGGATTTTCAAGGGGTATCCATCATGCCATTTGATTGATTGATTGATTGATTGATTGATAGGATAGGATAGGTATTTACTTCTGCCATCTTTCGTTAGTAGACACAATCTCTTAAAAAATCTCTATTTATTACCCAAGAGCACAGATGAGTAAAAATACTTCTCTGTGTGTGAAATGATTGTACTTGAGAGTAACAAAAGATGCCCTTGCCACGATCCCATGTGCTATCCATATGTTGCCTGGCAAAGGTTGAGAGGATAATTAAGGGTTTGGAAGGGGTTACTGGGCAGCAAGTTACAGTCAGCTAGGCACAAGCCATACAAAAAGAAGAAGAAGAAAAGATGCATTCCATTTGGCAACCATCAGAGTTTCTAATGACTAAATGGCTCAATGGAATACAGTTTGGGTTTTGTTTTTGATTTCTCTGTCGCAAATAACGGAATTACAGCCAGATTATATAAGCCATGACCTGGGTAGCTTCAAACAGAGCAGCAAGATTTAATAAATGTCTCTTCACAGATTGCTCTTTCCTAGAAATGCTAAATGAATTAAAGGGAGGGGGCAGGTGCTGGATGTCAAAAGTCTACCAGCATCAGACCACTTGCTTTTGTCTTTGACCCAGCAACTGGTCTTGCATAGATGACTGCTGTGATCTCTGGTAGTAGTTTTCCTCCCTGCTACTGGCTGTGCCTGCCAACCAGATATCATCATCAACATCTTGCATTGGGCAATTCATCACTGCTCCATGCATGGTTTTTAAGGTTGCGACAAGCAATATATTGATTGTGACTAGCTCCCCCTCCCCCCCATCCTTTTTTTGGAAACTGTCTCAACCTTCTTCTTTTTTTAAAGCTTTCAAGTGGGGAAAATTTAGTGAGAGCAGAGGAGCATGGAAAGCTGCCTCACAGCAAGTCAGACCATTGGTCAATCTAGCGCAGTGCTCTCTTCCCTGATTGGCAGCAGCTCTCTGGGGTTTCAGGAAGGAAGCCCTTCCCAGCTCTACCTAGAGATGTTGGAGATTGAATCTGAGCTACTGACTTTCTTGGACGCGGGTGGTGCTGTGGGTTAAACCACAGAGCCTAGGACTTGCCGATCAGAAGGTCAGCGGTTCGAATCCCCGCGGCGGGGTGAGCTCCCGTTGCTCAGTCCCAGCTCCTGCCAACCTAGCAGTTCGAAAGCACATCAAAGTGCAAGTAGATCAATAGGTACCGCTCCAGCGGGAAGGTAAATGGCGTTTCCGTGCGCTGCTCTGGTTCGCCAGAAGCGGCTTAGTCATGCTGGCCACATGACCCGGAAGCTGTACGCCGGCTCCCTCGGCCAGTAAAGCGAGATGAGTGCCGCAACCCCAGAGTCGGCCACGACTGGACCTAATGGTCAGGGGTCCCCTTACCTTTACCTTTACTGACTTTCTTATAATGTTAGAAGACTGTTGTCTTTGCTGCTGCAGTTGATATTCACATCATGCTCAGAAAATGAGGAAATTGCTGCAAATCTTTTACTCATTAAGAGACCCCTAAGCTTCAGTAGTTCTGCTTTGAACCATTAAACCATCACTGCATTGACTGCAGCAAGGTTCATTTTTCCAATTCAAATCAATAAACAGCTATTTGGAGCACTCCCCCACTGGAAGCATGGGGGGAACTGGAAGAAGGAAATAAGGGGCTTTTATCCCATGGTGCACTGGCTGCCAAAATGCTACTGGGCCATGTTTAAAATTCTGCTGTTAACATATAAAATCATTTAACAACTTGCAGCCAGGTGCATCTTGTTGGACCACCTTATCTTATGTCATCTTGCTCGGTCATTCGAACTTTAGGAGAGAGATGTTCTAAAAAGGGTTGCATGCTGCCAAGAGTCATCTCATGTCCACAAAAAAAGGCTTTTCCTGCTATTTTGGTAGAGACAGACCATTGCCAAGTGCCATGAAAGAGCAGCAAATTAATGAACCAACATTATTACTTAATAGTTTGTATTTACTTCCAGGGAAGGGGCGAGGCTCTTGTGGAATCTTCTGCCTCAGATACCAAAATAACTCCAGCAGCTTTGGGTACTATGAGTATTTTACTCAGAGTAGACCCACTGCAGTTAATAGCCATAACTTAGTCTTCTTAATTGATTTCAGTGTGTCTACTCTGAGCAAAACTTAGTTGAATACCACCTTATATGACCCTTTACTTGCTGGGAGAGTGAAAATCACTGGCTGCTCTGCCTCAGGTAGCAAAATGGCTTGGACTGGATTTGTGTATGGAATACACAAATTAAAAACCCGGTCCCACTTTTCAGTTTGAGTTAAAGGCAGGTCACAAATCCAGAAAGATTGAAGACTGAAGCTGCAGTCCAGGAAGGGGAAGACTGTACCCTTCTAGGTGTCATTGGACTGCCGACTCCAGTCCATCCCAGGCAGCTTGGCCAATGACAGGGATTATGGGGGGTGCTGTCTAGCAGTGTCTAGAGGCCCACAAGCTCTCCATCCCTTAATCCACAAACTCTGACTGATCTAGTTCTCTGTCATGAAGGAGCTGGAGTTTACGGCTCTCATTTTGCCCTACTAGCCTCAAAAGCATTCCCAGTGAGCCTTTCAGGCTGTGTCATCATGGGCCTGATAGACTTGGGTTGCTAGGAGACCATCCATTAGAGCCCAATAGCACACAAGTCTATAGCATCACCCAAGGTTTCATTTTGAAGAATGCATGGCTATAGCATCCAAACATTTATGTTTCAATGCTATATATAAAAACAACCTCTCCACAGGGTTCTCTCCACAGACCTAGTGCAGCCGTCCATTTCCTAATGAATTCTGCTTAGCTCTGTTGGATTGCGCTGAAATGCTTGGGGGACATTTGTTGCTGAGTTGAAAATCTGAAATGCTCCTTCCTTGTGTGTGATGCATCGGCTTGTTTGCACACATGCCAGTGTCTATCTTCCTAGAAAGAGTGTCAAACCTTTTCAATTATTTACACATTAAACCCCTCTAGGTTTTAACTGGCTGGAATTGTGCATCTGCTTCATCATATCATTTAGAAGAGGGTTGTTTTGTTTCGCTTTCTTTTGTTTTGTAGCCAAAGGTTATAAATTCTGTTTTTCCGACTAAGAAAGAGAGCGGGTGGCAATGGTATCTCTCTATATGTTATGTGTAGATTGCAAAAAAAAACCCAAAACAAAACATAAAGATAATAAAAAATCTTCTCATCTGAGCTTCTGAGGTTTCCAGCTGAGCTTTCATTTTTGCTGATGAGGGAGGGAAACTGCATTAAAATTTATTTTTCCATTCGCAACTTCACTATTGAAGAGCTCATGTTGCCTGTGCTAGTCAGCATAGATCTTAGGTTGAAAAGGCAGGCTCTTCCTTCCACATGCAAGTCAGGACATAACACAATAAAAAAACTATGGGGCACATGTCCCCTGTGTAAATGGTGCCCTGCGTCAGGGCAGCCATATTGCCAGGATGCAGATACCTGAGGCCCTCAGCTCTTCTCATTATGGTACACTTGTTAGAGTTGGAGTATATACAGTGGTAACAGAAATCTTGGAATCCAGTGCTACTGAGGTTCTTGGAACAGTTGGCACTCTGCATATGCCCTGGAGCTACTGTACATGGCTCCTTTAGCTTTGCTCTGTGGTGTGATACATTGAAATGGTACACAGGATGCAAATATGGATGTGGACCAGGGGTAGGCAACCTAAGACCAGATGCGGCCCAATCACCACCTCAATCAGGCCTGTGGATGGTCTGGGAATCAGCATGTTTTTACATGAGTAGAATGTGTGCTTTTATTTAAAATGCATCTCTGGGTTACTTGTGGGCCTGCCAGGTGTTTTTACATGAGTAGAATGTGTGCTTTTATTTAAAATGCATCTCTGGGTTATTTGTGGGGCATAGGAATTTGTTCATTTATTTTATTTTTCAAAATATAGCCCCACCCACCATATGGTCTGATGGACGGTAGACTGGACCACGGCTGAAAAAGGTTGCTGACCCCTGATGTAGACTAGCTGGTCTCATGGACAGCACACGGCTTGTCCTCATTGGAACTGAGAGGGGCAAGAATGCTGGCTGTATGCCAATGGCTATTTATGCCCCTGAGCTATTTGCCAAGACAAGCTTTTGTTTGGCTTCTGTTAGCCCTGGTGAAAACAAAAGCATCCTTTCAACTGGCACTGCCCCACTGGTAGCCGTTTGGATCCCCTAAAACCAATCCCCTATTAACTCTTTTTCCCACGTGGCAACATACCTATCACCCAAGTCCAAATCTGATATAAACTTGAGACACTTCTAATTGGCTCTTGTCCCTCACCTTTGCCTGTTCGGCAGCCCAAACAGTCTGTAGCAGGAAATGTGTATTTGGGGCCATATTCAAAACGGTGCAGTTGGAGCAACCGCATGCCCTTCCAACATCCTGCTGATCAAAATCCCAGTGCTCGTTTTTGGGTCCCAAGTTTTCACAAGAGCCAGCTGTTTCATGCAAGAGCATGAGACAAAAAGAAAAAGAAAAGAAAAAAAGCTTCTTTTGGTCCGGCTCTCTGCCACGAACCAGTTGATTCATGCAAGAGCGCAATACCCCAAAACAGGATATTCTATGATACACTCCAGAGGGCCCAGACTCTGAACTTCATTTTTTAAAAAAACTCTTTAGCCCTTCTAGAAAGAAAGCTATGAATGATAATGTGCAGGCAACCTTCTAACCTTCCTACCTTTCAGTGTTTTTAGCCAATGAGTGAAGTCAAAGAAGAAGAAGAAGAAGAGGAGGAGGAGGAGGAGGAGGAGGAGGAGGAGGAGGAGGAGGAAGAGGAGGAGGAGGAGTTTGGATTAGATATCCCGCTTTATAACTACCCGAAGGAGTCTCAAAGCGGCTAACATTCTCCTTTCCCTTCCTCCCCCACAACAAACACTCTATGAGGTGAGTGGGGCTGAGAGACTTCAAAGAAGTGTGACTAGCCCAAGGTCACCCAGCAGCTGCATGTGGAGGAGCGGAGACACCAACCCGGTTCCCCAGATTACAAGTCTACTGCTCTTAACCACTACACCACACCGGCATCACATAGCTGCGATTGAAGACTGAATTGTTTGGACACCAGGCTATAGGAATCCTTGGAGTCCTCAAGAGCTGTGGTTCTCTCAACCCCTTTGTGGACTTTTGTTTCCTGCTTCTGTATCAGGTCTCAGCTGCACTGTACATTTAAAGCAGTACCATGCTACTATCCCCCACAGAATCCAGGGAGCTACAGTTTGTTAAGGGTGCTGAGATTTGCTAGGAGACTCCTATTCCCTTCACAATCATTGGGAAGACGAGTTTAGTTGTCACACCATTCTGAGAATTGTAGCTTGTTGCTAGGCTTTTCACAACATCTTTTCACACCGTGCCATAACCTCAGACTTGAGTTAGCATCTTGGGTGACAGATGGGCTGGATTCCTGAAGGCCAAGAGCACCGTGGGAAGATCTAGTGGCCTCCATCAAAGATAGGTTGCCCAGATTGGAGAGTGACACTGGATTGGCTCCCTTGTGCCGCCTGACTTTCCAGGCCAGGAAGATTACAGGCTAGCAGTGCAGGGAACCAGGACTGAAATTCTAGTTCAAACCCTTCAGAGTCCGATGCACAGAAACATTAGATATATCAGGTAGCCCAATGAACTGATATAATTAATATGTAGAGAGTAGGATTTTGGGATGGTTTCCTGGCTTCCTGGGTGCATTTTCAAGCACACTATGGCCAGCGGCTGATTCCATTCCTCCTTAAAAAAATATTTAAAAACATATTATGCATTTGTTTGAGTTATTTCTCCGCAGCTCTTCAAGCCAAAGCCTCTCAGAGCAGTTTACATAAATTAACATCGACTGCCGAAGGAGAAGAATTAGGTTAATGCCCATTATTACTCAAAATCCCAGCTGGCATCTCTAAAAAGGTTCCTTCCCACCCCTCTGCAATTTTCCCCCTGTATGGAATTAAAGAGAAGAAGCAGGCAAATATTCTTCTCCATACCAGCCACTTCAGCCATCTGAATTTCTAAGACAGGGAAGGGGGAAGAGGCAGGGCACAGGTTGCTCGAAGCAATACTTCTCAGTTCCATTGTGTTAAAATGTCAAAATAAGATTTTTGCCGCTGACATAAACATTCTCAGGAAGCTCAAGGGGACATGCATAGGGTGGTATGTGTCTTTGTTGTGCATGAGTGTATGTGTGCGCGCACACACAGAGATTTTTTTCATTGCAACATAGAGAGAGGGGTACTATCATAAATGACTGTGAAGCTGAGTGGGCTGTCAAGCCTTCCAAGATTCTCAGCGTTATCTTTTCTCTTTCCCCTCCCCCCTCTCTCGCACCCATCCCCAATAAGAAGCAAAACTCAAGCTCAGCACTCAGCTTTTATATCTGTGTGACTCACAAAGGGGCTGACGCCCGTCCCTTCCTCTTCCCCTCCTCCTCCTCCTCCTCTCCCCAAGCCCCATCCTCTATAGCATTTGTAATCTCGTGAACAGAGCTCCCGAGTGACAAAAGACAGTTGCACACAAAGAAACGTGATAGATCACAGCAATACCGGGAAGAATTCAAGGTCTGATCCATTTTAATAAAAAGATGTCATTGGGGACTTGTGTGTGCTGTGTGAACTTACATGAGTGAAATGGTGGCAATTACGTTATATAGGATATTAAATCAAGGAGACACCAAATGCCTGCAAGACTCTGAGGCTGCCCTCCTCTTGATTCTCACTTGTATCTTTACTAGTCTAGAAAATACCTAGTGTTAAAGGACAATGATATATCCAGAGAGGAAGACTTAGAGGGGTGAAGAACACCAAGGGCATTTTCACTCAAATATCCTGCATTTGTGAGCTGTCTGGTAATGCACCACAGATCAGGCCATAAATTCAGTTTTTTTAATTAAAAAAATAATAATTCTATTCTTTGTGATGGTTTAAAAGCATACAGAAATTATGCAACCATTTTTACACTGTTTAAAATAAAAACAGACTACTTTTTTGTCTTCATACTTGGCTCTGTGCTCCGAGCTATACCTACTAAAGTGTCTTTTTACATTTGACTTCTTTGTCGCCAATTGCATATGAGGGTAAGATTTTGTGCATCTGATGAAGTAGGTTGCAGCCCATGAACTTGTTGGCCAATCCGATAAATCTGTTGGTATTTAAGGCTCCACTTCCACAAGACACTTGGCTGCTGTTGTTTTGCTGAAATGAACTTATGAAGCTAACCGTACGGAATGCGAAAGCAAGTTATTCTTTTTCATCCCTTCGCTGAATGTCAGTCTTTTAGCTCAACAACATATCCCACCAGGATCACACCTAAACAAAATGCACAGAAGGAGCTATTTGGTAGGCAACTCCAGCTTCTTAACAGCAAGATGGCACTTTAAAGATATTGAAATCCAGCTCTCATGGACTAAATGGCTCATGTCATATTGTTTTGATGGAACTGAGCCTTTCCAATGGTCTATTGGCTCCGCATACTTAGTAGAGCAATGTAAAAAGAAAAAGAAAAAAGCCTCAGGTCATACCATGAGATTCCACAATTTGCCTGTGGCATACTTTTGTGTGAGATGAGCCCTGAGCCACCTCCTGGCTAAAAATGGAGAAGCTCTGGCTAGATATTAGAGTACTTCAAGTCAAGATCCTGGTATAAAGCTGGAGCAGCTATATAGGAATATGACAAGAACTATTCTAGAAAAGCATCTACAAGTTCAAGGGGGGGGGGTGGGAATCACACAGAGGGCCAGTATTCAACTAACTCATCCCATCAGCGCAAATAATTTCAGCTTGTGCAAAAGAACTTTCTCCTTCTCTCCTCTCACACACATTGCATCTTCCCCAAATCTGCTCCAGAGGGAACCTCCAGAACAGATTTAGGTTGGCACATAAGAGTAGGAGAGGGGGATGATTCCAATGTACAAGTGGAAACACACTGAAGGATTGAGTTAGCTGGATGCCAGGCATGGGTTTGTAGGACAGCAGTTTACTACATGTAAATACAGTGATACCTCAGGTTAAGTACTTAATTCGTTCCGGAGATCCGTACTTAACCTGAAACTGTTCTTAACCTGAAGCACCACTTTAGCTAATGGGGCCTCCTGCTGCTGCCGCGCCGCCGGAGCACGATTTCTGTTCTCATCCTGAAGCAAAGTTCTTAAGCTGAAGCACTATTTCTGGGTTAGTGGAGTCTGTAACCTGAAGCGTATGTAACCCGAGGTACCACTGTAAAAGTCCACTGTGTCAAAAATCCTCTTTTACTGGCCACTTTTCAGAGTGCTGTGGCATTTTCTGTCCCAAGGTTAGTTTCCTCACTCGGGGCCAAAATAAGCATGAGATGGGAGGTCCATGATCAGCCATGAGCCATGACTTCCATTGGGGTAGTTTTGGTGGGAGAGGGAAGGTTTAACCCTTTCCCCATGTGCTGTTTTACTAATCAAAACCATGCCCACCATAAGCTTCTATTAGCCCCACAGCAGGGTGGCAGGGAGACAGGCACCTGCAGGGAGTCCTTAGCAAGGTCTCGAGGAGCCATTTCTTTCACAGAGAAGGCACAGATTAAACACCCCTTTCCCCAGTGCCTCTAACTCCAATCAAAATCTAAGCCTTCTGTGTTGGCCTCACACCACATGCTTCCTTGTAGGGCAGGGTATGAGCGGCCACTGGATGAGGAATGCAGCTTTTTAGACATGTGGACGACAGCGCTATAAACCAATGAATTGTGGAAATAAGGGAAAGCAATACAGTCATACCTTGGAAGCCAAACGCCTTGCCAGTTGAACGTTTTGGCTCCCAAACACCACAAACACGGAAGTGAGTGTTCCGGTTTGTGGACATTCTTTGGAACCTGACTGTCCAACATGACTTCCACAGCTTCAGATTGGCTGCAGGAGCTTCCTGCAGCCAATTGGAAGCTGTGCCTTGCTTTCTGAATGTTTTGGAAGTCGAACGGACTTCTGAAACGGATTCTGTTCGACTTCTGAGGAACCACTGTAGTCCTTTCTAGGCAGAATTAAGACCCACAGGCACACATACTCTGGGAATGTGGATACAGAACTGCAGTCTTTAGAAGCCCCAAAGCAAAGCAGTCTCACCTCCAATGGAACTGGAGACATTTTCTTTACCTATAGTCTCCAGCTCCCTTCTAAACAAGGGCTTTGTTCCCTCACTTTTACCTCAATTCCATGACCGCACCCATATTTCTGGGGGAAGCAGCACATCCAAGGGCCTAAGCCCTCAGCTGAGCCACCAGGCTCCGACGGACACCATGGCATGCTCCTTTATATTTACATTGTGTTTTTCTGTAGTTAACATACAGTAATTGATTTTGTTGTCGTTAAAAATGCAGCCCTTATCTAAACAACCTGAATGTTACATTTTCCCCCCCATTTTGTTTATTATTATTATTGAAAAGAAAAGCATTTTCCCTCTCAGTGCAACAGTTTGGTGAGAGACCGTCGCAAGCTGAAAAGCAAATACAGCTATCTGATTAATTGACTCTGACCTCATAAATATTATACTTCAGGGGGCTCTAATGGAAGTTCCTCAGGGTAAATTGCACAGTTCACCTCATTCATTTATATCTCTGGCTGACAGATGTACCTTATGAAATGTCACTGAATATGCTTGGCAATAAATGAGGTATAACATTAGCATCTTGATTCTGTTTTCCTGAAGGAACACTTTTTGCTAAATGACTCCAACACACTAAAAACAGTATTCACCACCATATACTCTTGCTTTCTGTTTCAATCAGTCTCAAAGAAATGCACAGTAGCCTTCCCAAAGGAGGGGGGAACTTGGCAAATTAATAAAATAGGCTGCTCTTTTCTTATATGTGCTTCCATTGTAGAATGACCATATTGTTGCCAAATATTAGTCAATGCCAGGCATTTGATAGTGTGGCCGCTATGCTGCTGCTATGCTTATTATCTCTATGACCAGGCCATTAAATGAAGTTAATTAAATCAGAGTGGAAAAGCATTGCCCTACACCACAAAATAAAGAGGGAGAGAAGCTATAAATTGTTGGCTATAGTCAACACTCAGTATCTCTGTGACTCTTTGCCTTTCTTTAGATAGAAAATATATACATATTGCCTTCTTGAGAAAGATAGTATTTTTCATTCAGGCTCGGATAAGAGTCCCAAATAAATGCACATATTGCGTTTGAATGAACTATGCTGTTGTGTGCTGTACAAAGCCCTTGATTCTAATCGTGAACAGGGAAGACAGAATTGCAAACATGTTTTTCTTTCTTTCTAGTAGGTAACTCAGGTACAGTGGTGCCTCGCAAGACGAAATTAATTCGTTCCGCGAGTTTTGTCGTCTTGCGAAGCACGGTGTCGGGAAAGTTTTGGAAAAGCTTCAAAAACCTCAAAAAGCTTTAAAAACCTCAAAAAAGGCTACCACACCGCATTCTATGAGTTGCTCCTCGAAGTCAATTCGCAACTGTATTAACGGTGTTAAGAAAAAGGAAAAACTTGCAAGACGTTTCCGTCTTGCGAAGCAAGCCCATAGGGAAAATCGTCTTGCGAAGCAGCTCAAAAAACAAAAAACCCTTTCGTCTAGCGAGTTTTTTGTCTTGCGAGGCATTCGTCTTGCGAGGTACCACTGTACTTACATGAAGACCTATGAGACTGCTCAGTGATAAGCCCCACCCTTCTTGTTTGTTGACCCTGGCACCATGAAGTTACGCTAAATGTAAAACTGAAAAGCCTCAAGATAAGGAGTGAATTGTCCCTAAATATTGACACAAGGTGTGTGACTGAGCACTTCAAAATTGTAAGGTTTTGGTGTCTAACCTTCCCACTACCCTTCCTCACTCCTGTTCCATCTTCGCATGTTGGTGTCAGAATGGTGTAACTCCTGCTTCAGCCACTGTTGGAAGCAGCTACAACCTTACCTACAAGCTGGGGCTAGCAAACATCTATATCAGCATCCCCAAACTCGGCCCTCCAGGTGTTTTGGGACTACAACTCCCATCATCCCTAGCTAACAGGACCAGTAGTCAGGGATGATGGGAGTTGTAGTCCCAAAGCATCTGGAGGTCCAAGTTTGGGGATGCCTGATCTATATCTTAGGCAAACTCTGAAACGGGTTGTAGAAAAGTTTAGATGAAAACCTTAGCAGAGAATGTATTAATGTATTGAGCTGAAACACATCCACTATTCAGCAAACAGTAAATCCCTTTGCTTTTAATGTGATTTATTCAAATACAGCTTAGGACAGGGCTGCAGCCCAAGCTATTCGGCCTGTTTTAAGTTTAGAGTGATTCAGCTATAGGTTCACATCTCATCAAGATTCTGTACCCTCAGTCCACTTCCCATAAAGCACAAAAAAAGAAATGCAGAACGACTCTCGATCAAATTGATGCCCACCTACCTTCTTCCTTAGGCCGTATCAAATTGCTACAACAACTGGTACGTCAAGTAGAGAGGAAGAACTATGACTGCATTGCAGAACTATGACTACATGAGGTGTCAATCTTGCACATATCTGCTTATACTGTACTTGTGTGGTGTAGTGACTAGACCGTTGCACTTGAGCATGGAAGACACGACTGCAAGTCCTCATTCAGCCACAAAGCTTGCTGTGTTCCCTTTAACAATGGCTTCTCGGCCTAGCCAGCCTCCCAGGGAGGTTGTAAAGGTAATATACCTCCCTGGGCATTTTGGAGGAAGAGTAGGATACCAATAGAATTCATTATTTTCTTCACACCTTTAAAATACAATTCCATCCAAATAAAATGTATTCAGTGTCCATCAAAGTATTTTCATGCAAAACAAATGAGAGGGAATTTCAAGCCCATCTTGTGTTGTAAAATACAGCAAATGTTTGTCAGGGATGTTAGAATACGCAGGCCAGCATATTATTGATTTTTCTGTGGCACATAATACAAGCCTAGTTTGGAAGGCAATGGATACTAACCAATGCATATTTGCACTTTTTGCTTTAGGGTTTGTTTTGTTTTGTTGTTTTTTTAAAAAAAGTATTCCTAGTTTATTTTTATATAGCTTTTTTTTAAAAAAATAAAAGTATCTGTGTGGGTTTTATTTTAAAATGTAATGATTTGCTCACCCACTGTAGCATAGCTTGGGATAAGGCTGCCCTCCTGTGGAATTCTGAACTGCAACTGGATATTATTCATGCAATACTGGGATAATTATTCCTTCAGAACTAAACCACAGAGAGGCAGCAGAGAGGAAAATATATATTTCACTGCTATACATCACCTGCTGCCTTCCTAAGACTTTGGCAAGCGAAACTGCCTTCAGTGTCACCGTGCTATGTATCAACTGATCTCAAAATTTAATATGACGCCCAACATAGTAAAAATAATAATAATGTCCAAGTATACTAGCATTATTTAGGATGCTATCAAATGCATCAGCATGGGTCTTCCTAGGATGCTGCACTGTACCTCGTCAAACAGATATGACTGTGTAGAAATGCAATTGTATCAATGCAACATCATAGGCCACGCCGTCATGCACAGGATTCATCTTCCTTAGGATTAGTGTCCAGGCACATGTTCTGCGTGCTGAAGGTGGCAGGTTCAATCCCTCACTTCTCCGGGTAGTGCTGGAAAGGGCACCTACTTGAAATCCTGCCAGTCAATATCAAACTAGATAGACCAATGGTCTGACTCAATATAAGGCAACTGTGGTCAGTTGGAAATGGAAGCAAATGCTTCTGATCTCTTTGTAGCTACACCCAAGGAGAGGAAGAGGCAGAGCAGTTTCATGCATGAAACACCAAACACTGGTTTAATGTTACAGTGGTACCTCGGGTTACATATGCTTCAGGTTACATACGCTTCAGGTTACAGACTCCACTAACCCAGAAATAGTGCTTCAGGTTAAGAATTTTGCTTCAGGATAAGAACAGAAATCGTGCTCCGGCGGCGTGGCAGCAGCAGGAGGCTCCATTAGCTAAAGTGGTGCTTCAGATTAAGAACAGTTTCAGGTTAAGAACAGACCTCCGGAACGAATTAAGAACTTAACCCGAGGTACCACTGTACATCACAACCAGACTGTTCTCATCACGATAAAGCATGGCCTCTTCTTCTTCTTTTTTACATCTGACTGCAACATCTCTGAATGCTTTAGAAAAATATGCAGCCTCTTCACGGAGCCTCTGGAGAACACAAACCCTCCACCTGCACAGTTTAGCCTACAACTGATTAAAAAATCAATCAATCAATAGTAAAGTTTCTAAGTTTCAAAACACAAAGTTTTGTTTGTGGAATTAATGTGATAGATCTTAAGAGGTCCATTTCACAGTTGACTAAAAGCCTGGAAAGAGAACATAAAAGGGCAAGATCATTGAAATGCCTCTGGCTAAGTATGTTAGCATCTTATGTCAGTGAGGCTTGTTTGTCAATATCTATGTCTAGACAGTAAAGACTGCAAGTGCAGGTCTCACCCTCAGACATAAGGCACTTGGAATCATCAGTCAAAAGCCCCTGATTATACGGCACATCATGTCACGAACTCACAAAATAACTGCCACATACTTCTCAGCCTGCCAAAGATGTTTTGAGTACAGTGTGGCGCTAAAGCTCCAAAAACGAGAAGAATGATCAGTCATTCACATTGACCCTGAAAATGCTGTTAAGCTTACATACCTTTTAGTGCAAGTAATTACTACTACAGTTTCAAATACTTGATTGCTGGTTACCAAAGCAGTTATTATTGCTGCCGTTTTTACAGCAACTTTAATACCTGCCAGTGTCGTTGCTATATGCAGTGTGTGTGTGTGTGTGTGTGTGTGTGTGTGTGTGTGTGTTCCTTCCAAAAATGCAATTACATGTCAATCTGACTTGCTCACAGGACACGGGTTTGTGAACAGGATACATTTACCATCATTCGCAAATGCATATACCACAGAATATTCAGCTGCATAGAATTAATAAGGCAACCTGTATTTTCAGGAGTAACACTTTTTAAGGACTAGCAATAAATGGGCAAGATGATTCGGTACTTTAAAAAAACACCAGGTATAGCTTTCTACATTTAAAAATAGATTTTTTAATAGTTTTTTACTTTTTTTAAAGTGTTCTGCTAATGTGGTATGGGAAGGGGCCACAGTTAGAGAACATCCTTTGCACACCAAAGGTTGCAGCCTTAATCTCAGGCATCTCTAGTTGAAAGGATTAGGCAGGCAATTGGAAAGACCTCTTTGTGCCTGAGATCCCAAGGAAGCTACTGGCATGACAGTGCAAACAACAGAGGGCAAGATGGGCAAATACGGTAATCTGACCTCATATAAGGCAGCACCTTATACAGTGGTACCTCAGGTTAAGTACTTAATTCGTTCCGGAGGTCTGTTCTTAACCTGAAACTGTTCTTAACCTGAAGCACCACTTTAGCTAATGGGGCCTACTGCTGCCGCTGTGCCACCGCTGCACAATTTCTGTTCTCATCCTGAAGCAAAGTTCTTAACCCAAGGTAATATTTCTGGGTTAGCGGAGTCTGTAACCTGAAGCGTATGTAACCTGAAGCGTATGTAACCTGAGGTACCACTGTATTCCAGTCCTGCAGACATTCACAAGTCATTCCTGGCACCTCAGATTCAGCTAATTCTTTTGTACTAAGCAATTGATTAACCTTATGATTCTCCAGATTTCCTCTGAGTTCATGTTAGGATACTAAAACTGAGAACAGAAGGCTTGTGTCTCCTGCCATGAAAAGCAGTCAATTTTGTGCTAAATACAATTGTGTGGGATTGTGTGTGCTCTGTGTTCGTCTGTCCGGTATTCCTGATGACTGACTTCATATGCTAGCATGGATTCTAGCAACTAATGGAAATATATATCCATATCCTTCAATGCCTGCTGCTTGGGGGAAATGTATGTGCATGCATGTACTTATAGCTGCTTATTTCCATTTAATAAAATAAAATGTTGCCTGATGAAACACCTCTCTGTTATTTTGAGGACACTTTTAGGAAATGTCTTTCTGCAGTAATGTCCTATCAGCCATGTTTAATTAGTGTGAAAATAAGCACATAGTGTTGCTACAAAAATATGACTGCGTCATATCCTATGAAAAGTTGGCCTTTTCTTTAGGCTTTTGCATTACTTGCTTACCCACTTACTGCTCCTTCATAACTGGTGGCTACTGGAAGCATCTCTCTGCTTAAAGAGTAGTAAAGATAATACTGTATGTACCTGACTGAAAAAGAAGGAAGTTTGGGTTTTTGCAGTTTGCTATACCAATGGGTTGGTAGTGGGGAGCAGGCATCTTCCAAAGCAATTAAAGCTATTGGCTTGCACTTAACGTCTTTAGGATGTTGGTCCTGACTTTATGGTACCAAAGGAATCCCAGTTCCCTTTGCTTTCCAACCCAGGGTGCAGCTCTATTAATTTCAGTAAGACGAGAACAACTGTTTGAAGATTAGGATGCTCATGGTTATCACTAACGGACCACAATGCCAATTCATTGCCACTTTCTCCCTGCCCCAGACTGGCCAATGTTAGTTGTGCCACTTTATTTAATGGGCTGAAGTGTGCGCACAAGTAATTTCCGTTCTCCTCCAGGAGGTTATTTTAATGCACCACAGAAATCTCATTCCATGTAAAAAATAATAATATGGAGGCAGGATAGAATCGAATAGAATTCAGATCCCATTAGTTTTCCCTGGAGAACTAATTTGCAGAAAGTACCAAAGATAAATGTTAAAGGCCACTGTATCTCAGTTGCTGTCTAATTGCTGTCTAATGCAGGGCTCAGTAGCATTAGCAATGCAGTGTCCTTATTTTTCTTCGAGGGACACAAATAAACATGGATGTCTCTCCTAGATACAAAGACGTACGACATTCACCTTTGCTGCTACGATAGAAGGGTATATTGCAAACACGATGTTGAAACCAGACCTGGCCATTTTAATCCAGCCTAAAGAGTAGACAGTGTTGGTGTGGAGAAACTAAAAGTATGTATGACTAAATTTATTCAAAAAGAAGCCACAATAACCAGCAGTCTGAAGAGAGAGGGCCATGGCGGTGATACTTCATTAGGATTGTAATGGTTTTGTGGGAATAGGAGGACCCCCTAATCTTAATGGAGAAGGGCTGCCATAAGGTAAAGGTAATAGACCACTGGATGGTTAAGTCCAGTCGAATTCGACTATGGGGTATGGCACTCATCTCCGCTTTCAGGCAGAGGGAGCCTACTTTGTCCATTGACAGCTTTTCCAGGTCGTGTGGCCAGCATGACTAAACCACTTCTGGAACAACAGGACACCATGATGAGTGCCAGAGCTCACAGAAACGCCGTTTACTTTCCTGCTGCAGCAGTACCTATTTATCTACCCATACTGGCATGCTTTTGGCTGTGCAGTGCATGTTCCATAGCTGGAGGATGGCTAACGGAGCCCAGTGTGAGCCAACAATGTTATTAACTAGCAATAGATGCTGCTCGCTACTCTTACAGAGATTACACCATGCAATACTTGCCTGTCCTTTTCCTCTGCTGCTGGCAAGCAGCTTCCTCCAGTGATATCAGGGGGCCCATCATGATTCACCATACAGCTGATGAACAGTGCTTCTCTCAGCACGCGCACACGCGCGCACACACACACACACACACACGAGACTGTCTTCAGAGCAGCTCTCAGTTGCATTGGATTCCAGTGTAGCTTTGCCCTTCATTGGGGAGGCAGGGAATCCTTGCACGTTTCATGGCACATACACCTTTTTCCTCTCACATTTGTATGTTAGGAGCATTGGAGTGTTGGGCAATGGCCCAGGAAAGCCAAGCTGACATCTCCAATCAGCCGCCATCTTCCAGGGAGTCACTGATTCTCAAGCTAACTTCCTCACGGGGTTGTTGACAAGGATAAAATGGAGGGGAGAGGAAGCGTCTAAGAGCAGTCCTGAGCTTCATGAAGAAAGAATGAGAGAGAAACGTAAGAAATATAAACAAGTACTGAAATGCCTGGGAGAGAGTGAAAAACAAACTGCAAGAGATAGCAGGATGCTGTGCCGTTTTATTTCACAAATAAAAAAATATGAGAGTCACCGGTTTTGGTTTTATTTGAGTTTCCGCCATCTGGGAATCTGATTTGTAGTAGCATAGGCACCCTTTAGTTTTTTTAAACCTTTTACGAAATATTACCTAGTACTTGTTTATATTGAATAACAAGGATAAGGAAACTGTAAGAAGAATACTGTTACACGCCAACCCAGAGGTTCTAGGCACACTTTACCCAGGGTCCCTGTTTCCTTTTGGAAAATGAGGCACAGCGGAAACTGTGGTGTATTTAGGAAATGTGGTTTATTTACACATATACACAACCTGAACCTACCATGGAGGGGTTCACAGCATTCACACCCTAAGAGGTTCTGGCTTCTCCCATAGCCACAGCAGCCTTGGACTTAAGCAGACCCCAATCATTGCTCTCAGACGTTGCTCTCTCCAACCTGCTGCATACTATCTCCATCAAACTCCTAAACCTAAAGCACTTTCCTTGTATTTTAAACTAACTCTCAGTAGAGGAAAGGAGGGAGCTCATTCATTTGCAAATGAGATTTGATCTTCATCCTTAATGGCTCATCCCCTGGCTATCCCCTCAAAAGAAAATTAGCCTGACTTAATTAGCTTTTAACACATGTTGATTCCCAGGGATTAAAAATGAGTTGGACACACAGCTTAATACACACGGGTCTTGATTAGATTCTAACACGTGAGGGTTTGATACACAGTTTTAACGCACAAGCCTTAATTAGATTCTAACACTAGCTTGATCCGGAATATCGGGGGTCTTGTACCCACCAACTCATAACAATACAAACAGTGGTAATCATCATCCAGAAATTTGGGCAGCCGTGGAATTGTTTGGGGGGGTGGGGAACTGCTGACACTCTAAATAGAGAGGCTGAAGGCTTGAGCAGTCAGATCAAGTGCAGAGCAGGAATGAGACTCTTTGTGGAGGTAAATCTCTCCATGATCCTATATAGCATTTGCTGGTAACCATGATATGGGGATATGCTCTTCCGCTGGGGGTCTGCTTGCAGGTTTCCTACAAGCATCTGAAAACAGGATGCTGGACTAGATGGGCCATTGGCCTGATCCAGCAAATTCTTCTTTTGTTTATTTGCTTATTTATTTCATAAAATCTATACACCACTCGATTGTAAAAACCCTGGGGTCAGCACAGGAATGGTGACCATGCTGAGGGGATAAATGGACTTTGCACTTTTGGTAGGCTTGAGATTTAAGTACCAAGTCTAATTTACGAGCACACAGCCTTCAGTTTTAAGAGACCTGGCATGCTCCATACTGGGTATAAGATACCAGCCCCAAGAACTAAGCACCTTTCACTTCCCCCTGGTTCACCCCCACAAACCCACCTTTCCCCTATAAATCTATTTCCCCAAGTGTTGCTCTTGATTTCCTCCGTTGGCATAGGCTCTCCCTGGCAGTGAATCATACCTAATGCCTTTGTATATCTCTTTCCTTGCTAGTTCCAGGCATATTTATCACAGCCAATAATGTATTCTTGTCAGGCTACAGCCCAGCAGCAGATAGTTTGTCTCCTTGAAATGTTATTTTGCTTCCAAGGAACTGGCATCGTTCCCTGCCTAGTTTTAATCCTGACTCTGTTGAAGCCCTTATGTGAACCTTTCAATGCATCCTTGTTTGTGCCATTCTTCCCCCCACCCACCCAAAAAAAAAAGAAGCCAACTATGTACACATCAGCATATGCCCATAAACTAACTATTGTCTGTTCCCAAATTCTAAGAAAAAAGACTTAAGAGGTTCTGAGTGGCCAATTTGGTATGATAATTTCACAAGCTAAAAGGCACTGGAGGTAAATGGTTTCCTCATTATCAGGGTTTAGCAATCAGAATTGCTGAAAGCAGCTACCTCCAAAAGCTAAGAAACAGCTGACATTTCCATTGTTCGCTTTTCTTAATAAATACTAATCTGTGCCCCCTAGCTAGAGCCGGTCCCACCAGAAGGCAGAATGAAGCGGTCGCCTCGGGCAGCTGATTTTCAGTGTCATACGAGGGCAGCAAAGTAAGCTATTAAACTTATTCTGATTGTATTTTACTGATATGGAGATGTGATTTTTCTGCTTCAAGCAGTGCCATGGGGTAGGGGAAGACAAAAGTCTGGATTGCCACCAGCCCAGTCCCTGATTGTGAACTCCAAACTGTAAACTGCACCCTCAAAGTAAATAGAGGAAGGAAGCCACACACCCTGAAAAATTCCTACAGAAAGCCTTTTACAATACTTTCTGCTCAAATGCACCTTACAAGTTTCAAAGTACAATAAAGATCAGGTTGGATTTTTAAAATCAGATCCTTTCACTTTTGAAATTCAACTTCGAGGGATACTTATAAAAGAAAACATTTAAATAATAAAAATAAATGTTTAAGATATGTTAAGCGTCAAGTCTCTAAATCCAAGAGGGGGAAACTTGCAAATCCAATCATTGTCTGTGGTGGATTGCATGCAGGGATGGGGCACTTTCTAACTCAAATAATGTGGTTTTTTTAATCACATTTGTATACCACCTATCAGCCGAAGAGCTCAGGGCAGTTTGAATATTTGTGAACAAGTCTTGAAGATTTTTGTCTGCAAATTCCAATTTGGATGAGCCCTGCACAGGGTGAGCACGGCACTGGAATATAGCTGACTGCAAGAGTGAAAAGTATTATTCAATTGCCTCCACTAAGTCAGGTACAGCAAGTGGATCTGAGGGACAGGTCCTTCTTAGGAGTGGCCCCCAATGACAGAATGCACTCCTGCCTGGGGGCACCTACTCTAATGCCAGGCAAGTTTTAGCTTTTATCTTTATTATATTGCTGCTGAGTTTGATTCCCAGCTCTCTTTTCTCCAGTTTGTTCCTTACTTTTATCAGGTGCCATATTTTAGTGCCGTGTTTAATCTTATACAACCAAAATGTATTAAAATTGAAAATGACTAGGTTGTGGGTAATGTTGGTTCTATGCAGAGCACGTCTGTTGATATTAATGGACATGACTTAACTTAAGCCCATAGCCTTTAATGGCTCCACTTTGTGCAGAACTTTGTATGTTGTGAGCTGCCCATGTTTATGTGGCAGCCTGTAAATCATGTAGGCAAAGTAAATAAATAAATGGCAAATTGGAACAAAGGGGGGTGGGGAGATATACTTGAGTAACTATTATGTGTTTGCAGAACATTGCAGCAGTGTGTTTCCCAGACTTCTGCCTTCAGGAAACTTTTTTCATGTCAATTTCCGTGTCAATATATACTATAAACACAGACACGTTTATATCTATAAATCAGATATATTGCTAGGCCAAGAAGTATTTTGGGATTAGCTGCCTGTCCATGCAAACAAACTGCTTATTCCATTCCATTCCTTCATCTTTCTCCTGTGGGATTAATACACACGGCAAATTTAAAACCAAATGGAAAATGCAATAGCAGCACTTAACCTCCTTGTTACGAGTTCTCAAGTTTAACACAGGATTCTTTGAAAAACACTGGAACGAGCGACACTTTCCAAATGCTAAACTCAAATGTCTCAACAAGGGTGAGAAAAACAGGCCTAATGCAGCTTTTAAAAACAAAACAAAAGGTGGTGAAACACACATGTTATAAGCAGAAAAGGAGCAAGCCAGACACCATTCCAGATCTGGCTTTGTGATCCTTTAACCTCTTTTCCCACCTCACAGCAGTATGTTTTAGTTTCACGGGCAAATTCTCCCTGAACAGGAATAACATTTCAACAACATAATGATGTGTGAATGTCATTTATGTATCCGATATAGCGACATACATACACATAATTAGCCCCACAAGACATATGCGCCTATTCAAACCAGCCCAAACACCTCAGAGTCGCTGCTCAACAAAGCCATCTCTTGCACATGATTTTTCCAGAAACCAAGTAAGAGCCTGTCAAGTTGTCACGAAGTTACCAGGGTGAATTATCTCTGCCTGAGCTTTATAGAATGGGTGATCTTCACAGTAATCAACTCCTAACACTTTTTCAGCCATGACTGAACAAATTGACTGTATCAATACACTTGAAATGGACTCTGTCTTTTTTTTGTGCAACAGGTATTGCATTAATATTAGAGTCCACATAACATATATTATTGAGGAAGTTTTTAACCCCAGGACACCTGTGGATCAGTATCCCTAAATTCTCCTTTAGATTCACTGAACTCTTAATTCTGGAAAGTGAGTGAGTTGACCTGTATACCTCTTTCGGCGAGGTGCACAAAGATAAACAGGTACATACATCCTGCTGACTCAGAGAACAATCTGTACAGCAGGTCGACTGAGCATTTTCCATTTATTTCAAAGAGGTTTGGATGTGTACTAAACACCAGTAGTGCTGATGTGAGCAGAGGTTCTGAAAAGCAGCAGGTATTGGTAGATTGGACTTTTTGTTGCAAATTTCACCTTATCTCCCCAATTATGCCACAGGTTTTCTGTGTTACATGTCTGCAGGTCCCTGAGAATATGGATTTTTGAAAATAGACATGCTAAGAAAATTTAAAAAGGAACAATGGTTTCTATAAGAGGCTGTACACAGAGAGAATGTTTATATATTGTTGCAAACCACTGTGATGCGTTTTTATGAATCAACAGTATATGAATATTTTAATTAATTGATAAATAAGGCCCATCTAGTCCAGCATCCTGTGGTCAACTAGATGCCTGCAGGAAACCTGAGTGCAGCACATTTGCAAAACATACCCAGGTTATTCCTTGGCATTCCTTGGGGTGTGGCATTTACCATCACCACCTCTTTGGAACAGAGCCTAGAAGTAAAATTGGGATAGGAGAAAGATTCGGTTCAATTTCCATTTAGAGGCAAACTTACATCCTTTGCACTTTCTGAAATAACATACAAATGGAAGTGTAGCCATTTTTCAAAATGTGCACGTTTATTAATTTTGCAGTGCCGTTCTCCTGCCAAGCAATGTGCACACACAAAATGCATACAATAAAGTCTGCGTATAAATGCACATACTAGTGTAAACAGCATACAAATATAAATTGTATCAGGGAAACTGCTTTTCAAAAAAATTCATGTATTAGGCAAAAATGGCATATAGAGACGGGTATATTAGGAGAAATTTGCCCCCAAATGCACATGAGCTTCCATGGTGATGTTTTTTTCAATGAAACAAAAACATCAAAAACTGATGTGGAAAGTGGAGGTCTGAACTTAAGGTTTGAAGAATGAGAAACCAAGAGAATGCAAAACTGGCGTATTTGTACATCCCTAAGGCAAGGTATGCACAGGTACAGTCATACTCCAGAAGTCAAATGGAATCCGTTCCGGAAGTCCTTTTGACTTCCAAAACATTCGACTTCCAAAGCACGGCTTCTGATTGGCTGCAGGAAGCTCCTGCAACCAATCAGAAGTTGCGGAAGCCCCGTTGGAAGTTCAGCTTCCAAAAGAACATTCAAAAACTGGAACACTCACTTCCGGTTTTCGATCGTTTGGGAGCCAAAACATACGAGTTCCAGGGCATTTGAGAACCAAGGTACGACTGTATATGCTTATGTTTGCATTATGCTAAGGCTTAGCAGTTAATGGTCATTCCACTAATATGTTGGGAGATGGATCTGAGTAAAGACACTTGAGGGAAAGCTGAAGGGAACTGTATCTACTCTTTCACTCCTCCTTTCAAGCTGTCATCATGATTGTCATACTAGGTATGGCACTTAGCACACGTGCTTCTGGGCTTTCCACTGAAGACTACCAAAAAACAGCTGGCCCAGATGCACAGAGACTCTGGCTCTCCTACTGATGTGGCAGTAAAACACAGGCATATATATATATATATATATATATATATGCAGGTTTTGGTGTCCTCGGGTGTCTTCCCGTGTAAAAGTTGGGGTGTCTAGGCGACGTTTCGACGAGGTCTCACTCGTCATCTTCAGGCTGGTGCTTTCGGCTTCTTGTTACTGGAACAGAGCAGGATCTCAGTGTTTGAGTTCCTATAAATACTGTTGAGGGGTGTGGTGTATAGCCTCACCACACCCCTCAACAGTACACCCCGACGTCGAAACGTCGCCTAGACACCCCAACTTTTACACGGGAAGACACCCGAGGACACCAAAACCTGCATACCTATACCCGTGAAAATCTACGAAAGCATATATATATATATATATATATATATATATATATATATATATATGAGGCAGATTACAAGAAACCACCAAGATATTTATCATTCTGTATAATGTAGGCCGTTCTTTAACCTTCCTACAGGAAGTTTCATCCTGGTACTACTCTGCCTACAGAAGGAATTTCCTGAAGATGACCTTTTATAGGTGGTAGTCATGGCAACCGGTTTCTCACTGCTAAGGGTGCGAAACAGCTTTTGCACAGGGTGGGGGATGTTACAGGGATGCTGAGTCTTGATGCTCGTTCACTAAACACAGCAGCAGCATGAATAATCAGCCATTCCAGAGCAGAGCAATTAAAACAGGGGTGCCCAAACTTTTTTCAAAGAGGGCCAGATTTGATGAAGTGAACATGTGTGAGGGCCGACCAAAGTTGTTCAGCTTTTTTTACGTTTGACGTTGCTGAGCTTTTCAAAGGATTTTACCCCAGGACGTATACTGCCACAAATTGGCCGGAATTGGACATGCCTGAATTAAAATTTCCTCCTCCCACATTCCCATCCACAAATCTCCACTTCTCCATACATTGGCCATAACTATGAATATAATAATAATAATAATAATTTATTATTTGTACCCCGCCCATCTGGCTGGGTTTCCCCAGCCCCTCTGGGCGGCTTCCACAGAGACCAAAAATACACTAAAATGTCACACATTAAAAACTTCACTGAACAGGGAAAAACCATCCCCTCCCAATAACTAGCCCCAAAGCATGTATGGCCCAGTTGCACATATGAGCATTACATCTCCCTCCCTAAGCCAGGAAGAAGCTTCCTGGGCATTGGGAAGGAAGCCCCCCCCCCTTATGTTCTTATTGGGGCTTGAACTCAGCATCAGGAAGGTGAAGGACAACCTGCCTAAGAATGCTGTGAGCCCACAAGGTAGGTCTGGTTGCAAGATTTAATAAAATGCTTTACCCTTTAGGAATAAAACACAAAAAGCCTGCTTTGATGCATAGGCAGCAACCCAACCAAAGCGATAGTGAGCTCCAAAAAAGCGAATCCCCAAGGGAACTGTGGGAAAGAGAAAGAGTTCAGAAGAAAGAAAGCTTGAGAACTGGGCCAGCACGACCAAAGCTCTCCTGAGGAGATGGAGGAGGAGAAATGTGACGATGGAAATGATTAGATCACCACCTGTTGGGAGACTGGCTGTCCCTTGTTGCACATTTTCATTTCATTTTGTTCACAAACGGTGAGAGTTAGAAGAGCGGGGTAAGAGAGAGCGAAATAATGAGGAAGCTTTCTCCTATTGTGGTATGATTATGATTATGTCCGGAGGGAAAGCGTATGAATGTGCGAGGGAGCCTTGTGAGAAGAGAGAAGAAAACATGCAAAGGATGAGGCAAGGAAAGAAATCCCCCCCCCCCCCGTTCCATTGCGGACCTCTCCAAAGCTCCCTTTCCCCTCCTCCCTCCGGCTCATACACAAGCTGCCATTGCCAACCCAGCAGGAGACCATAAAATGGAAAGCAGAAGCTACAGAATCAGGTTGATTGTATCCCCTGGCAGGAGCGGCACACACACCCCAACACACACACACCCAGGAATCCTGTCTTCTCTAGCCACAAGTGACAAAAAGCATGGGGAAGGCATCTTGACATCGAAATCCTCTACAATTCCTCACTTCTTATTCTCTCCCTGCCTTTTAAAGTCACTTTCAGTGTTGTAAGGAAACACTGTTAACAGCCACACAAAGATCGCCCCGCTGAAAAACTCCTTTTCGTTATTATCGCCTGCACACCGCTTCCATGATTTTGTTAGGCACGACTCAACCAGATACGTAGAATGTTGACAGGTGTTTTAATATGGTTGTTAGCTTATCACTGATTTCAATTTTTTCCTGAATGTTTCAAATAGTTGTTTTTACAGGTAATTTCATGGTTTTATTCTTTTGTGAACCAACCCTAGGAATGCTTTCTCAGAAGGAAGCCCCACCAGTGGAAAGTGTGCAGAACATGAATTTGCGGCCTGGAAATCAAGCCAATATAGGCCCTGGAGGAGTCTTTTCAACCAGGCTATGCTGGGGGTTCTTTCTCAGAGGGGCAAAGGTGGGGGTAATGGAATAATCCAAACCTTTCAATGCCAATTTCCACAGTGCCTGGTTATTCTCTATTACAGGTGTATGAATCTGTGCCCTGAATCTTTCTGAGTACCTGGGAACATCCCTGACTTTGAAATTACCCAAGGCAAAACATTAATTTTTTTTGAAAGGCAGTGGTAATGTCATTTGAAAATGAATAGCCCATTTTAAAATGAACACTCAAGGTGCCACTATAAAAGAGAAATGTTTTGAAACCCTTTCCAACAATGATCCAAGCCCATAAAAGCCTGAACTAATAGCACCATTTCCCACACCGTATGATCTGCTCAATAGGTTTTAAGTTCCATTTCAACGAGTTGCATGGAGTCATATGAAATCTCTGAACTTTCGTCAAGGACACGGAGTCCTCTGCAAAACTCATCAGCTGTACTATTATGCAACCGTTCCTGGAATCAAAAGAGATGTCTTGAGTGCAATGCCAAATAAACAAGAGACTGCACTTGAATTAACAGCATGAGTCTTCCTTTTGAGTTACATCTACCGGGCAACATAGGATTGTTACTAAACTCCCTTCTGCAAGTAGAGCATAGTGCTATACGGGGGGGGGGGAGAGAAGGTCAGCATTGAATATGTTGGCATTACTTGTCGTGTAAGACTTTCACTGGCAGGATTCCACCAGCCCAAGAAAGAAAACTGGGCAGAGCTGCATGGAGGAGGGAGAGGAGAAAGCAATTGTTTGTCCAGTGCTCACACAGGTCAGTCCTGGCCCGATGAGGGCATAATACGATCCCTATAAAAGTAGTGCCCTATATTAAAGGTAAAGGTACCCCTGCCCGTACGGGCCAGTCTTGACAGACTCTAGGGTTGTGCGCCCATCTCACTCAAGAGGCCGGGGGCCAGCGCTGTCCGCAGACACTTCTGGGTCACGTGGCCAGCGTGACATCGATGCTCTGGCGAACCAGAGCCGCACACGGAAACGCCGTTTACCTTCCCACTAGAAAGCGGTCCCTATTTATCTACTTGCACCCAGGGGTGCTTTCGAACTGCTAGGTTGGCAGGCGCTGGGACCGAGCGACGGGAGCGCACCCCGCCGCGGGGATTCGAACCGCCAACCTTTCGATTGGCAAGCCCTAGGCGCTGAGGCTTTTACCCACAGCGCCACCCGCGTCCCAGTGCCCTATATTAAACCCCTTCTATTGAAGTCACGGGAGAACCCCAGAGAACCAGCAGTGCAGACTACCAGGCAAAAGTCCAGGATCCAAGAAGACTGCTGGACAGGTGGTTGTGGATGAGTGTCAGTGCTAAAATAGAATGTGCTGTGTCTAGTACCCAAAGCTGGCCACCCCATAATTTTACTTTACGGGGAAAGCTCCAGAGGGAAAATAAAAAAGGAGCTCTGACAAGGAGCTTTAAAGAGTGGAGCAAAGTGTTGATAAGCCGTCAGGTGCCATATCTGGCACTGGGGAGCCAATGAGGCTGGCCACCCCACTGCTCTTGCACCCTCATTGATTCTTAAATGCCAAAGGTGGCGTCTGATTGGCTGCGCTTCCTGCCACTCTGGGGCCTGGAAATGCAGCGGCAGTGGCAGGAGTGAGCCAGCAGGAAATCGCAGGAAGTAAATGAAGTTAACTCTTTCTGAGCAAACACAGGACCTGCATTAGAAAGATGTAGCTCTTTACACATGGAGGGTCAGCAGTGTGGGCAAAGGTGAAGAAATTAGAGGAGACAAGAGAGAAGAAAAAGTCAGGAGAGGAAACAAAGGAGAAGGTAGGGGAAAAGCACAGACTACTATGGAAAGCAGGGTTGGAAGGGGGGGAAAGGGCAGAGAAGGAGAAAATGGGTTCTCAGGCCCACTGAGGTTATGGATACAAGCAGACACTGGGGAGGAAGTAGCATGTGAAGCTAAACTGGCGAGAGATACTAAGTACAGTGGTACCTCGGATTACAGACGCTTCAGGTTATAGGCTCCGTTAACCCAGAAATAGTACCTCGCGTTAAGAACTTTGCTTCAGGATGAGAACAGAAATCGTGTGGTGGCAGTGGGAGGCCCCATTAGCTAAAGTGGTACCTCAGGTTAAGAGCAGTTTCAGGTTAAGAAAGGACCTGCGGAACGAATTAAGTTCTTAACCCGAGGTACCACTGTAAAAACAAACAATTAAACCATGAGCCTTCATTCTTTTGCATACAGCAGAGTTGAGGAACTTGCATTCCTCTGGATGTTGTTGGAATCAGAGTCCTATCAACCCCAGCCAGCATGGCCAATGGTCAGAGCTGATGGGAATTTTTAATCCTGACAACATCTGTACACCTGGCACAGAAACGGACCTCTCTGTCCTGCGTAGATGACAGAAAGCCAGTAGTGGCTGGTAATGCCATATCTCACCCTGGAGGGCGAGCAAATGAATGAGAGACTGCTGGTAGGAATTTTTACAGGGTGTACCTCCTGCTTTTTGTGGACGTTTGGCCCCGGTGTTTGCAACCCCTCCTTTTTTTTATAGCCATACAGATATTTCAAAAAGCTGCCAGCTGAGATTAAACACTTCATGCATTTGAGGAAGCTTATGCTCTGATAAATCCATTAAGCTTTATGACCACATGACTCTTGTTGGTTTTGTCGCAGTAAACACAACTACAGTGGTGCCTCGCAAGACGAAATTAATTCGTTCCGCGAGTTTTTTCGTCTTGCGATTTTTTTCGTCTTGCGAAGCACGGTGTCGGGAAAGCTTTGGAAAAGCTTCAAAAATCACCAAAGTCTTCAAAAACCTCAAAAAAGGCTACCACACCGCGTTCTATGAGTTGCTCCTCGAAGTCAAGTCGCAACTGTATTAACGGTGTTAAGAAAAAGGAAACAAACTTGCAAGACGTTTTCATCTTGCAAAGCAAGCCCATAGGGAAATTCGTCTTGCGAAGCAACTCAAAAAACCAAAAACCCTTTCGTCTTGCGAGTTTTTTGTCTTGCGAGGCATTCGTCTTGCGAGGTACCACTGTACCTTCCCACACGGTATTCTGTGGTTTATAATGTCAACTGCTTCTTGGTCAGGCTCCAGCGTGACTCAGAGATTCACATGCACTGAAAGAAAGATACGATACATGATCTATTATGCATGATACATGACTTATTATACCATAAGATAGGCAAACAATGGGTTCCTCCAGATTAGCTGTTTGGAAGCTAATTGAAAATGGGTCCTTTCCCAGGATAATCTCAACGGAAGTCTGTAAGATCCTCTCAAAAGGGAAGACAAAGTGTCGATCTGCTCAGCTTTCCATCTGGCAAAAAACCTAATTACATACAGGCGTGCGTATACACACACACACACACACACACACACACCCGAACAATGAATGATGAACTCATTCCTCCTGCTGTTACAAAGACAGAAACTGACATAAGGTGTTTACACCCTTGTAGGCAGTGAATGCCAAGATCTAATCACCAGCTTTTGTGCTTGGCTGTGATCAAACTAGCCAGCTGCTACCAACTAGGGATGGACAGCTCTGTCTCTTTCAAGTCCGCATCAAGTTTGCACGTGCTTTTTCCAAAATCTGTACTGTCCCATTTGCACATAAATTTTTCATTTCTTCTCTAAAAGATCTAAATGAAAATTCATATTTAAATGCACAATATTCAATATATCAAATCATGAACGATATCAATATTTTATATTATTTCTTCTTAACATAGATATTTATTAATAATAATACTCTTACTGTATTTACGCAAATCTAATGCTCCATTGAATCTAATGAGCACCCTAATTTTCATGATGTAATTTGGCCCAAAAAAGTGCACATTACCCTTGAGTAAATATGTAATATATAAATATAATTATTGAAATCTGTCTTTTATCTTAACATACATATTTCTAATTTTATTCTACCCCTTTTATCCTGCTTTCATGCATCTGGGTACTTCTTTTTAATCTGAGAACTGTATTGCAAAATACAGAAATGTGTAAAATCTGAAGTACAAAAATATATTCCAAATTATGTAGAAATACACAGGTCAGCAAGCCGATGCCCTCCGCCTCATGAGACACCCTGATGCAATTTACAATGTAACAAAAATACATAATTAACACCCCAGAACTGGCCCTACTAAACATCTTCCAAGACAACAATGCCTCCTTACACCACAAAGAACTCATAACCCACCTACTTTCAGCAGCCAGAAACACCATAACCAGACACTGGGGAGACCTGTCAGGAGTAAGCATGGACCAATGGTACCAAATAGTATGGGAAACATCCCTACTAGAAAAATTAACCAATAAACTGAAACTGACACGGGGACAAACAGAAGAAGACGCCTTTACCCCGATATGGCTCCCCTTTATCACGTACACAGCCCAACAAGACAATGACAAGAATCCACCAACACCATACAAATCAATATGGCTAACCTGATCCAAAACACCCACCCACCCCACTCACACACGAAAACAAAGTTCACCACAGCCAATCACAAACAAACAACCACACCCTAGGCCAACCCCAGCCTCTCTCACTCAAAATAACAGCAGCACATACATGAAATCAGTTCAAATCCAATACAAGGACCAACTGGGATAAAGATCTCCATTCAGAAGTTTTGTTGAAAAAGGAGCGTCTTCTGCTGGTATCGAAAAGAGAAAAGGCACCTGTCTGATATATAATGAATGGCATTCCAAAGGGCAGGTGCCGCCACACTAAAGGCCCAATTCCCACATGGATGGTATCTGCAGAATGTTCTCTCTTGCAAAACACAGCGATTGGTTGGGTATGTAGGCAATGAGATGGCCTTCTGAGATAAAAACCGATACAAAATAAATATATTCCTACTTTCCTGAGCCCAGTAAGCCAAGCTCTTATCTTAAGCACAGCAGGTCACACTGTTATCTTAATTTAAAGTTGATTCTCCCTTCTCAGCGTTCCCAACTCGCTACTCTATTACCCTGAGCCACTGAAATCCAAAATAAGTAATACTGTAATGGAGTTTGACAGATCCAGCTTTAAAAAAAGAAGAAGACTGCATCTCAACTCAGTGTGTCATAAAGTACTTCTAACAAGCTCCTGTGTGCAATACTATTTCCATATAAATGTGGAATTTTACCTTCTGCTGCAGTCGGTGGCAAAACCTTTCCATTAAAACTTCAAGAAAGGAGTAATCTTCTGCTGAATATCTGTCTACCTATCTATCTCTAAGTGAAGAGAGATTCTTCTGGATGCAATTAAACCGTAAATGTTTAGGGTTCTGTAGATACAGGTAACCACAAACATTTAACATTCCCTGTCTTCATTTATTTAAAATTGCTGTGGGGGGAGAAGCAATTACTTCATCTAACTTACTCAGCCCCCCCCCCCCGTTTTGATATCTACACAAGGCCTTTGAGTCTTTGTGCAAACTCAGAGAACCCAAAAATGGATTAGGGTTCTTCCCCAATCTTATTTTCATGCATGCATGCATGGAAATACCCTTCGCTTTGAAATTGGGGTGGGGGGGTCAGTGATGCCCTCTAATTAATGAAAGGCCCAGTAAGGCCTCTTCTGTCTCCCTATCCCTTTAATCAAGGATGGGGTTTTGTTTGTTAAGGTATTAAATGTTCGCTAACAGGAGAAATGAACCTTGTGTCAAGCCCAGGTCTGATTTTTTTAAAAAAATATGCCTTGAACTTTTCTGAAATCCAAACTCTCTTGATTTGAACTTTGCCCCCATCACTAGCTGCAGATTTTGATAGCCCAAAATGCTAGTGTTATGTATAATCGTGTTGGCATACTCTAGCATGGTTTCTTATGCCTTGGCATTACATGGACACAGGCAGTTCATAAGGTCACATGGGGTCTTGGCTTGCAATACAGAACACAGCTTTTGTACTCTGGCCCAAGAGAATTTCAGCAGATCAGTTCTGCATCCAGGGCAGGACTTTGGGGCAGATGTCCAGAGCTCAAACTACAGAATGTGTTATGTACTGAAGTTCTCCCCCTGGGCCAGCAGGGGGATACTGTAGATAGTTATGCAAATAAGGGATCGAAAGTGACATTCAGTGATTGGATAGTTTTAGAAAATTGTTACAGTTACATTGTACTGGAGCTCTATATAAGCAGGCTGACTGAACCCTTTAGTTCAGTTCAGTTCTGTTCTGGCCTGTGAATAAACAAGAGCTGTTTGAAGAATCGCTGTGTCATCTGATATGTTCACCCACAACTTAACAGAATGTGCAGGGTACTCCCTAAACACTGCTGGATTTTGATGTTATGCACGTTTGAAGAGACCCCACCCCACCCCGGTAAGGCCATTTAAGGTAAGTGAAGGAATATTGCAATCTTTATAAGTAGGGGATTGTAAGAACATGAAGTCCAGAGTCTAAGAGTACCTAAAGGCACTCACCGGGACAGAAAGTTAAATTTGAGGATCACTGTGACCTTTACCAATCCCGTTATTTTACAAGAATTTAATTTCTTTGTGCCAGACGATTGCTCCCATTTAGATGTCATCTATTATGTGCATCCGGAAACAAACAACTTGTCATTTTTTATAATTAAAAAACCACATTTGATTATATAATAATCTTTGCAATTTTATTTGAATTGAGTTATGGAAAAATGTGGCTTGCAATGTTATTCCTGGTTACTAGATGGCGCTAATACAGTGGCTAGAAAGTAAGGCCGCCTGCTGCTGCCTTTGCTGGCGAGATGAGAAAACTTCCATGAGAAAATTGCACATTATAGTGCTATATATAGCAGCTGACCCTAATGCAGTTATAGAGACCTTGATTTTGTTTGACTGGCAGCATAGATGACTCTCCTTACAACAGTGTTATTGCATAGCAATATATATCATTAGTTCTGGGGTAGATGAGGCCAAACAAAGTAAAACTTATTCCAGACACCACAGAGGTGCTGTTAGTAGGTTCGCACTTCAACAGAAGAACTAGATATGCAGCCTGCAAGGCCTCCTGGATACTGTGCTATCTATTGATGTCTTGGAATGCCTTTTACCAGCTTAGACAGGGTGCCAATTGCAACCTTATCTAACAAAACACCTTCAGTTATGCATCTGGTTGCATCCAGATTAGACTACTGCAATGCTCTCTGCAAATGGCTTCCTTTAAAATCACCATCAAGATGCTTGTGAGGACTGTGGAGAAATAAATCACCTTTAAAAAATGTGTTTACTGAGACAGGGTTTGTTGATACAAGTTTGCTCTATATGTGGGGTTATATGAAGGGTTAAGTTTAAAACACTAAGTAGTCATTCAGCTAAATCTTTTGTGCTGGTGTTAACCATTAAAAGCCTAAAGATCTGGGGCCAGATTATTTGAACAGCAATTTACAAACCTACCTCAGTCCTGAGCTTGGCCTCAGAGGGCCTGTTCTTGTCGTTGAGATCCATCAAATTGGCAGGTATCAGGGACAGGGTCTTTTCAGTGGCATCCCCACATTTTTGGAATTCCCTCCACAGAGAAGTATGTATGACCTCTTTAGCAATTACTTTCAGCAATTAACAGCAGAGTTTAGACATTTTTGTCGTGACCCTGGAGTCAGGCTCCCATTTTACAGGAGGTCAACCCAAGATGTACAATACCAACCAGAAACATTTGTGTAAGAAGACTCCATTGTGGCAGTATCTCTTCCGCCCAAGGCTGTGGCATTACTCGCCTCTGACTCAGACAACTCCAGCTCAGATGTCCTAATACTGGAGCTGACCTGTGCTAAAGCAGGTCACCCTCCCCGCTTTTAATGAAGGGGCTCCACTCTGGAAATAACTGCTGCTGAGTCAACACCTGAGCTCTGCTCTTACAGATTCCAGCCTGAGCCCTGTGTGGAGCTGTCCAGGGTACCACTGGAGTTTCATCTCTGTCCTGATGAGGCAACTGTTTAAAACTGAGCACATTTCTTTTTCAACATTTTATTGGCTTTGCAAGTTGCTATGCTGATGCAGAAGCTGAGCAAAATGAGGAGTTGGAAAATGAGAAACAAATAAATCCAAATTTACTGATTCATCCATCCCTAGCGTAGGCTATTTGACCTTCAGGCTAATATCCATAATCCTCTCTTGAAATACTGTGAAACATGTATTTCACAAACCTCCAGAGAATCTACTTTGCATGTTTAAACCTGCGATCCTTCATAAGAGCTTCACTGGGTGGTCTGAAACAAAAAGCTGGAACCCTTATCAACTTTTGATATACATTTTATCAGCAGGTTAGAGAAACTTCTTGTGACTGGCAAAGTGAAAACAGAATCTACCGTCAATGTAACTTCAGCATAAGCACACAATATGCAGGGAGATACATGGCCAAAATTCAGAGATAACCACAAAGTGTTTTGATATGCCTCAGAAGTGTGCAATGTGACAGCAATGCTCTTCTGTTTGCTGAGCCAGGCCTTAGCTTATTAACACTGGAGCCATGTGTTAAAAGCAGAGATAGGAAACATAATTACGGCATAGCTTTCCATGAATACTTGTTGCTGAAGGACTGTGTTGTTTTTGGAAAGGCTTGTTTTTCACAGACATTCAGGGGAGCGGAGGAGTAAATGAACATTAAACAGTTCCAGGAATAAGAACAACATGTATACAGACATTTCTCCCCAAATGAAGATAGTGCCAGATGAGTTGGGAAATGCTGAGAATTTGATTGAAACAGAAGTATGGTGTAAGTGGCACAATAAAAATTGGGGTTGGGAGTCTAAAGAGGAGAAAGGAAAGGAAAGGGTGCAAAATAGTCACCCCGGGCCAAGGTGTTACTTCATCTTCCACTTACACTGATAAAACTCTTTTTTCTTATAATAAATTGAAAAAAAATGTTGAAATATACATTTATTAAGAAACCAGAAGCCTTTCTACTTGGAATAATAGGTTTGGAATTGCCCAAGAAAGATGTCAGATTGTTTTTGTATGCCACAACTGCAACTAGAATTTTGTTGGTCAAGAATTGGAAACTACAAGAAGTACCAACAGTGGAAGAATGGCAGATGAAGATGATGGACTTTTTGGAGCTACCCGACCTGACCGGAAGAGTCCGCGACCAGAAGGAGGAGAAGTATCAAGAGGAATGGAATAAATTTAAAGATTTTAGGGACCCTGACCATTAGGTCCAGTCATGACCGACTCTGGGGTTGCGGTGCTCATCTTGCTTTATTGGCCAAGGGAGCCGGCGTACAGCTCCCGTGTCATGTGGCCAGCATGACTAAGCCACTTCTGGCGAACCAAAGCAGTGCACGGAAATGCCGTTTACCTTCCCGCCGGAGCGGTACCTATTTATCTACTTGCACTTTGACGTGCTTTCGAACTGCTAGGTTGACAGGAGCAGGGACCGAGCAACGGGAGCTCACCCCGTTGCAGGGATTCAAACCGCTGACCTTCTGACCAGCAAGTCCTAGGCTCTGTGGTTTAACCGCATCCCTTAATTTAAAGATTATTTAGTTAAATATGTTAAAATAACCTAAATAGAAATACTTGTGAGTAACAGATTGGCCTAGGATTTAAATATGTGAAAGTGTATAAGGATAGAAGTCAATATGAAAAGAAAGATGTTAATGGACTAAGTAAATGTTATGTGAAAATAGTTTTGGAAAACTGCTGCAATGATTGATACGGAAACTCAGTCGGGGGGATTCGAGGAAGTAATTTAACAATGTTAACAAAAGTGGAATTATTATAGTTAAGATAAATGTTTGTTTGTTTGTTTGTTTGTATTTGATGTTTTTGTTTTATTTGTCATAAATTTGGAAAACCAATAAAAAACATTGGGGGGGAGCTTTTTTTTCTTTTGCAGGGAGATGTGTATAGACCAGAGAATGAGAATGCACAGAGAACCAGGGTATACATAAAAACTAGAGGGGGCAGAGGCATAGGAAGGGGGAGGTGGGGTGGTTTGCCCCGGGTGTCATCCCAGAGGGGGTGACAAAATCCCCCCCTGGGTGGAACACCCCACCCCCAGGTGCATGGCATGTGCGCCACTCCAGGTACCCACGCAGCTAGCTCTGCTGCTGGAGGAAGGCAAGTATCCAAAGCATTAATGTAAGGTTAAGGTAGCTCAGTGGTTTCAGCTAGGCATTGCCCATGTTGGCTGAGGCTGATGGGAGCTGGAGTCCAACAACATCCGGACCACAGGTTCCCCATCCCTGAGCTGGAGGTCAAACAGCCTCAGGTGGTTCGTGAGCAGGGCATGATGGAGGTAGCAATCCTTGAGTGTGAGTATTGCCATAGACAACTTAATAATGATGATTATTCATCTTTTTCCCCTTTGGTTTGATCCACCTTTTTGCTAAGTTTAACTTTACCCAAGCAAATTCCTCTTCTCTTCACCTTTAGTTACTTTATCCCCTTTTGCTGTTGCTGATGCAGCGGATTAAGGAACCTCTTTAACAGGATTAAGCTAAGACAGTGCTTTGATAAAGATGGAGACAGATGGAAATGATCTTTTGAAAAGAAAGGAAGGAAAGGAAGGCTGTGAATGATTCGTTCCAAGGTGGATGCTCTCTACTCCAGATGGCTTTCTGCCAAAGGTTAGGGCTGCACAACCTTTTTGATATTAATTGCCAGCAGCATAGTTCATTTTGGTTCAAATGGAGCCCATTCCTTTTGTAAAGGTTTGGTTTGTCCCTATGATGTTCTTCAGCGACTAACAAATCTCATCACATTTTATTGGACCCCAATGCTGAGATGTGTGTTGAGAGAACAATAGCATGGTCTGAAAGAACTTTCTTATGGCCAATTAAAAAAGATATAAGGGAATGAGATCAAGGATGTATGAAGAACTGGTAGAGACATTGGCAGGCTCATTGATGGGGCTTAAATGTATATGAGGAAATGATTTGTGTGGTGTTGGACAAAAAAATGGGGAAATGGTAAATCTGTTAAATTAACTTGTATGAATGGGAGGATGATTGAATCTTTGGGAAGGTGGCTCTGTAAGTCTGCCAAAGACAAAAACGGGTTGCTGTTGGCTATGAGCAGGAAACCAACATTTCTTGGGAGATGAAACCAATATCAGCTGTAGCTTATTAAGGGCAAAGATTATGACCTTTGCATCTTATAGCCAGAAAAGGTGCTACTTACATTCAGATTTGGATTCATAAGATGAGAGGATCTTGCAATCCCCCCAAACTTTCCAACTTGATCTTGCAGTCCACAGAATATCTTCAGTCAAGACTGTGCCTCATAATCAAAAGAATGAGTCTGAGCAATCTTTGGGCAAAGATCTCTGCAGCGCCCCAAGGAGCTTCACCATCATACCACTCCACCATCTCTGCCTCTGCTACTAGGCTGGCCACCTATTAGTCAGAGCAAAAATATCTGCTAAGTGCATCTCTACAGACCATGTGTGACTGTGTCGTTTGACTGAGAGCTCTTGAATAAATGAAAGGAATAAATCATTCTTGAAAGCCTTGGTCTCTGTGATACCTTAGTTTTTCTCCAGTCCCAAATTGCAGGTTACATTCATGAAAATGCAAGGTCAACAAAATTTACAAGAATGGTAACAATATATTGTTGGGAATGTTGTGGGCAGGAGGCAGAATTTTTATATAGCTGGCGATCCTAGTCTATGTATTGGAAAAGAATAAAATGCACCTTGGATGTTAAGCATAGAGTCTGTGCCCGGCATGACAGCCTCAGACACCCATTTGGTACCCACTGAGGCCCTCTGCCCTCTTCAAAAAAATTAATTAGGGAGGGGACTTTTGCATGGGGGGCAGAGCTGCTTAATTTTCCCACGTGCTTTATTTGCTTTCAGGCGTAGGTCCCCCCCCCCCCCATTGAAGGTGGTGGTTCCAAACGCTACCAGTTTCTCTTCTATGAAAATAATATTTTTGTGGGGTCCACGACATTTTCTTAGACTCTTAAATCTGCCCATGGGCCCAAAAAGATTGGGGATCCCTGGTGTATACAGTCAAAAGAATAACACTAGCATTCCTTTCAATGCAATTAATATTCTGTCTGGATATATAGCTAGTAGTATATGACAATAGCATCGTACAATTGTTTGGAGTGTGATACCGGCAGCAAAAGATCTTAATTGCCTCTAAACGGTACAAGCGGCTGAACCATCTGCTAAGCTGTGGTTGCCTAAAAAAAGGAGGGGGGGAATTACTGAAATGGCAAAATGTACTGAGATTGTCCAATTAAGGGAAGGAATCAAAACACACACACACACGTGTCTGAAGCAGCTTCGTTACCATTTATTAACTTTTGGTCATCTAGTTCAATATTGTCAAAGAGGCCACAACTTTTATTGGTTACAGTTGTGAACAGTTTGGCATAGGCATTGGGTGCAGCCACATTATTCTACCACAGTCCTGCTGCTGGGAGTACATCTAAGGGCAAACCCAACTTGGGAGGGAGGACTATGACCTACATCAAATAGGGGTACCCACCCCAAGGGGTCCCTGTTGGAGGAGTGCTATGGCCCTAGCCCACACCTGGGTGTCTGACAGAAGCCACTCTTCCCAGATCCCTTTAATAGGATACCCTTAACCAAGGAGGGGCAGGCAGAGGCTACAACCTCACAAATGTGAGAATAGGACACAGGGCTAGAACCATCAGGCTCTTGTATTCTTAAGAACCGAGAGAAGTAGTTCAATTACTCCACTGCAGAACAAGGAAACTGTAGAGTTAAATTATTGGGGAAAGTTCCAGGGTAGCAAATCATTGAGAACTAGTCAGCAGCGTAAATGCTGCAATGATAGGGACAATTCTTTCTTTCTTTCTTTCTTTCTTGAATTTATATACCACCCTATACCCAGACGTCTCAGGGCAGATCACAAAATAAAATCAAAATATAAAACCACAAAATGCATAATCAAAATAAAAACAGCAACCTAATAACCCTCCCCCCCAACCCCCCAACCCCCATTTTTAAAGGGCATAGGATTTAGGTCACAGTCCTAATTGCCTGGGAGTAAATCCCCTTAAATTCAATGCGGCTTCTGCATAGAACCAGGCTGTTGAATAGTGATAAAAGTTTGGTGCAGGCACCATTCTGGCCAAGGCTACCTGATGAGAAATAAGAGAGGATGATCAAAGGGCCTCATTTCATGTTTTTTCTGATGCTGAACGATGTCCAACAGCGCACGTCGGTGCGCGAAATGCTTCCTGCGACTGTCCTGTGCTGCCTGTGAGCAATCACTTCTTCTGTGACATTTCATGGCATTTGATGATTCATTTGAAGTACTTGATTATGCACATTTTTATGAGCTTAGTCATCCAGCATACTTTGGGACGAGGGAAAAGAAAAACTACCCGGTACAATAAATAACTCTAAAATAACTCTACTCATTCTTCAATGTCAATATCATACCGATTCTTCAAAGAGGGTTTTATTCATTTGGGGAATATTAGTTTAGGTGAGTTATTCCTGACGCTTCCAGAGCTTGAGTAGTCTTTACTTGAATATAGAAAAGCCTGAGATGTTGAACAAGACAAAAGAATTTGCGGAGGCTGTTCCATGAGCATGTGGGCATGGAAAAAAACAACAACCAGAACTTCCAGGAGGGTAAGATAGAGCTATTTTTGGATTATTTATTACATTTCTATCCTACCATTCTTCCATCATGGAACCCTATCATTTATTGTTGTTGCAGTTGTTTAGATTTCTTACTTGCCCTTCACCATGGCAATGTTAAAAACTTATAAAACACAGCTGGCTTGTCACCCATCCAGGCACCGATTTGACCCAAGCCTGCTTAGCTTCAGCGAAGTGGTGACTTAAGGTGCCTTCAGACCAGACCCTATTCTTGGTGGAGCGCCATAATTCAGTGGTGGAGCTCATCCCAGATTCAATCTCCAACTTTTCCAGGTAAGATTGGGAAGAGCCCCTGCCAGTTAGGATAGACTATACTGACCTAGAAGGACCAATGCTATACAGCACCTTTCCATGTCTGATGGTATAAATAAGGCCATTTCCTATGTTCCTATGAGCCACAAACACCAGTCAAGGAGGAAATCTTGGTTTAAGCCAGAGTCCAGGGATAGTTCCCTGCCAGCTTATTGGTGGGATCCAGAACTTGAACGAACTTCCTATTGGTTGGTTCGTTTTATTATATATTTTGTGTTCTCATTGTGTTTTAATGTTGTGAACTGTCCTGTGATCTTTGAATGAAGGGCAGTATACAAATTTAATAACTAATAATTAATACTAATAATTTGCCACCCAGTGGCCCTACCCAATGTGGAAATTCATATTCTCTGTTCTTGAGAGCCATGTGGTGTAGTGGTTAAGAACAGTGGACTAGTAATCTGGTGAACCGGGTTCGCGTCCCTGCTCCTCCACATGCAGCTGCTGGGTGACCTTGGGCTAGTCACACCTCTGAAGTCTCTCAGCCCCACTCACCTCACAGAGTGTTTGTTGTAGGGGCGGAAGGGAAAGGAGATTGCTAGCCGCTTTGAGACTCCTTAGGGTAGTTATAAAGTGGGATATCAAATCCAAACTCCTCCTCCTCCTCCTCGTCTGCACTCTGAGCTATTAAAAACAGGGTTTGGGGTGTTGTGTGAAAAGAGGACAACCTTGCAGTCTGATGCCCTTTCTTCCATACCACCTCACACTGCTGGTGGATGAGACCAAGAGAAGAAAAATCTTGAGCATTTGAAGGCAAGTGTGCCTAATCAGAGTGTGCCAAACAGAGAAATAAATCATCATTCAATTGTTAAATTTTCAGGTAGTGTGTAGGTGCCTTTTTAATTTACATGCTTTTTCCTTCTTTATAATGCACAACGGCAGTCATCCTCTCTCCAAAATGCTTTCCAACCATGTACCATTAATCATTTTTTTCGACAGATAACCCAGTCCCTGGAAATATGTATATCTTATTGATACCTTTGCCATCCACGCTTGTGAGTCATGTTAGCATTTTTTGCATAGACTATTAAACAACACAAACAGTGATCACAAACAGCTAAAAGAACTTAGATTGCACATAGTTGGAAGGGAGACGAATGGAATTATTCTGTTCATTGAGGATGAAGGTCAGAGAACAACCTCCCTGCCAACATTAGAGAGCACATTTTCTAAGTGTGTGTGTGTGTGTGTGTGTGTGTGTGTGTGTGTGTGTGTTTCAAAGCCATTGTTTTCTTTTGTTATATGTGTTTACTGCATCTCTCTGAATAAGCGCTTGTACATTTGTTTTCCAATACTTTGGCCACCTCATGAGAAGAGAAGACTCCGTGGAAAAGACCCTGATGTTGGGAAAGATGGAGGGCACAAGGAGAAGGGGACGACAGAGGACAAGATGGTTGGACAGTGTTCTCAAAGCCATGAACATGAGTTTGACCAAGCTGCGGGAAGCAGTGGAAGACAGGAGTGCCTGGCATGCTCTGGTCCGTGGGGTCACGAAGAGTCGGACACGACTAAATGACTAAAACAACAACAACCCATTTGTTTTAGGCAACTTTAAAAGCATAAGCTTCGCAAACCAGTTTAAAGTTTATCACACTGAGTACCACACAGAACACTGTCAAAACTCAATAAAACAATATAAGAAATGCAAACACACAAAAATATTACGAAAACCAGTACAGTGGTACTCCAGGTTAAGTACTTAATTCGTTCCGGAGGTCTGTTCTTAACCTGAAACTGTTCTTAACTTGAGGTACCACTTTAGCTAATGGGGCCTCCTGCTGCCGCCGCGCCACCGGAGCACAACTTCTGTTCTCATCCTGAAGCAAAGTTCTTAACCCGAGGTATTATTTCTGGGTTAGCAGAGTCTGTAACCTGAAGTGTCTGTAACCGGAAGCGTCTGTAACCTGAAGTGTATGTAACTCGAGGTACCACTGTACAAGAGAGCCAAAACATCCATGATTCTAGTAAAATCAGAGCAAAGGCTTGGGAGTAATATGTTGAAGAAGGTGCACAGGGCCTAGGCTGCTTAAAAACAGAAGATGAGCCTTCTGGATCAGGCCAATGGCCCCTCTAGCCCTGCATCCTGTTCTCACAGCGGCCACCCAGATGCCTGTGGGAAACCCAGAAGCAGGATTCGAGCACAGGAGCACTCGCCCTTCCTTTGGTTTCCACCAGGGCTCTTTTTTCAGCCAGAACTCTGTTCTGGCACCTCTCAGGTGGGTGCCATTGTCATTAAAAGAGAACAACGGAAGTTTTCATGATGAGTTCCAGCACTGTATTCCCCCTTGAAAAACTAGCACTTGTTTCCACCAACTAGTATTCAGAAGCATTGTTGCTCCAACTGTAGAAGCAGTGATAGCCCTCTCCTGTGCGCCTCAGACTTAATTCCCTTTCAGAACCAAGTTCTTCACAGTATTTGCCAAGACGTTAAACAACTGAAGATAGATTTCCAAGTATTAACTGACGTATTTTGGGAACCTGTAATTTCCTGGGGTGCCCATTTCTGAATTAAATGCAGCACTAATTAAATGCAGCACACGTATCCAGTCAGCAGCAGCATTGCATGGCAAAGATGTGTTCATTATAAATAACCGCAGCAGGTAATTTGCAAAGTCATTGCACGGATGTGAAATTATATTAGCCATGATTCTTATGATTATTGCTATTGCTGCAGCCTCACTGTTCAGCAACCCCTTTCTAAATCAAAAAACTGGCTAACATGAATGTTACTCATTTAATTGATCGTTTTCATTGGAACTTTTAAACCTATTGCTGCATAACTCCAGTATTTTGGGAATGGTTTGCGCTAGATATCTTAACAGATAAATAAAGCAATGACTGCCTCCTTAGAATGGCAGCAGAAATGCAGTGGGTTTAAAATAGAAATTAACAGTGTTTTTTTGGGCGGCATGCAACAGTACGCAGTACCGCCACCTTTTTGAGGGGAAGGAGATGGGAAGTCTCTCAGACCCCATCAGCGCATCATGCCTCCTTCCCAATGCTGATCATATAAGGCCTCTGTCGTGCATGAAGGTGGAGTGGGGTGGATGGGACTTAAACACGTACAGTGGTACCTCTGCTTACGAACTTAATTCATTCTGGAGGTTCGTTCTTAAGCTGAAACCGTTCTTATCCTGAGGCGCGCTTTTACTAATGGGGTCTCCCTCTGGTGCGCGATTCCCGTCCGCATCCTGGGACAAAGTTCACAACCAGGAGTAGCTACTTCCAGGTTAGCGGAGCTCCTAACCTGAAGCGTTCGTAACCAGAGGTACCACTGTACAGCAGAGTTTCCCCAAAAATAGACCAGAGGCAATTGTACTTCATCCAGCAGAGTTTTTACTGATATTGAAGGTAAATGAGCATAATGGTCACTAATCCAGGACATTCAGGATTGGCACAGTCCATAAAAATCCAGTTGCAGCACTTAAAATAAAACTTGCAGTAACTTATAATAAGACTTAACCTTAACACTAAGCATACAGAACAGAACACCAGAACAAAGAGATAGAAAGAGAAAGTGGGTGAGTGAGACCCAGGCTCCTCTTGGCCTTACTATTATAGTCGGTATGACCTTGACAGAAACATAACAGAAACAGTTTAAACCAGCTGTACACAGCTTCCCAGCAGAAATATAACCCAAACAAAAAACCTTCTTCCTGTTTCTCTCACATAGAAATAAACCTTTCTAGAACACTCCTGAACTAATCAGAATAGGAAAGATCTCTGCACATCAGATCAATACTTTCTTTGCTAAGAAATGAAAACTGGCATCTTCACCTGGATGTCAGGGCCCTGGTAGGTGGGTTGGTGGGCAGGGGAGCATCAAACAACTAACCCGCCCTCACTGTCCAGCCCTGGCATCAGGCCATGCCCCTCCCCCTGTGCTGGCCCCTCCCCCTGCTGATTGTGAATACTGGCACTTCTCTTCATAGAAAAAAAGTGCTGGAAATAAATAACTCCAATGCTACAGTCACTGTTTCATCAGCTGAGGCACCTTAAGGTGAAGCAGAAGACTCCCAGCACCACCAGAAATGTCTTCTGTCAAAAAGTAAGATGGCTTCACCAAAAGGGAACAGAATCATGAGCCAATCCAGGAAGAAATATACCTCTTCTTACCTCAAAGCGCACTCAGTACAAAAACATGCTGATGTGGATAGCAGGGATCTACTCGGAACAAGACCTCATGTAAATAATTTCCCTGGTATCAACAAGTTAAAATTTCCTCCACACTTCCCTTCTATCTGCATCCTCCCCTTCCCCAAACTAGGGCCGGTTTGGTTTCTATGGAAATTCCACAGTCCTAAAGACAGCTGATCCTAAGACACACTCAGAAATGTGCCTTTAGGATTGCTTGGCCCATTTGGGGAGCATCAGAAGACCTGAAAAATATCAACTGCAGCCCCCTCCTCTAGTACATAGCAACAAAGCCATTTGCAGTGCAATTTTATGCAAGTCTACATTCAGCAAGTCTTCCTTCTCCTGGGTCAGTGTTTTAGGATTGCAGCCAAAGTCTTGTACCCTAATACTTTTGTTTAAATAATGTTTGTAACAAGTAACCACAGTCAGAACACACAAGACAATCAGCATGCTTTGATACATCAGTGAAAACAACCCTGAGGGTTGTGAGGTGAAGGGGGTGAACCATGTACAGTGCACGCTCGGGTTGCAAACATGATCTGTGTGGGAGGCACGCTCGCAACCTGCAGCGCCGCGTCTGCGCACGCGCGGGTTGCCATTTGGCGCTTCTGCACATGCACAAAGTGTGATTTAGCGCTTCTGCTCATGTGCGAGCGCGAAACTCGGAAGTAACCCATTCCGGTACTTCTGGGTTCAGTGCGGTGCACAACCAAAAAACGCGCAACCTGAACCGTCTGTAACCCGAAGTATGACTGTACACAAACACCCGAACTCCTTGGAGGAGAAGGTGCTACATAAATGTTATAATTAAATCAATAAATATTTGTTATTTGATGTAGAATTGGTTGGCGGACTTACTCTATACTTAAATGTAATTGAGGGGAATGGGTTGGGTATCCCCCCCCCCCCGAAATATACACAAGGCAATATTGTCATAAAACAAGAACAGGCTTCCACCAAGCAAAGCCCTGCAAAATACAGTACACAAGAATTGTCATGTTATGTCTATGCTGCATCAGGGCAGTATAATCTTGGCAGGTGTGCAGATTTAAAGCCATTTGCAGAATAAAATCCACTAACTCCATTCTACAAGGTACTGACTTTGAAAAAGGATAAAAGCTTCCCACTGCTACTCTTACCTTTCCTTCAAATTTTAGAGAGCAGCATGAGGAATTGCTTACAGGAAAGCTCTCTGCAAGATCATTGCTTTACTAATGGCTGCCTTTTCCCAGCAGGAAACATTTTTACACACACACACACGATGCTGGGAGGAATTGGAGAGAATTCTAAAGTTTTGAAATACATATAGAACTCAAGCTGCGTCTGGATTTGATTGCAAGAAACTAAATTGCCTCCCAATCTCAGCTGCTCAATTCCAACAATCTCATTTGACAGTCCCGTTAATGGACTCTTCTCTACAAAATTTTATCACTCAAAACCACTTCAGGCAATATTGTCTTAACACAGCCACTATGGCATCCTCTGTTCAAACAGCATTTTACCAGCCTGTTTGAAACTGAACACATTTCCTCAGAAGATAATGTTTTGCAAAGGTCAGGAAGGAAAAACAACAAGGCAAAGTGTTGTAGCCAAATCACAGGTTAGGCTAAATGTCTTTCTTTGAATTATGTGATTTTTTTTAATATAAAAAAGCATTACATAGCAGCTGGGAGTGGGGAAAATTGTAATTGTAATTGTGGCATGGGGAGTTAACCCTTTCCTTGCAAAAACGACACATACACATGCATATTTTTATAAGCTTTGGGCATTGTTGGTGTTTGAATTGCTGTGTGAGGCTGTGTTTAACATTGTTCAATTGTCATAAGGACCACACCATGAAAAGAAAGACTTAAACATGTGCCGTGATCTGGGTTCTGACCCTTCCCACAGCTATTTAATGCCTGTGTCTTATTTAAATCATGCAGGGACAAACAACACATTGGAAATGACACGTCATTTGGCCCCTAGAAGTGCAGCATAGCAGAACTGCTCTTGTAACTGCTAAGAAGCCTGTTTATGCCTAAGTTGCTGTTCATATCGGAGGTGGTACGGAAGGTTCCAAAACTGGCCCACCTTTCCAGGCCTCTTTGGCAGCTTGGTGGAGCTACTAGCCATGTCAGGAGCAGGAGTCAGGAGCATGTCGGCAACAAATCACATGTCAGGAGGCCAGGCCTTGTGAGCACAGCAATTCACCCCAGTAAATCTATGAGGCAGCTGTGGGGAATGAAAGCCTTCCCACTGTTGCCTAAGTCTCCTCCTCCTCCGGGTCCTTTCCAAGCAATCCGAGACAACACCGATGCACCTATCTCTACTCCTCCTCTTCCCTCATCCCTCTTCTGGTCCTGGGAGACCAGTGAGGAGAGGAGCTGGCCACAGCAGGAGGGGGAGAGGCCCCAACTTCAGCAGCCTGACTCATCTCTGCCTCTTGGCCTCCCTCTTCCCACTCGCCTGCTTCAGCTTCTGCCTCTGGTTCTGGACTTCTCTCTGTCACAGCCTCTTCCTGCTCACTAAGCCCTGTTACCTCTTCAGCTTCTAACACCTCCTCCTCCCTCTTCTCCCTCTGACCATGCATCATGCCACCACCAATCCCTTGGCTCTGAGCCTTCTTCCCTTGGGGAATGCAGATGTTTTTTGGAGGAAATATTGGAAGGAACTAGGAGGAGAAAAGAATCCAAATAGTAACAACACAAATAATAGAGTCGGACAGAGAAGTGAATAGTAACCAGGACAACAAAGACAATTAACTAGATTTGACTAAATAACCTCAAGGCGGAGAAAAGGAAGAGCTAGAAAATACAGAGCACTCCCACTTGGAACTGTATAATTAAAGGGTTTTAATCAATAAAAATGAAACTGAAAACCATAACCTGGAATGTAAATGGCTTAAATGACAAAAAAGACACACAAAAAGAGAAACAATGTAGAACAGATACTTGTAAAACAAAATGGGACTTGATATGTTTACAAGAAACTCATATAAAGAAAAAGCACAGAAGGGTATTAGTAAACACCAGACTAGGATCAGAATTTATATCCATACACCAATGGTGATCCCATACACCATTATTTTAGAGTAAGTACCAATAAATTCCATGAAAATCTAAGCCAAGAATCTTTACAGTACCTTTTCCCAGGTGCTCTCAGCTTGCGTAATGTTTTATTGCTTCAAAAGACCAGGTCACTGATTTGGTAGATTTGTTAACTAGAGCTCCACTTGCAAAGATGCCCTTTACATTTGCTGGGCTTCCCGCCCTCCCGCCCCCCAGCCATCCTGCTATGGTATTGCAACAGCCGGACTGGAGTAGGGTGTTAAAACGAGCAAATAAAATTCAGCCAAGCCTGGCCAGAGAAAAGTTGAGGCAACTTAAAGAGAATTATCATATAGGAGTTTGCAGACAACATGGTCCTTCATGATTTGCATAAGATGAAGAGCAATGCTTTGTGTAAAAAAACCATGCGGCTGGGCAGAGAATCAGAGCAGACACAACTTAAGCCCAGAGCAATGGGCTCTGGCTGCGAGTGCATTTTAGCATCTTCAAACCTGTGACTGAACCAGCCGGCATGGGTTGCTATGGAAACCACAAGAAAGATTCTAATGGATGCTACTTAGGACACATGGTGAAAAGCTGCATAAAACTGGTTGACATGAAATCCATTGTGTCAGATGCAATGAAAACGGGTTAACAGCTGCATTGAATCTTGATCCTGAAGTAGAAAATGGAAGTGTTTCCCCCCCTCTCTTCCTTCTCTGTCTCTCTCCCCCCCCCCTGCCCCCTGACAATTCTTATGTAAGGTGTTTATTACAGGCACTAACAACTTTGTATGCCAGACACATATTTCAGTGGTTTTTTCTGGCCTCTATGAGTTGATGTTTTAACCCACAGCAACCTCTAAGAATAATTTGACATCTTTAATGTGCTGTCCAGAATTTCTGTGCAACACGTGACATCTTTAGAGACCTATGAGCATTTTCCAGAGTCTTGGTATAATTGTGATGAAGGCACAATTGATCTTGGCTGCTTTGATCTTTCTCTGCTCCAATGTGACACAGAGATTGATAAGATTCAAATGGCAACTTAATACGAAGTCCTCCACTTATTGCTTCACAAGCGCTGGAAAGAGCAGAAGTGATCAAAGGAGGGAAATAATACGACTAAACTAAGTCTTGGCTTTTATGGGTGATGATGGTATATTTGGTAATATGGTGATGTAAGTGGGACCGGCAACAAATCTTTCAATCTAGAGTGCTCCTATCCCAGCCAGTCATGTCCAGGATATTCCATTTAATTCTCCTCCTTGGTTTCCCCATCCAATAGCTTGGTCCCCTTATGGTTTTCCTTAAATATTTTTCAAAATATGAAGCAATATGTTCCAAGAGAGGCAATTTATACAACAATCTGCAAATTAATTAATGTTGAATGACTGAGTGGTGAGATATGGATATTTTAGATCGATGGGTGTGCTCCTTTATAAATCTTTGTTTTCTCCATAATTCCTCCCAAGACTTGATTGGAACCACAGCATGGACTTGCTACCTGGCTGCATATCAGACTCACAACCCGGAGCACATAAACATGATAAAGCAATGATTATAGCAAGCATGCCACCAATGCACTAGGGCTTGTACACCCCAGGGAAGTAGCAATAAAGCAGTTTATTAAGCCTTTGGCTTGACAGGCCAGACATAAGGTACAGGACTAAGTTGGAGGCATGAATGACAGTATTTCTGCATATGTAGGTGGGTTATAAAATTGCTCCAAGCCCTGGTGTCCAGGCAGATTTTGTGTGGATAAACCACATCTTGGAGTGCCGAAGGACAGGTCCATGCAATCGTTGCTGGGTTTTTTGTTCACAAAAATAGTAAACCTTTTTCAAATATGGCTGATACGATGGGGGACACACATATTCTTCCTTGTCCAACTGTGATTGTTCATACTAATTCAGGAATAGATGCACAAGAATATAGCTGAGGATGTGCGTCTGAATTCAGATAAACTACAATACAATACATAGCTACATTTAGGTCTCATCTCATTTATGTCCACTGTTCAGAGAATAAATTCTGTACACAGAATATGCTTCCATATGCAGCTCTCATTCAGTGGATTGGGGCAAAAGTGGGAGAGCTGTGCTAGCCAAATCACAAGTCATTCCACTGAGTAAGCAGGGCAGCTACCATGGTACCCTCCAGATGGTATTGTTTAACTACAACTCCCATCATCCCTGGCCCTTGGCCATGCTGACCACAGCTGATGGGAGCTGGAGTCCAAAAAGATCCGGATGACACTAAGTTGGCTACTCCTGGATTTTAGCATGCTTTGCTTGTAGACAGACACTGCTTTCAAATAATTATCAATGTAAGATCAACAATATCATTTTAAAGGTACATTTTGATCCCCACCAACCCAAGCATAAAAAGAAAAATAGGCTTTTCAAATAAAAGACAATCCATAAAGGCACCACTCTAAACGATATCTATTTGTCCCGGTTACTTTTTGCAATTGCCAGAATTGGATATGGAGGGGGCGGGGCTTGGGCAATACAGTATCGGTAGGGGGACCCTCCCCAAGTCAATCTACCCTGTCCCTGTCATGGTTGCTGCTCCTGGACTTCATAATGAGCCAGTGAAAAAGCAGGCAGTGGCAGCTGCTACTCCTCACCATAGCTGCTCATCCACTCTGGGCCAGAGCAAGAAGCAGGTGAACAAGTCAATTGTGATGGTGAAGAGAAGGAGCAGATCCAATCTCATCTTTCCATTCCTAGGCTGTAGAGGGAATCCATCAGAATGTAGGAAGGGCCGCATTGATTCAGGCTGAAAGGCCCATCTAGTCCAACATTCTGTCCTCACAGTGGCCAAGCAGATGCCTATGGGAAGCCTGCCAGCAAGACTTGAGGGTCTCAGGGTTCTCCCCATTTGCAGTCCTCAGCAACTGGTATTCAGAGGCATCTAATGCACATATTATGAAACTGACTTTTTTATAGCCTGTAACTCTCCTCGTATCCTTCCTCTCACCAAAAGTGCCCTTGGTCCAATTATGACTTCAGCTGAAATCATGTTTTCCCTTTGGGGAATACACTGACATTTAAAATTAAAAAACATTCCCGCTAAAGCCTATAAATCTTCCCAATTAACTGGGGAGGATTCTCACTGGGTTAAGAGTTTATATTTAATTTGGCAATCCTTATCTTGGGAGGTGGAGGAAGAGGCAAGACTGATGTATTTGGAGTCTCGCCTTATAGCAAGGATGCAAGTTTGGGGCATTAAGCAACACCTGCTCATTTTAGGCAAGTCTGGATGTCAGAGCTGCAACTGGGCAATTAAGCAAGAAGTGTAGTGATCCCTGCCTGTCATCCATGCCCCAGGAACAAAAGAAACCTATCCATTTTTTCAATATGAAGATAGAGGTTTGAAATAGTCCAAAAGAGAGGCTACAATTGATTCCAGTCCAAGGCCAGTCAAAAGACTTTTGTAAAATATTTTGCACAATCTTCCAGAATGAGCACTAAAGAATATGTCCATGCTAGCTTTGATTGAAACATTGGGATTGGGAGATAGGCAAGTCTCCCACTTGGATTTCTCCATGTGCCTCTTTTTTTGGCAGAAGGTCCAGGTCAAAAGCACTTCATTGCTTAGTCTGAACCATTCATCCTTGGATAAAACTATCCCTGTACTCATTTAGAACAGCAGTGAAGTGTGATGTTTATGAAGGATAAGTTGTGCAACCCCAGGAGCAGGATTGACTAATGTTAGACCAGCTTGGGGAAGGGCTTTTGGTTGAATGCAAACAGAAAGAAACTGGAAGGACTGATCCCTACCCTGTAAACTTTAGTTTACCTCTAAGAGAGCAGATATGCCGAATGCCAGGATTTTCAAACATGCATAAAAATATAGGGAATATGGGGGGGGGGGGAGTTCAAGCACTGAGTTGTATCCAATACACATCCTGCTCAGAGAAGACCCACTGAAATGGGTGGACATGACTAACTTAATTCCAATGGGTCTCCTCTGAATGGGATTTAGCTTACCATTGACTATGTGCAAGTCATTCAACTGTACCTACTGTGTCCTCAGGAATTATTTCTGTACTGGGATCCCAAAGGAGGCAAGTCAAAACATTCAGTCTGTGAAGATAACCCAAGATGCCCACACACTTATGTTCCAGTAGCATCTCTGCTCAAAGAGATTTCAAAGCATAATGGACAGAGATTTTCCAGCAGCTGCCACGTTTTAATAATAATAATAATAATAATAATAATAATAATAATAATAATTTATTATTTATACCCCGCCCATCTGGCTGGGTTTCCCCAGCCACTCTGGGCGGCTTCCAAAAGAATATTAAATACTGTGATACATCAAACATTAAAAGTTTTAAGGCAGTTTTCAGGTGACACCAACCACTCAACCAGTCTGAGCCCATGCAAATGGATCACCTTTCCTACGTGTCCTAAATGAGCATATGTTAGCCCCAAGGCATAACCTAAATGCACATAGTCAGGCTAAAGCTAAGCAGGTTCTGGCCAGCACCTGAATGAGACTGTCTGAGAACTTCTGTGTATGTTACATTGAGTTCCATCATGGTAGAAAGTCAGGGTATAAAATCACTACATATACCAGTGTGTGTTTATCAGGGGGAACTCACAGGAACTCAGTTCTGGCACCTCTCAGGTGGCCGCCATAGCCATTCTTAGAGGTGTTCATGGCGAGTTCTGGCACCTCTTTCTAGAAAAATAGCACTGATATATACAATACCTAACTAATATCCAGGTGCTTATCTCTGACTGTTTCAAAACACCAAAAGAAAAGACTGTGATCTCCACAGAGTAATTTATCTGTTAGTGGACAGTTCCTAAAGTTCAAAATCACTTTCTAACGATTTGCCTGGTGTAAGGGCAGATGAACACCATACAATTAAAGCACATGACTTCCTCCAAAGAAACCTGGGAACTGTAGTTTTTATACCTCACAGGGTTACCATTCCCAGCACCCTTAAACTGTGGTTCTCAGGATTCTTTGGGGAGAGCTGTGCGCTTTAAATGTACGGCTCTGCCCTGAGTCTGCTTCCCTGTCGTTGAAATCAGTTGGTTTTGATAATGAGTACACTGGGAGCAGAAGATGACTCCCAAGGCATTTCATCACGAGAAGCACAGCATATCTAATGTTGATTTAATGCAGCCTTCCCTTCAGAAGTGCAGATTTGCTTATCGAGCTGTAGGAAGAAAAATTACTTGGCATACAAAGGTGCTGTTTTGAGTGTTTAACGGATTCAGTAGGGTTGATTTCAACATCGCTACCCTAAATAAGCCTCCTGAGATATAAACAAATGAACTAGATAGATATAAGATCTCTTACCCACCCTTCATTATAAGGCCCCAGGGCAGGTTACAACAATACAATCATACAATTATCAATCAATCAATCAATCATACAATAATAAAAGCAAGTAAAGCAAACATTTATAGGCTGCCTTTCAAGCCAGCTCCCAACAGGTTAAAAAACAAAATAGAACATTTCAAATAATAAACTAGTAATAGCATTATCTAACACACAGCATCATATTCAAGAATTAGCACAGCATTCAGCAAAAAAGTATCGATGGAGTAAAATACTATAAGGTTAAAAGACAACAGAAAAAGTACATTAAGAGACTATCAGAAGACAAAGGACCAGCATTAATAGCAATTAAAAGCAATTTGGAATCTTAAAAAAATTCCTTCCAGTAGCACCTCAGAGACCAACTAAGTTAGTTATTGGTATGAGTTTTCATGTGCACACAAAAGCTCATACCATTAACTAACTTAGTTGGTCTCTAAGGTGCTACTGGAAGGAATTTTTAAATTTTGTTTCAACTACAGCAGACCAACACGGCTACCTACCTGTAACTGGAATCTTAACATTCATCAAGGCCTATGTTAAAATCATCAGTGTTGGGGCCAAGCATGACAATCAAAGGAGGGAATTCCACAGTCATGGGGCTATCACTGAGAAGGCCCGGTGCCTCCAGTCTAATAATGGTGGGCTCACAAGGAGAGCCTGAAAGATACTCATACAGATTCACATGGTGCTTCAGACCGCCTGGTCCAAAATGGTCTAAGACAGGGGTGGGAAAGCTTTTCCAGCCTAAAGGCCATACTCCCTTCCAGACAACATTATGAGGGCCGCATGCTAGCGGTGGACATGGCTACAGGAAAAATGGACAAAGCACTAGATGTGCGTAGAGTAGGTTACTTTCTGCACACATTCACAGTCCCCTCTCTATCCTTCATCCAGACAAGCAAGAGGCATTGCCAGAGTTTAAGTTGGGCAAATTCCAGTCAGGATGTAAAGCAGAACCAGTGAGGTGTTGCCTTCATACCAAATGAAACCCGTGGAGCTCAGTAGTATCCACACAGATTGGCAGTGGTTGTCAAGGGTCTAGGCTTTCTCCCAAAAGATGCCACTTGGAGATGCCACATTTGAACCTCGTGGCCTTTCCATGTGCTCTACCACTAAGCTATGGCCTTTACGCAAAGCCAAAGCAATTTCAATTGTGCTGAGAAATCAGGCCCTCAGTAACATAAAACAAGCCCATATTTAAGCACCCTAGTGTATGATGCTTCATCTTCTCTCCCCACCACCACCAAAGACAAATGCAGCGCCTCCCTTTAAATGGGCCACAGGAAGCATTATCAAGATTATTTGTCTCCTGTTTTCAGTGCTTTGATGTTCAGTGTTTCTTTCTCTCCATCAGTGCCCATGGCAACACCCAGACAGAAAGCAACAGGCGCTAGACGGTGACTCCGCAACCCTCTCCTGATGTGAAATCTTGCCAGCAGAGCTGTTGTCCTTTTGAAAATTAGAGTTAATGGCATGGCCCACACAAACAAGGCACGGTGATTTTCCGGTTTTCAATGAACCCCCAGCTGGATGCGCACATGTTCACTAACCACACCGCAGTTCTCCTCAAGAATGCTATCTCCCAACCACAGGTGTGTGAGGAGGTCTTTGTTTCCAAGAACAAAAGAGGAACAGAGGGCGCAACTGAGATACCAGCCCACCCGTGAGCTAATTGGTGGGATCGCTTCCTTTTGCCAGAAATGATCCTGCTGTATATCTAGAGGAAAACGGCACACGAGAAATAACAAAAATGCAATCTCATTCAGCATTTCTATAGTGGCTGTTAGCATCCAAGGTGCCTTATAAGGTAAAGGTAAAAGGACCCCTGACCATTAGGTCCAGTCGTGGCCGACTCTGGGGTTGCGGCGCTCATCTCGCTTTACTGGCCGAGGGAGCCGGCGTACAGCTTCCGAGTCATGTGGCCAGCATGACTGAGCCGCTTCTGGCAAACCAGAGCAGCACACGGAAACGCCATTTACCTTCCCACTGGAGTAGTACCCATTTATCTACTTGCACTTTGATGTGCTTTTGAACTGCTAGGTAGGCAGGAGCAGGGACCGAGCAACGGGAGCTCACCCCATTGCAGGGATTCGAACCACCGACCTTCTGATCGGCAAGTCCTAGGCTCTATGGTTTAACCCACAGCGCCACCTGCGTCCCAAGGTGCCTTATAGTAGGTCTCAAATGTATCCTCCCAACTATCTTTTGCTGGAAGTCATTGATATTCGCCATTATAAAGATGAGGAAAAAGTAACATCCACATTGTACATTTAAAGCACATTAAATGCACATTTTCTCCCAAAGAATCTTGGGAATGGTTGATTACCCACCACCACTTCCTATGATTCTTTGGGGGGAAGCCATGTGCTTTAAAGGTGCATTAAATGTGCTTTTAAATGTATGGGTGTGGATGCGATCCCAGATGGACAGCTTGGCCCCAATCATGTGCAATTGTAAACAAATCCCACAGAGTCCCAAATGAATATAGCCACAAGGCAGGGCAGGTTTCAGATCAGAATTTTCCTTCTCCTAGATGGGCTACCTTTCCAGATTGACAACCCCCATTTACCCCACAAAAAGAAATAAATTAAGATACAGTTAAAGCACATGGCTCCCGCCAAAGAATATGGGGAATTGTAGTTTAAGGGCACTTGGAAATGTGGCCCTGTATGAAGAAAACTACAGTTCCCATGGTTCTTTGAAGGAAACTGTGTTTTCAATGCATTTTCCAGGTATGGTGTGGATGTGATTGGGTGGCATGAAGACAAAATAATGCTGATTCGCAGTATACAAGACCAAGCAAACCTGCAGCTACCATAAGAGGACCTAAAATACAGACTCAGCCCTGCCACTGAAATATCGCATGAGCAATAGAATGCATTTATGTCAATGGAATTTCAGAGGAGAGAACACCAGAGCTGCGGCTGAGCAGCTGCATGATTATTTTTTAATTCATTATCACTGCAGAATAAATAAGAGATGGTTAGTTGCACATTGCAAGTGCTTCCTTCCAGAAGTGGCAAAAAACTGGAGGACCACAAATTGAGCTGCAGTCCAACTAAATTAGATTAGGAGCAGGAGCAGGTTCACATTAGATGAGTGCAGCCAGCCAAACGTTAGAGGCATTTTCTAGTAGAAAATGTAAGAGCAGGTAGATAATGGAACAGATAACAAATGTAGAGAGTTGTAGCTAGCTATGGGAGGAGTGTTGAGAAAAGCTAAGCTGCAAATGAGCACCACTATGGGACCAAAGAAAGCAAATTTCAGTTTGTTCCCATGGTTGTCTGAGTAAGTGTATAGGCCAGGAAACAAAACAGAAAGGTTAGATTTGATACAGGAGCAGAAACGCCTTAACATTAGGCTAAGAACAAGACAGAAAATCAAAGGAACCACTGAAGAGGTATGATGTGAACTGAAAGTGATTTCTTCCTTCTTAATGGAAGATGATTGCATTAGATACTAGTAGGGCTGATTCCCATACCTTCATGTACCAGTAAACAGGACCGGCCCACCCATGAGGCCTCAGGTGGCGGGATTCACAGGGACAGCATAACCCAGTGTAGATGTTCACTCACCCCTTCTTCCCTGGCAGGGAGGGAAGCACCATTTTGTGGTTCACCTTAAGTGTCAAAATGTCTTGGACCAGCCCTACCCTCTGGCTAGATCCGTCAAATTCTGATATTGTGCTAAGCCCCCAAAGGGATCCCTGCATCTACCTGCTTTAAGTGCTCTCAGCTTCTCGTGTACCCAATCTTAAATTCAGCTTTCCACATAGGTTTGTGAATTCCCCCCTTAATTCCTCATTCGATTTCAACAGCATTTCAGTGCAAATTTCTCCTCTCGTATACACATTCTCATGCACGTTTGCCTAACGTTTTTACAAAGCAATTTCTCTTAATCAAATACATTGCTGTGAGTTATTTTCTCCAACATACGCATTTTAATGCATGAGTTACCTTGGATATATGCTTTTTGGTACACATTGCTTGGCTGGAGAACTGCCTTGCAACATTCGGAGAAGTGCAAATTTCAAAGGATAGCTGCATTTTGGTTCATGTAGTGGTTTGGAAGGTGTGAATTGAGTAGATTCACCTTTCAATGAGAAGCGAAATTCCTCTCTCATCCCTTAGGCAAGTGAACACAGTGGGATGTACATCCAGATAGACATGCAAAGGATCGGACTATGGGAAAAGACTCTGAAACAATAACCAGAGTTTCCCGTGTCAAGCGCTGCGTACAGTAAATCTACATCTCAGCATAGAGTTACTTTAAGCATCCACAACACCTAGAACTTGTATCTTCTCTTCTTCCCCAAAGTCTCATAAGTTAAGACAAAAAGTGTTAAAATGAATTACTGTATTTTTCGCTTTATAAGACGCACCAGACCACAAGACGCACCTAGTTTTTGGAGGACGAAAACAAGAAAAATATATTCTGAATCTTAGAAGCCAGAACAGCAAGAGAGATCGCCGCACAGTGAAAGCAGCAATCCCTCTTACTGTTCTGGCTTCTGGGATAGCTACACAGCCTGCGTTCGCTCCATAAGACGCACACACGTCCCCCCTTACTTTTTAGGAGGGAAAAAGTGAGTCTTATAGAGCAAAAAATACGGTAAATTGAGGGACACAACTTAGGTAAATCAGCCCAGTTCTCTTTCCTGGTGGGAGCAATAATTTATTAGTAGACTGGCATCTTACAAAACTAATCTTTCTGTTGCTGACAAGCAGGAAATTATTCTCACCTTGTGCAGAGAGAAAGAAGTTGAAGGATTAGGTTGCTGAGGCAACCTTAAAGTTGGCCTTCAGCTAAAGCCCAAGGTCACTAAGGGGAAGTTTGTACTTCTCTGAATGTTAAGGATGTGCTGAACCTGCTAAACTGGTGTTTAAAATACTGTTAAACCCTATAATTCTGACCTAAGAGCAAGGCCCATTAAACTCAGTGACTCTTACTTCTAAATAAGTTGAGATTCCTGCATTGCATGGAGTTGGGCTAGATGACCCTCAGGGTCCCTTCTCATTCTACAATTCTATGATTCTATGAATAGACAAGTATAGTGGTACCTTGGTTCTCAAACTTAATAGTTCCGGAAGTCTGTTACAAAACCAAAGCGTTACAAAACCAAGGCATACTTTCCCATAGAAACCAATGCAAAATGGATTAATCCGTTACAGACTTTTGAAAATAACCCCTAAAACAGCAATTTAACATGAGTTTTACTATCTAACAATACCATTGATCCATAAAATGAAAGCAATAATCAATGTTCTGTACTATAAAATAAGACAGTATTGTAGATGATAAAAATGAAAATGTTTTCTTACCTGCACTGATGATAGTCATTGTTTGGAGGGGGGACTTTTATCCATTTCTGCAGTCACACAATCATAAAACGAAAAACAAGCCACAAAAATGAAAAAGCCACAAAAACACAAAAAATATCAAAAATACAAGCACCAAATATCACCTCAGAACACTGCAATCAGAAACGGAAGGCTTTAATTACGATAGAGGGAGGGGACTTAAATTAGCTGCTCAAGGGTACAAACGGGATGAAAAAAACCATCATTACGATGGGGGGACTTAAGGGTAAAATGAGAGGGGGAAAGCCTTAATTACTATGTGGGGGACTCAAATGAGCTGCACAACAGTGAAAACGGAAGCTCAGGAGCACGTTCGGCTTCTGGGGCAAAGTTAAAAAACCGGAACACCTACTTCTGGGTTTGCAGCATTCGTGTTCCGAGTTGTTCAGGAACTAAGCTGTTCAAAAACTGAGGTACCACTCTATATGACTGAGCAATAAGTGTTTCATTGGGGTCATTGTATGAGTCATGGGCCCCTCCACACATCCTTTCTGTTATGCATTCACGACTATTTGTGCTTGTGATGCTATCGGGGAGGTCGCATGCAATCGCACTTTCAACACCATTTGCACCTGCAAACCTTTCATCTCTTGTAACTTCCTGCTGAAATCCCACCACTTTTTATATCGCAAGCATTCTGGTTTGGTATTTGACCTGCTTTCATTATACTATATCCCCAATGGGCTTAGATAATGTGGTAACATTGGGGAAGGATTAGCAATTAATAAAGCAGAATAAATCTACCACTAGTGCGTGCTCCTTGTGTCAATAACACATCAATAACACGTTGTGGAATACACCCTCAATAAAACACCAGCCTGGAGGATTTTCTCCAGGGACTTTGAAAAAGACCACACAGTGTAAACAAAGTAAGATCAAATAATTGGAACTTTTTTGGGGGGTGGGGTCAGGGATCAAACAATGGTGGAAAGCAGCACAAGTTGCATCTTCATCACAAATATGGGCAAGGCATGGTAGATGAATATATATTTCAAAGTGATTAAGTGGTCCTTTGGGGGGGGCAGGGATCTTGCTGCCTAACCACTGCATAAATTGACTGAGGCCATGGGCTACTTTCAGTGGGAACAACCTACATCCAAGTACCAATTAGGCAGTACAGATTGTTATTGACATTATGCTGAAATTAAATTATGTAATGCTTTCTTTTCAGTGACTACAGACAGGATAACTGCACGTGACTTCAAGATGGAAGCTGAAAAGCCCGCCAGTGCCACCAACTTGCCTGTTTATCCACTTAAAGGTAAAGGTAAAGGGACCCCTGACCATTAGGTCCAGTCGTGACCGACTCTGGGGTTGCAGCGCTCATCTCGCTTTATTGGCCGAGGGAGCCGGCGTACAGCTTCTGGGTCATGTGGCCAGCATGACTAAACCCCTTCTGGCGAACCAGAGCAGTGCACGGAAACACCGTTTACTTTCCCGCTGGAGTGGTACCTATTATCTACTTGCACTTTGACGTGCTTTCGAACTGCTAGGTTGGCAGGAGCTGGGACCGAGCAATGGGAGCTCACCCCATCACGGGGATTCAAACCACCGACTTCTGATCGGCAAGTCCTAGGCTCTGTGGTTTAACCCACAGCACCACCCGCATCCCTTGTTTATCCACTTACTGCATTGATATTATACATACTGCCAAAGCCCTTCAGGTCATTTTGCAATGTCAAAAAAAACAGGCAATAACCCCACTATGAAAAGGAAAGGACTGGGAAAAATAAGCAACTGCAAGGAAGACTTGTTTTTAAAAAGCAAATTTGTATTTCTTTGAGAAAACATTATTTAAAATTGAGCTTCATTCTCAACATTTTTAAATGTGTTGTTTAAGGCAGGGGTCAGCAACCTTATTCAGCCATGGGCCGGTCCACCGTCCCTCAGATCATGTGGTGGGCCGGACTATATTTTTTGGGGGGGGGAGGGGGGGAGAACGAATTCCTATGCCCCACAAATAACCCAGAGAGGCATTTTAAATAAAAGCACACATTCTACTCATGTAAAAACACGCTGATTCCTGGACCGTCCATGGGCTGGATTGAGAAGGCAATTGGGCCGCATCCAGCCCCTGGGCCTTAGGTTGCCTACCCCTGGTTTAAGGTGTGCTTTTGCAAATCTTCAGATTCCGTCAGGAAAACCCATCAGTTTCTGAGTTTTGCTCCCAGAGCAGCCTTTGGACACCTGATGAGGTTTTAAAAGCCTGCCAGATAATTACCTCCTGTAATCCAATTACCTTGAAGGACTTAATTATCAGATCACAGTAGAAGACTGAGTTCTATCATTAAAGAAATTCAAGGCTTCTTAGACAGTTCTGGAGCTAGACAGTTGCCTTCCTCAAGCAGCACTGAAACCTAAATAGGAGGTGCATCAAATAAATACGAAAGGGTTCAACCAGAGATCCTGGATCTGCACCACCCCATCCCCCCATAGCCCATTTTGACAGGAGGTGGGACCACCCATCTGTCAATCACCCGTCTCAAAGCACTAATCTCCTGGTAGACTTTACCTTGTAGACTTTACCTGTCCACATCTGATATCACATATGTTGTCAGATGTGGAGTAAATGACTGGTCTGCAGAAAATAGACTTGCAGGAAAATGAAGAATCCTGCTAAGCCCAGTTAGAATGGGCCATATGTTCCCCACCATTCACAATCTGCAAACAAATCAACGCTGCCCTAAAATCTAAAATGTGAGCTGCTTTTTCTGTAAACTTACATTTTTGGTGTATGAAGGAGGGATAGGACTGCATTATTAGTTTCTAATCATAAGAACATAGGAAGCATACCGAGTCAGACGAATGATTCATCTGTGTCCTGATCCCGTGGCCTACCTGGCTGGCAGGCAGACAGACAGGCTGACGGTGCCAAGACCAAGTCCAAAAGCCAAGGGTTGATCAGCATCCACAATGTCCACAGTCCAAGATCCAAAGCTGAAGGCCAAAAGTCAGGAAACGAGGTTCAGGGTCAAGCCAAGTCCAAAGTCAGGATGCAATCCAGTGTCACACCCAGAGTAGAAACCCGCGAAGGCCCAAGGAATATCCAAGGCAAGTTGAGCAGACACAGCACCTCAACTCTGCTGCCTTCTTATACTTTGTCTTCTGATTGCAGCATCTGGGCTTGATGAGGCATGTGACCCTCACCTGCTCTCAGCTTGCCCAGCTGAGGAATCACATGCCTCCTTCCCCACCTGGCCAGCTAGTGAACTAGGCTCTGCTTCTTGGTGTGCCCCTCCTGCTGTTCCCTACATCTCAGGACCTGCCATGTTCATGGGGATGGGGGCCTCTCTGGCAAGGGGTCCCGCTGCTCGTCTTCCTGTGCACTGGCCCCTGGCCCCTCATCTTCCCTGTCACCCCATGAGTACTACCTATACCAAGCTCAACTTCCTCATCCCCAGCTTGCTCCTGTGTGACCCACTCCCAGCTGCACCCCTCGCCAGGATCCTCTTGCTCCTCTACCTCCTCCCCAAAGTCCTGCCAGCTCATGGCAATCTAGTTCAGTATTGTTGGCGCTGACTTTGAGTTCCAGTTAGCTTATTGTGGTATTGTCTGTCCATCACTTCTGTGCACCTTATATGAAATGCTTCAAGCAGTTGTTGTTTTTAAATCAAGATCTGGAACAATCCTATGCAATCCTCCTTACACATAACCACCACAAAATTCAATGAAGTTTGTTCTGTTTAGGATTGCACCTTACCTGGAAGCAAGCCGCATTGAACTCAGTGCAACTTTTTTTCCAAATAAGCATGTGCAGTATTGCACTATAATTCTAGAGCAAGGGTGCTGAATTGCTAGCCCACAGGCTGGGTCCCCCACCACCCTCAATCATTGTTTTCTTCTGGCTCCCAAGACACCCCCTATCTTTGTGTGGTAGCAGCCAGAAAAACCTTTAGGAAAATCACAACCTGCATCTCCTGGTTGCTGCCCTTTTGATGTGCTTGAAATAGCACTCTTGCAGGAAGGGGGCAATTTTCTTCCCCATTACTGTGCTGGGCTTTTCTTTTCTATTTTAGCACTGTTTCAAGCAACTGCTCTCAAGCACATTAATGTCTGTAAGTGCCATTATGGGGAGAGAGCATTAATGCTTGATGGGGCTTCACAGCAGGATGTTATTGCTCAGCCTCAGCCGGCTGGTTTGGTGCAACAAGGAAGGAAACACTGGCTGGATCCAGAGAGGGGCTTGAGGACTCTAGAGACCATCCATAAAACAATCCATAGAACCTCTGGACGTCCAGATGCTGATGAACTACAACTCCCATCAGCCCTGGCAAGATTGGCCAATGGCAAGGGATTGTGGGAGTTGTAGTTCAGCAATAGCTGGAAAGCCTCACACCTGCCATGGAGTCTAAGATGGATATCTAAAGAAATAGCTCTCAGAGATCAAATATGGCTAGGAAGTCTTGGTCTCATTTATTTCATCCATTGTATGCTTTTTATGTACACCACTTAGAGACTTCAGCAATTAAGTCATATATAAATACAGTACCTTAAATAAAAATCTCAGTGTATGGATCTAGAAACTCAGTGTGATTTTAAAAAGAAGAGTGTTCCTCTACATATTGCTCAGATGAATTTATCTGTTATTACTTAATATGTTTCTGTTGCCAGACCAGTCACTGGGAGCAGGCCCTGGCTTAAATTCAATCCTATATGTAATTTATCATAAGGCTGGAGCCTTACCTTGGAGTAAGCCTTATTCAACTAAATAAGACTTACATACTTCTGAGCAAATGTGCCTAGGATCAGGTTGTAAAACATTAAAATCTAATTGCCAACGATTTCAGAGGATTATGGCTTCAAATGCTTGCTGTATGGATTAGTGTGTCATATTCATGGGTGACAAGACTAATTTAAGGGGTTGAAGGACTGCAGATTATGTGATGCTGTGGTTTGTGGAGTCAGTGAAAACGTTATTAATCCTGATTCTATTTTGGAAAAAAATCCAACTTTTTCAAGGGAGAAAAGTGAGGGCTGATTTTCCATGGCCTAGAAAAAAATGCAGCCTTCTTTTATTTTGGACACAGATGAGTCAGCAAGTAGGAAATGGTCCCCAACGGTTCCCAATTATAGCCTCTGGGACGCAGGCAAAAGCCTCCGTCACAAAGGAGTCGGGTGTGTGCATTCCTCAGCACTTTTGAAGGATTAGGTGGCGTGGGAGGAGAGCCAGTTCCTATTAAGGTTCGACTGGCTAAGAGGAAACTTTGCAGTTCCATTTCTTCATCTGTTTGAATCCCATGGTGCTACAGGCATCACAACCACTTAAACAACGGGAGAAATGGGCTTGGGCTTTTCTTGTCATGCTGGAATTTGAACTGGTTGGTTCAAAGCATCTAATCCGTAAGGGTAAAATGGCAAGCACCTCAGGTGGCAGTACCCCTCACACGCCCGGTGCCATGCATTTTGAGCCGCTCTGCCCCCCTGGTGTCTGCCCATTCAATGCATATGGCTTCAAGGAGGGAACCTGCATACATAACCAAAGGTTGCTCCTCCGCAGACATTCACACTGACCATCCGGGTGCTAGGGGGCAAGGCTAGGATGTGTGAGAATGGGGCCTTAAAGAGAGATCTCCCTGTTTCTTCATACTGCACTGAAATGGAAATCCAGTGTCACTTGCGATTCAAGGACCCTCCCCCCACGCTTGTGGATAAGAAAGACACAGTGACACAGATTTAAAGGTTAATGGGCTAGAAAAGGCCACAACTTTATTGACTACAGCATGTGAGAGGTATTGGCTTAGGCACTGGAAGAACACCAATGATCGACTCCGCCCTCAGGGAGGGGCGAGTCTAACAGGGGTTAATCACCAGTAGGGGGAGCCTGTTGATGCAAATACAACTGTAAGCTCTCCCCTGATGTCACTGGGGGTCGTGCCATGGCCTCCAGCCACAGCAGGGCATCGAACAGGATCCACGACCGCCGGATTCCTTTAACGGAATACCCATAAGGAAGGGGTAGGCGATGGCCACACCCTGCCCTTCCATCCACCAAACACAGATTCCAATGCCTAACCGCCAAATACCGGAAAGTTGTTGTTTGGCAAGTAACGCTAATTAAAGATGCAGGAGTTATTTATTTTCGGTAAATGACACCATTAAAACAATACTATTTTTAAGAAGTTGTCTCCTCCCTTGACGTTTTCGCCTCTCTGAATGATTGCAAAATGCCCCTTTAAACAGTGTAAACGGCTGCATTTTTAGAGAGCCCTTTGCTTGGCAATGAACTTCCTTTCATAATATTTGCCCTCCGTAGAATTGGCATTCCCTGAACCATAAAACCCCACAAAGCCTCAGCCTGCTACCAAGGACTTCCTTAATCAATCAAAAATGAGAGGCTGGTATTTCAGGGTTTTCCTGTCTACAAGAACAAACAGTTCTGAAGTATGTCCACAGCCTTCCCATGCCAACTGTCGCAGGACAGCTTTAATTTGGACTTGATTCCTCCACTGTATTCTCCCCTGGATCATTCGGTACGCCCTTCCTTACGAAGTTTCCTTGAGAAGTCACTGGCCAGGGAACACTGCTATTTATGCACACTCTTGCCATATTGCTTGTCATCCTCTATTGGAACATTTTCCTGAAATCCAGCCAGCTACCTCAAACACAAAGGGGAAAGAGGAGGCGAGGCCGATGAATCTTGGGATATTTAATGTTAAGGTATTTGATGTAAAGTGAATGTTAGGAAAAGGGGATTAGTTAATTTCCTGGTTGGTGAGGCCATCAGTGGCCACTAGTCACCAAGACTCCTAGACTAGTTTCAGAAGCTGAGTCAACATGACTCTGGATGCCAGTTGTTGGGGCACAACAAGCAGGAAAGACCTTGTGGCGTCTTGTTCTCCTTACAAGCTTCCCATGGATATCTGGTTGGCCACTGATGGAAAATTGGATGCTGGACTAGATAGGCCCTTGTTCTGATCCAGAAGGTTGAATGAGATCCCTTCTTTAAAATAAAATTAAAATTCCAAAACAAATCTCATTTAGATTCCTAGATGTTGTCAGAGAGGTGGTAGTACTGCAGTGAAATGTCAAAAGGACTAACAGGGCTATCCTATAATGTTTATTCAGAAGTAAGTCCCCCTGAGGATTCAGCTACACTCAGTCAGTTATATTGTTGTAACTGTTGGAAAGATCCAACACTAGATGGCGCTGCAGAGCACAAAATTTGTCTATGCGATTTTACATAGGGTTTCCCCCCCCTTTTGTTATAATGATTTAATTTATGACTTGTTTTTAGCATTGTCCCCCCCCCCACCGCCCTGTGTGTAGATGCAGCCTGAGTTCAAAGAGGCTTACATCCAGGTAAATGTGTCTAGTGGACTGCAGCCTATGAGTCAAGGGGCTGAGAGCATACTGTCTGATCGTCTACTACAGCAAGAATGAGACAGCACAGCACAGTCCTCCAGGGTTTCCAAAATTGCTTCTGAGAAGGTGTAACAAGGAAGAACCAGAAGAACAGGAACGGAACAGGATGTGCAAAATGTGCAGAAGATAATTCCTTAAGCTTCTGCTCTCTGTGGCTAAGAAAACAAAATGAATGTAGGCTGAGGGTGCCACTTTTTTCTGGAGTTGCTTCTTAAACCAAAACACTTAGCAGAGTACTTAAAACAAAAACAAAAAACAGGTCTACAGCGTAGTCATTATCTGTAGTGAAATGCACCACAATGGTTTCTTTTTGCAAAATTTTCAAATGCTACTGTGAATGAAATTGGAAATGCAAATAACACACACACACACACACACGAGGCATTGCAATGCTAAGCATATTTATTAAGAAGTCCAATCTATTTCAATAGGACTTAACACCCGGGTAGCCAACACGGTGTCTTCCAAAAGTTGTTGGACTCCAACTTCTATCATCCCTGACCTTAGGCCATGCTCCCTTGGGCTAGTGATAGTTGGAACATAGCAACATCTATAGCTGGTAACGTTGGTTACCGCTGCCCAAGTAAGACTGCAGCCTTCATTTCACATACTTTATGAAACCCAGTGTGTCCTTTAAACATACTACCACCTGTGTATGGTGTGCATGTGACCCAAGTGGAGAGAGGGTAATCTAGAATGTGGGGTTTGTCAGGTGATGCAATATTCAGTTAGACAACAATAATAATATTATTATAGTTTTATCATTTATACCTTGCCCATCTGGCTGGCTTTCGCCAGCCACTCTGGGCAGCTTCCAGCAAAATATATAAAATGCCAAACATTAAAAAAACTTCCTGATAGATGCCTTCAGATGTCTTCTAAAAGTTGTGTAATTCTTTATCTCCTTGACATCTGATGGAAGGGCATTCCACGGGGTGGGCACCATTAATGAGAAGGCCCGCTGCCTGGTTCCCTGTAGCTTTATTTCTCGCAGTGTGGGAACCACCAGAAGGCCCTCGGAACTGGATCTCAGTGTCTGAGCTGAACGATGGGGGTGGAGACACTCCTTCAGGTATACAGGACCAAGGCCATTTAGGGCTTTAAAGGTCAGCACCAACACTTTGAGTCATGCTCGAAAATGTACTGGGAGCTTGAAAGTGGCCTGAATTCCTTTTCAGCCTATGAACACTCTGCTACCATCTTACTTGTCACACCTGAGGCTGAATAGAGGACTCTGCTTAACCACAAGGTTCCTCTGCAACTCAACAGATTAAGGTAGCAAATGCCCATTAACCAAGTCAAAGCCTACCATCATGTTAATCATCCAACACGAAAAGGGCCTTCAAGCAGCGGGATTTAATTGCATTCTCCGCAGAGCCTACTTCTTTGTGTTCAACATACAGAAATGAGGCAATTAAGGCTTGTTTTTGAAATGCTAATTAATTATTTTGCAAAGGCTTAATTCCTTTGAAGTGGCAATTAGTACCATACATTAGAAAACAGCAACAACAAAATGAAAGTCTCTGGGAAAACCAACAAAACAAAAGCAGCATTTACCTGTTAGATTTAAGACTGCCTCGGACCTTTGGTCTTCCAGCTGTTTCTGAACTCCAACTCCCATCATTCCAAGCAAGCATAACCATTGGCAGGAATGATGGGAGCTGTAGTTCAGCAACATCTGGAGGGCCAAAGGTTCCCTACACCTGCTCTATAAAAAAAGATCTAAAGATGCAGAAAGCTTGGTATGATCAATGGAGACTTTTCTCTAGATATGTGCTAAGGATACGATTACGGTGGTACCTCGGGTTATGAACTTAATTCGTTCCGGAGGTCCGTTCTTAACCTGAAACTGTTCTTAACCTAAGGTGTGCTTTCCCTAATGGGGCCTCCCACTGCTGCCGCACCACCACCACACGATTTCCGTTCTCATCCTGGGGCAAAGTTTGTAACCCGAGGTACTACTACCGGGTTAGCGGAGTTTGTAACCCGAAGTGTTTGTAACCCAAGGTGTTTGTAACCTGAGGTACCACTGTACAAGGAAACCTCAGAGCAACTCATTGCTCTCCAAATATTTTGGACTACAACTCCCATCAGCATCAGCCATCACAGACCACAGCTGATAGGACTTGTAGTCCAAAGCATCTGCAAGGCACAAGGCTGGGGAAGGTTGCCTTGGAGAATAACTGAAATGCCCTCTGTGCTATTCCACTCTTCTTGGCATCTCATTGGCATTGCCTGTTTAGGGCCATTCAGTTTGTTATTCTCAGTGAGCTGCTTCCATACTAAAATGAATGATTCTCAAGCAGCAGGATCCAGATGTGTTCTATACTACAAGGATAAGGAACCTGTGACCCTCCAGATGTTGTCATCCTAACCATTAACCGTGCTGACTGGTGTTGATGGGGAGTCCAACAACATTGGTGGGGGTGGCACAGGTTCCTCCCCTGCTCTACAAAGTCCATTTGTTCTGTGTGACGTCCTCTTTTATGATGTTGTTTGTTTTTATCATTTTAATCTTTGATGTGATTTCTATTTCTAAAGTGTCCTGAGTTTATTATTAGCTTAAAGGCAGGATATCAACGCACAAACAAACAAACAATGAGCCAGCCATTAAGAAACCTATTTCTGTATTGAAAGTAACACTGAGAGATACTATCTCTATATTCTCTGATGCTGCAGATCTGGGGCAAAGAAATAACCTTATGTGCTCATACATAACTTGACATTCTCTGCTTATAATGTATTGTATTATTTATTTCTCAGATGACTATATTACTTCCCAGCAGTGTGGGATTTATGTACAGTGGTACCTCGGGTTACATACGCTTCAGGTTACAGACTCCGCTAACCCAGAAATATTACCTCGGGTTAAGAACTTTGCTTCAGGATGAGAACAGAAATCGTGCTCCAGCGGCACAGCAGCAACGGGAGGCCCTATTAGCTAAAGTGGTGCTTCAGCTTAAGAACAGTTTCAGGTTAAGAACGAATTAAGGACTTAACCCGAGGTACCACTGTATAGGCTAAGTAGACTGAAGCCTAGGGCCTCTAAATCTAGGGGGCCTTGCCAACCTGTCCGCTCCCCAGCAGGCAACCTCCCCTCTCCCAAAATTGCAAACCCAAGACTTCATGGAAGGGCAGGGCAACTCAGACCCAGCAACTATGAGACTCAGAGCTAGCCAGTGGGTCCCAATTTGAAGTGGGGCCCAACTTTAGGTTGTTGCTTTTTTGTAAGGCCCCAGTTCACAGCCAAAGTCTGCAAAATCTTACAGATATAAAGAAAATCCATCTAGATTGCCCTGGTGTGGGGGCCCCTTAGGAGCAGCCCGTGGGGCCCAATTGGCCCAATTTGGCCAAATTGCTCCAATTGCCTTCAGGTCAGCCCTGATGAGACTGTGCAGGGGTTGGACTGACAAGCCCTGCACCTCCTAGGTCCCTGGTGTCACTATTCAGAGTATAGACACAAGGACTTGTTATGGAAATAAAGTGGGGCACTTATTGGATATCAGTTTCATCACCTCTCCCCCCCCCAAACCCCAGGTAAAAACACTTTTTATTCACCCAGACCTTTGGAGTTTAATTCTCTGAATATTTTTAGCGCGGTTGGTGGGTAGGGTTGGATTTTCTCTTTTATGCATATGATTGTGAGTATTACAGGTTGCTTTTATTCCTGTTATATATCCATTTTTAATCCTTGTTTTCGTATATCACTTTGAGTTCTTAAAAACAACACACAAGCAATTAATTAAGAACACCAACATTTCCTCCAGCTACTGCTGATGAGGATGCTGCCAGTGATAGCTTCTGTCTGCCTTTAGGAGGGTGGTTTGTGGTGTTCCTCACTAGCAGGGCTTCACCAACAGTGGCAGAGCTCTCCCACTGGTGGAGTCTAGCAGAACTGGGTAATGCTGGGTGGAAAGACACCTCCATTCCATGTAGATCCCCTTTAGGACAAAGATCAAGGGTTTGAATTTCTCAGTTGCTCTACGTACATCTACTAGGAAAAGCCAACAGTTGCATTGAGCTAGCCATCTGCTGCTCTTGAGGGCCATTGATGGTTACCAGTTGCCAGGAAGCAGAGCAACCTGCCAGTTTGTTAGATGCAGTGTGCTGCCAGTAGGGTCATATTTTCCTCTTTTCCTTTGCCTCTTCAGTCTGAGCAACTGATCTCTGTAAGAACATCTAAGGGGGCTTGTCCTAGAGCCTGCTTTATAGAGTACACCTTGACGGCTGCTTCAGCTTAAGATAAAGGTAAGGGTACCCCTGACCATTAGGTCCAGTCGTGACCGACTCTGGGGTTGCGGCGCTCATCTCGCTCTATGGGCCGAGGGAGCCAGCGTTTGTCCGCAGACAGCTTCCGGGTCATGTGGCCAGTATGACTAAGCCGCTTCTGGTGAACCAGAGCAGCGCACAGAAACGCCGCTTACCTTCCCGCCGGAGCAGTTCCTATTTATCTACTTGCACTTTGACGTGCTTTCAAACTGCTAGGTTGGCAGGAGCTGGGACCGAGCAACGGGAGCTCACCCCATCGCGGGGATTCGAACCGCCGACCTTCTGATCAGCAAGTCCTAGGCTCTGTGGTTTAACCCACAGCACCACCCACGTCCCTCTGCTTCAGCTTACTTACCCCCAAAATTAGTAATACATGCTATGTACATATCTTCCTCTTCTTTCCAATCATGGTGATAGTAAGGATCACCTTTCCTTTGGCAATGCATTGCCTATTATCCAAGTCCTGAATGGCTGTGGAGAGTGAAAGCAGGAACTCCTTGGCATAGACTCTTTAAGACTCCAGATGTTGCATCTCACCAGAGACAAAAGAGAGGCCCTTGCCTGGTGTAGCAATTGCAACATGCTGTGCTCAGTGGTGCATGATTTTAAATCTTATTTTAAAGGGATGTTGTGGGGATTAAACGAGAAGGAGAAGTATACCTGAAGAAGCATCTCCTCCCCCATTGTTCAGCCCAGACACTGAGGTCCAGCTCTGAGGACCTTCTGGCAGTTCCCTCACTGTGAGAAGTGAGGTTACAGGGAACCAGGCAGAGGGCCTTCTCAGTAGTGGCGCCTGCCCTGTGTTGAGGACCAGATGTCAAGGAAATAAACAACTATCTGACTTTTAGAAGACATCTGAAGGCAGCCCTGTGTAAGGAAGTTTTTAATGTTTGATGTTTTATTGTGTTTTTAATATTATGATGGGAGCTGCCCAGAGTGGCTGGGGAAACCTAGTCAGATGGGTGGAGTACAAATAAATTATTATTATTATTATTATTGTTATTATTATTATTATTAAGCATGCATGCCACCTTGGAGAAAAGGTGGGCTACTAACACAATGATTGATTGATTGATTGATTGATTGATTGATGATAATAATGTCGAAGGGCCCCTATAACTCATGGCGTCTGTGACTAATGGCTGGACGCCACAGCTGAATCTGTCCATCTTTCATGGCCATTTGCCATGGATGCTTTAGCTGAGATTCTTGCACTGCTGA